>NC_090267.1:160754209-161090459 GCF_040414725.1 Anabrus simplex | reverse complement strand
ATTTATGAAAAGGCTAGCAAAACAACAGACAGAGAATCTGCCCCCTGGGTGACTGCCCTAAATGAAGATCAGTAATCATTGATTGAACTGCGTGTTGTTGTGGTGGATGATAGTGTTGCGTGTGGTTTATGAGTTCCGGGGATGTTTAGGACAGCTCGAACACCCAAAACTTGAGCCAATTGTTCATTTAAGATTTAAATCCCCGAGCCGGCGTGGAATCGAACCAGGGGACCCCGAATCGAAGGTTAACACGCTGACCATTCAGCTAAGTATCTGGAAAACTATGCTGATGATGATTATGCTGATTATTATTATTATTATCGTTTTATGGGAGCAAAAAAATCAAAGTTATTGGCCCGTATAATTAGGAAGGAGAAATTTTATAATTCCTGCGTTTCATTGTAAGTTATTTTGCGGTAAACCGTTTTTTAAGCGTGAAACGTAACATATTTTCAGATCTATCTAAGAGGCTATCCTTCATACAACGAAGATCGGTAGAATTATAGATTCGGTTGTAACGACGACGTTGTACTTCCTATATTTTAAATAAATTGTTCAATCTCCATAAATACAGTCAGCTTTTGGACAAATACCGATAGAAGTATAAAATCAATTTACTTTGCTATTAACTTCGATATTATTCCTTTCAGTTTAAGATTTGACTTCATAGTTTCTCGTGATTAAACTCTTTCTGGTTCTTTCTGTTTTCCGACTTCGGCATTCTATTAGAAGTGTGTGTGTTTCAACAAATCTACTAACTTCAAGGGCACATGGCTGTAATTAGAATTTCCCTGTGCGGTTCTTGTCACTACTTTGTGGACGACCTGACAATTCCTAGTTTAACTACTTGTAGAGTTAGTCATTGCTGTGCTGTAACACTACAACTACTAAGTTTGAACAAATGCATTTAATAATTTAAATATATGAATGAAGTAGAATAACTTACACATAAGTATGAAACTGGGCTGACACTAATCCCAAAATTACAGTTATTTTCAAAGAGCGTGCCTGAAAATTTAAAAGAAATGTTATACTTTTAAGTGTTCAAATATTATTTCTCAGCAATCAATATTGGTTTACTCTCACTAGTTGTTCATTCCCTATCAGATTAAACTTGATAACTCAGATACAAGCAATTTTTATACTCAGCAGAAAATAGCCCCTTTGAGGTTAAACAGTAATAATTCAGAATATATTCCTCAGCAATTTTCGAAACAGTGTATACATCTTAAGAAATAAATACTAATTTGGATACATAAAATGTAATGTAATGGAAAATAGGCTGCCTACTTGAGGTGGAAGACTTTGACTCAGTTCTCCATTAGGAAGTCGAAAAATTTAAGACACATCCAATTCTTGAGATACGCATGGCCCTGAAGTACACTGACCCTACACCAGAACTGACTAGCAGGTTAACTCTTGACTGAGTGTAGAGCTACCTACTCTGTCCCACTTAGCTCCGCAGTTACGCGTCTTCCACTCCTCCAAAGGGCCTTGATGGCCTTCAAGGAAAAGGCGTTTGTTTTGGTTTTTAAATGTTGAAAACGTAATATTCGGGAGATAGTGGGTTCGAACGCCACTGTCGGCAGCCCTGAAGATGGTTTTCCGTGGTTTCCCATTTTCACACCAGGCAAATGCTGGGGATATACCTTAATTAAGGCCACGGACGCTTCCTTCCCACTCCTAGCCCTTTCCTGTCCCATCGTCGCCATAAGACCTATCTGTTTCGGTGCGACGTAAAGCAAATTGCAAAAAAAAAACACGTTATATTAAGCAATTTCTTCAATTGTGCCGAAAGTTGAAGTGCTA
Source organism: Anabrus simplex (assembly GCF_040414725.1). Classification (NCBI taxonomy): domain Eukaryota; kingdom Metazoa; phylum Arthropoda; class Insecta; order Orthoptera; family Tettigoniidae; genus Anabrus; species Anabrus simplex. Next base: position 161,088,650 of record NC_090267.1, on the reverse strand, counting down.
AACGGCCCGGAAAGGTTTCAAATTGTGAGTCTTGGATAGCCCTATCAAAATAAAAAAATTAAAAACTTACTCCGGAAAAACAGCCTAAATCGCTTTTTTCTTTACTAGTCTTCTTGTTTATTCAAATCCTAGCCAAATTAACGTACTTTCATATTTTTTCTGTAATGTGTTCCTTGGTTCAATACCCTCAGGTGTTTATTGATTTTGTTTTAATCTTCACCACGAATGTAGTTATAAGGTCTTAGGTGAAACTCTGCATTGACTCACATTAGCGCTCGTAGTGGTTAGACAATGGCAAACTGTTAATCTAATCGACCGGATAACTATGATTAAGAAAAAGCATTATAATTTTAGTAATAAATAAATAATATTTTCTCATACTTTATTATATTTGATTTGCCTAAAATTGGTAGCTTATATCCCTAAGATATTTTCAACATTGAGTTGCTTCCCTGAAGGGCTAGAACTGTGGATGTTTTATTGTAATGGAAAACAGTATACTAACTTTTTCATAGAATATTTCTTCAGACTTCCATATCACTAGGTATCGGGCGAACTAAATTTGGGACAAAAAAGCAATCATCAAAAGCATTATTTTGATCATACCCATTTTAATACGAACTAACTCTCAGATTAACAATATAATTGCCCTTATTTTAGTTAGTCTTTATTTATCTTTTTATTTTTATATTTTTGGAATTTTCCCATTTTTCCCAACCGACGACTTTATCCCTTTTTGCCACAAATGCATGCGAATTCCCTAACGAGGCTGCCTCGGCTTGTAGTCCTGCTGATGATGCCAGGGATGTAAGGGTGAGAGGGGGGAGAGGGGGATAGGCAGGGACAGCAAGGCAGACCTATAGAAACGTACTGGAGAAATCGTTAATCGGGCGTTTTGTGCTCAACTAAATCAATATCTACCGGTGAGCGCGCGACGGGATTCGTGCCATGGTGCAAGTTCCCTCTTAACCATCTCAGCTTTCATCTATCAGTGTATCAGGTGTTGTGTTTGATTGTCAGGTGCTTCGTCAAGGTATGTTCGTGGAATTTCTCCTTCGCTGCATTCCACGAAAAACGCAAGCATCGTGGACGTATTGCGTTATTTATAGCTTGACCAGCCACTGGATCGAATCCCGGCGCAGTCACTTGGCATTTTATAGTGCTCAAATGTAAATGATTCGTATCTGAAGATTTACTACCACATTGAAAAGTCATCTCCAGCGTAAATTCTAGCACTGTGGCGTCTCTTAAAATTTGTAAGATTATTATTATTATTATTATTATTATTATTATTATTATTATTATTATTATTATTATTATTATTATTATTATTATTATTATTTGAGCTGCAGTGATCTTATTTTTCAGATATATTATACAATAACTTATTTTTCTTCACAAATAATCGACTTGTAATAGAATTTCGTATATTTCCTTCATACTCACTCACCTCGAAATCGTAGCTGCGAGTTAATATTCAGATTGTAATTATTAATTGTAATTACAGTACGTATTATGACTACCTCGTAGTCTCGTTTGCTGATACGGCGTCGGGATGAGGCGAGACAAATTTACTGTATATGGCATGAATTTTTATGGCCGGATGCCCTTCCTCGCGCCAACCTCAGTTGAAGATGAAATGGATGATGGAGAATGAAATTGGTGAGGAGGTGGAAGGAGCCAGCTGTGGCCTGTGAATAGAAACTGTCCCGGCATTTTCCTGGGAGTGAAAATGGGAAACCTGAGAACATTCTGAGGGCAGCCACCGGTGGAGTTGGAGCCCACTAATCTCCCGAGTCCAGAGCTTGGCTCCATAGCCGTAGCGCGCTAACACGCCCGGCCGTCCCGTCCGATTTAATTTTAATTACAGTATATAATTTAATTACAGCTTTTCTGTCTGTTATTTAAATTTGATTAAGGGCACCTGAACGTTAAACCATTTTATAAATTCATAGCTAAGATATTATTATTATTATTATTATTATTATTATTATTATTATTATTATTATTATTATTATTATTATTATTATTATTATTATTATTATTTAGACTACCAAAATTTGCTTACCTTTTACATCAACTAGTGAAAAATACATGTATAATGTCAACCATCTGTTTCTGTTTTACGTCATCATCACGGGTGGTGGTGGTGGTGGTGGTTGTGGGGGTTTTTTTGTTTTAAGAGAAAGTACATCTAGGTGACCATCCTCCCCAAGAGGGATACAAATAGCAATAAATCACATTTTAAAAATGCAAATTTCTGTCACAACTCCAGGTACATTTTCACAGAATATATTAAATTAGGACTCATAATTCTTTTTCGCGAGTTCATAACACTATTATCTACAGTTATGACTTACAAGCGTATCCAAAAAGTATCTTATCCCATTAAAATTGGCTTACAAAACGGAGATATTTTTTCCTTCAAGAAATTGCAGTATTTAGCGCCATACTACTTACATTTTGGGGAATGAAAATATATTTTTCAAGTCTTTCTTGTAGATTTAATAACAATTTATTAACACGCACATTGATTGAAAGGAAAATACAGATTATTTTCCTGTACAAGGCTGTATCAAAGATGCCTGTCTTGCACTTCAGTAATGAAATGGCCTATGGCTGTCAGTGGCGGGATGTGTCCGAGGACTTCTGCTCCTCAGGTGCAGGTCTTTTGATTTGACTCCCGTAGGCGACCTGCGCGTCGTAATGAGGATGAAATGATAATGAAGACGACACATACACTCAGCCCTCAGGCCAGAGAAATTAACAAATTATGGTTAAAATTCCCAACACTACTTGGAATCGAACCCGGGACCCCTGTGACCAAAGGCCAGCACGCTAACCATTCAGCCATGGAGCTGGACTTCAGTTCAGTACATGCTAACGTTCACAGTGATAAAGCTCACTTCACACCCGTGGGATTCGGACTGTGATTCCTGGTGAGTCAGAACCAGTGGTGACATCCGTGTTCTGCAAGACGTGCCATGACAGATCTGAACTCCGTTCTGTGGTCATCTCATCCGTTGAGTAGAATTCTATACATATACGTTATTTATTTTCCTTTAATTCTGTCATACCTGTGTCATATGCCCTTGTCGATATCATGGATAATTGCTGGCCGATGAAAAGGAAGAACGGCTCTTTCGTAAGCACATATGCGAGTCGCGACTAGGCAGAGTGCCTCATGTGGTCCAGAACAATGAAATAAAATACTAATTCAGTACTATTGTCAAATAAATGTAGAACACCAATATAATAATAATAATAATAATAATAATAATAATAATAATAATAATAATAATTCCCTCATCCCACATTTCGTAAGGTCGGGTTCTTAATGATTATTCTCCACTCCCTTTCTGTTCTTTTCCAGGTTTACTCAGTGATCTTTCTGAATTTCAACGGGCTCCAGACTTCACCGAAGAGCATCTTTCCACCTCACCTTTGATCTACCTCGACCTCTTAATCTCTCTTCCGTGATCCATATTGACTGGGACATTTCTCTTCTTGCATTCTTACCAAGTGACCTTTCCATCTCAGCCTAGATGTCGTTATCTCCTCACTAATGGCTCTCTCAATACAGATACACTTTCTCATCTTGAAGTCAGGCCATGTATGACTTGTCTTTCCAGCAAATGCTTGGTGGATTTTTCCTCTCCTCGAATTCTGTCAGACCTATTTATTTCCAGCTCACACATGAAGCGGAACCTGACAGAGGAAGTATACAGTTTTATTTTCAGCTTCATGTTGAGTCTTTCTTCTTCTTCTGCTTCTTTTCTAGCCTATTTCAATCCACTGCTGGATATAGGCCTCTTCCATGTGCTTCCATCGTCTTCGGTCTTGAGCCACTTGGAACCAGCGTGTTCCACAGCTTTATGTCGTCGAACCATCTCTTCTGGGGTCTTCCAACGCCTCTCTTGTGTTCCCATGGTCTCCAATGAACAATCCTAGAGGTCCACCTGTTGTAGTCTTGTCGAGCTACGTGTCCTAGCTATTGCCATTTTAGTCTTGCTACTCTCTCTAGGATGTTTGTTACATTAGTTCTTCTCCTGATGTCCTCTGAACGGATCTTATCCCTAAGGCTGATCCCTAACATCTGTCGCTCCATGGCTCGTTGTGTTCGCTGAAGCTTGCGAGCACTTTCCTTCGTCAGAGTCATCGTTTCCAGGCCGTAAGTAGTAACTGGCAGCACGCACGTATTTTAAGCCTTGGTCTTAAGGTTAATTGGAACATCCTTGTTGGTGAGGATGAATCTTAGTTTTCGGAATGCAGTCCAACTCATACCTATTCTGCGAGGAATTTCTGCACGTTTGTTGTCTTTTCCAAGTTTTATCTTGCGTCCAAGATAGATGGACTCATCGACAGCTTCTATATATTGGTTTCCCATTTTAAGTGGTCGACTGTCTGGGCTTAGTATTTTCGTTTTATTAATGTTCATCCAAACCAATCTTAGCAGAAGCAGTTTTTAATTCTTAGATCATGCTTTCTAGCTCATCTAGATTTTCACTTATGAGCACAGTGTCATCGGCAAAACTCAGGTGATTCAAATATAACCCGTTGATTTTTATTCCTTTATTATCCCAATGAAGGGTTTTGAATACATCTTCCAAGGCAAGGGTAAACAGCTTTGGAGAGATTGTGTCACCTTGTCGAACTCCTTTGCCAACTGGGATTTTATTGGTGATGAAGTCTTCTTCTACTCTGACTACCATTGTTGCTTGATCATAAATGTTTTCCAGGAGTACCTTGAGTTTATCATAGCATTTTGAAGTGCCTTCATGATTGCCCAAATCTCCACTGAGTCAAAAGATTTTTTATAATTAATGAAGGCCAGATGAATCTTGATGTTGTACTCAGTGGTTTTCTCAAGAAGACGAATAGTCTGGATGTGTTCAACAGTTAAGAAACCTTTACGAAAACCCGCTTGCTCGGCAGGTTGATAAAAATCCAGTTCTCTTGTGAGGCGGTTGGTTACAATTTTAGTCAGGAGCTTGTAAAGGTGTGATAACAAACTCACAGGACGATAGTTCTCTAAATTTTCCTTATCACCTTTCTTGAAGAGAAGTATCACTTCAGCATTTTTCCAATTTTCTGGTATTCTTCCACAGTTAATACACTTGATGAGTATTCTCGCGGCTTCTAGCAGATCTCTTCCACCTAATTTCAGCATTTCATTCGTTATTTTATCCTCCCCAGGAGATTTTCTATTCCTTAGTTGTTTAAGTGCATTTTCAATCTCAGCAGTGATTACTTCCGGTGTTACTTCATGTGTATAATATTGGATGGGCCAAATGGTGTTTGCTGACAGGCGTCTTATGTGACAGGAGAATTTCTATAAAGCTTAAAGGCAAGATATACAAGACTGTTGTTAGACCTGCCCTCACTTACGACTCCGAGTGTTGGACAAGGAAAAGAAGCATGATCAAATGCATGTAACGGAAATGCGGATGCTGCGATGGTCAGCGGGTGTCACCCTCTTGGTCTGAGTGTGCAGTGAGCACATAATATGGTCCCTATCAGTGAGAAATTGGAGGATCGGCAGTTGCGCTTGGTACGGAAACGTACAATGTCGAGATAAAGATCATCCCGTTAAGAGACCTCTTGCAATCGAAGAACCAAAAAGAGGACGCTGACGTCCGAGAGCAACACTGTGGCGTACAGCCGGAAAGGCCTTGGATAGAAACGGCATTCCAGTGGCGGAGACATCCAACAGCAGGGAGGACTCTCTAAGGATCAGAAGAGCCGACCCTGGGTGACATTTGGGAGTGTCATTTATGGGCGCACATAAGACAAAGACAAAGACACCTCCGTACAGGCCATGAGCGCCCTTGGAGGAGTGGAAGGTAAAGGCTTCCACTATTGTTAACCTCGGCACATGATGGGGTAGAGTGGTTAGCTCTACGCCCGGCCGCCTTTGCCCCCAGGAATTAACCTGGTACCCATTTTTGGTGTAGGCTGAGTGAACCTCAGGGCCATATGCACCTCCGGAAGTGGAAATCTCGTTTCTTAAATTTTTACGACTTCCTGACGGGGATTCGAACCCATGTCCTTCCGGGCGAATCGAGCACGCCTTTACCGCCTCGGCCAGGCAGCCCCTATGGGCGCACATAGGGCCAGGAAATAATAATAATAATAATAATAATAATAATAATAATAATAATAATAATAATAATAATAATAATAATAATAATATGCAAACGATTTTATGTGTCGTCAGAATGCCGGAAATTTGTCTCGAAGAAGTTCCTTAACGCGGACTTGTATATTGATCAGACATGCGGGGATTTACTTTGCCCTTACCTTTGTCGTCAACATTATTGGTATGCTGTGGTTATTCTTAGCAACGACAAACTAATAAATACAAGTCTGCACAATCAGTCTTTGCAATCTCAGGCACGCACGTTACCTTCCGGTCGACAGGCAACATTAATTTCTGTAATGAGTGGGACCTAAAGAAACATTTGTGACAAGTACAAAGAGAACGAATACATTGCAACAACCTCTTACAGAATGACTCAAGCTAAATTTAGCCTTCCATCTCAATGAATGCATTTACCATAAAATGTAAATAATATAAATGAACATAACTAAATAGGAGCCTTTTAGGGATTCTTTTCCTTCAGCTTGGATATACAAATATGAACCCTAAAGGAGATCCCATTATCTGTAATTGAGCAGGTGTAGGATTCAGGAAACACTAGGATAGTTACGCAGCGGAAGATCAAAAGGGAACGCGTCAGCTTCTCAGCTTTAAAGGCCAAGTATCGATTGTCGGTACGTTTCTCTACAAAAACACAACTGACTGTTGAATTTAGATAATGCACTGCACTTCCTTATCTATAGTGTGTGTACCCATTACAATATTTTACATGTTTTTATCCGTCCATAATATCAGATGATTCCTTGCAAGAGTGAATAAGTAAATAAATAAATAAATATAAAGCGTATTATTGTTTATTATTATTATTATTATTATTATTATTATTATTATTATTATTATTACCATCATATGTAAGCTATGACCTCTGCCTTCCCAACCCCAGGTAACTATAAGTACGTACTAGCCTAGAGAGAGAACTTTCTGCACAGAAATATTGCTGGAAGGGAAACTTCACAAATAAATGTCTATTCCTCACCGCAGATACGCTTACTGACCTCTGAAATGAAACTCCACTATTTTAGACTATATTCTGATCTCCCAACACCTGTTCTAAAATGGATTTTAAGCACTTTTCGTGAAATCTGGCCAAGAGTGAGGTGGTTGATAACTATACATTGGTGGGATTCGTTGTCGTTATTAATAATAATAATGTGGTAGGAAAAGTAGGGTAGCTTTCTAGAGTAATGTGGCAAGATATTCTCCTTCATATTCATAGTTTGTCATTTTCCAGAATAGGAAGGTGCTTTGGACCATACTTAAGGTAGACTTCGAAAGTTCTGTGTCATCTTGTGTTATGAACCCGCTGTTTTCTAATTGTACGACTTTTTACAGAAATACTAGACATGATATAAAGACTAAATCTGTACAAACCATGAATTAGAGATATTCTTGGTGAGAGTGAAGTAAAATTACCTGGTAAAAAGGGGTTAAATATAGATGATGAAAGATCTATCTCTTCATCGCTATGAGTAGATAGATTAAAAAAGAATTTCTCTAATCACACTGAGCCCACCTCAATCATGTTAACATTAAGCTTCATTGCAAGTCCAAAACACTCGTAATTGTAGCCGTCCCATAGTGCGGTTTATTTAGTAACCGCGACTTTATTCGATCACCACCCTGAATGAGTACTTCAAAAGCATCTGTAAAATGGGAATTAAAACTATTACAGACAATTGAGGAACAATCTAATTACACAACAACCGCGATACGCCCCATGCACTGACTGGCGTTGATGGAATCAAATTTGTACTAACCTACTTTAGTAACGGAGAACCGAAATAAATACCGTAGACTGAATTTCTTTCAGTTATACTTAATTATAAGTCTGTACCAGTTTTAACAAAGAATTTAAAAAGTTGACTTTTCCAGATCACAAGCATTATCGATAAAGAAAGCATAGTGAAAAGTAAATGAAACAGAAGTTCAAAGGATACCACTGTTTACCACTGCCATATTTGTAGGACGACACTTCATTGTACTAAAATAGCCTATAAAAACTGTAATAAATTGTATTTTAAACGTATTATTCTTTGAGATTATTTTGAGCTGTAACTCCAGATATACCTGCGGAAAAAAGGGTGGTAAATAATAGGTTAACTTCGCGGGCTGAACTCTGGGCCAGTCTGTCGTCACTTAAGGGAGCTTAGCATTTACGAATAGACCATCATAGGGCTATGATCGAGTGAAATCGTTGTTGGTTTCTTTCCAAAGCAACTACGGTCCAAATCCCACCTATTATATACATATAGTATTTTTTATAAGTCATTCATCCATTGGCTCGGATTCCATGTAATACTAGATGTTTCGTAGCTTCTTCTTCATCTTCATCTCCTCCTTCTTCCTGATTCGCAAATTACGTCCGATCGGCTATCTGTGTGGATTTAGCCCACGTTTGCCGCCGGATACCTTTCCTTACTCTAACCCTATGTGGAGGGATGTATTTACTATTACTTGCTTTTGTAGTGGTCTGTACTATGAGATGCTGTATGTAAATTAATATATGTTAAGAGGAACACAAACACCCAGTCCCCGAGCTAGAGGAACTAATTAAACGTAGTTAAAATCCACGACCCAGCCGGGAAGCGAAGGCCACTCTGGCTATTCAGCCAAGAAGCTCACTTTGGATGTCCCATAGCTATGTTGGTGATATCAACACTCTTAAAACTATCAGGCTTGCTTTACTTGAGATTAGGCAAAAAGATCTGGTTTGGAAAGAAATGCGCAGATGCCGTGGAATGGAGAAAGGAAGCCGGAAACAAGTGGCTGAGGGAGACGTGGCCCGCCTAAGAAGCATTTATTTATTTATTTATTTATTTATTTATTTATTTATTTATTTATTTATTTATTTATTTATTTATTTATTTATTTATTGTCTCATTAACACATCGAAGGTTTTCAGTGACGACGACGGAAGCCATCTTCAGGGCTACCGATGGTGGGATTAGAACCCTCCATCTCCCGAATGCAAGGACCAACTCGCTCGGTATGTATGAATGTATGTACGATGGCACCGTATTAATCAGGCAGAGCTTAGCTCAGAGTGTCATGAAATACACGTTGGGGCTGATGACACAAGAGCCACTTGGGGGTCGTTTAAGATGGTCGAACGGGTTATTGGGTGAGTCTCCGGCGTCATTCTAATGCTGGATAGGGGTAAGATCAAATACTTTAAGGTTCTACACTACATAATAAAATCATAAAACCATTGACTTGCTTGGAATTATATCAAATTATTTTTATTAAATCGAAGCTAATCTTGAATGAGGTACGAAATAAATATTAACGTGGGTGGAGGTCGACTTAACATCATCGTAGAACAAAGGGTATTGTTGTTAATGCAGATCAATTGATAGCGGTTACACTCAATAATTTGTAACAATGACTTCTGCACATCTGCAGCTCGTTAACATCAATGAACATTATTAAAATCAAAAACAAACATTAAAGCATAACAAGGATAACTTAGAAACTAGATGCTGTTGTGGAATTCAGTTTGGCCGGGCTGAGTGGCTCAGACGGTTAAGGCGCTGGCCTTCTGACTCCAACTTGGCAGGTTCGATCCTGTCTCAGTCCGATGGTATTTGAAGGTGCTCAAATACGTCATTCTCGTGTCTGTAGATTTACTGGCACGTAAAAGAACTCCTGCGGGACTAAATTCCGGCACCTCAGCGTCTCTTAAAACCGTAAAAGAGTAGTTAGTGGGACGTAAAACAAATATTATTATTATTATTATTATTATTATTATTATTATTATTATTATTATTATTATTATTAGGAATGTCGTCTGATATTCAGTAGTGATACTTCTTTACTTTTCTTGGGTAAAAGATTCCTCTCCTCACTAGATACTTATTATTATCATTTGAATTAATAAATATTAATTCTGAAACAAACTAGCTAAATTTAGAGGAGGTTGCCCAAATATCTTATAAGAACGCTGCCAGAGATCCTGAAAAAGAAACAAGAATAAATATTCATTGCTGGCTCCTCATAGACAGAGATGAAGAAACTACAACAGTAAATATCCAACAGCCACAAAATAAACATGGTAAAACAAATAAAATATGCACATAATGGCATCCACGAGATGTATTAGAGCTTACATTACATCGTCTCTTCTTCCTTGATTATTTTATAATATTATTATCATGCTACGCACAAAATAGTGGAAATCCCAAATCTGTAGGTAACGCGGTTATATTTCACTTAGATGACTTTAAAATATTAAAAATATTATCATTCAAAATTTGTCATAAATGTTTCACATGAAGAAAGACATGAATTCTTTACCTAAGCTAAAACATTGCTAGTTTTTGAAGACGTCACTCTCACAATAGCATAGTTAACACACTCTTCAACTGGGGTAGACTGTGATAACATGAGTTCATGACCACGACAATATATACACCCGCACAATATAATAACATACTCTATGTATCATCATCGCGGAATTCACATATGAAACTTCACTTGCAGCCAAAACCTTCGAAGATAAATGTCATAGCTTATTCATCACATGAAAAATGAAAATCCACAGCCTGTTTCCAGTCATTCGACCGGGTCAGGAATGGAATGAATGAAGCCCGATCTAGCGGCGAAGATAGGAATTGTGATGGCTGCCGAGGTCTTTCGCACTCCTGTGGGCAATGATTAATGACTGACAGATGAAATGAAATGATATTGGAGAGCATTGCTGAGAATGAAAGATGGCAAGGAAAACCGGAGTACACGGAGAAAAACCTGCCCCGCATCCGCTTTTTCCAGCAAAAATCTCACATGGAGTGACCGGGATTTGAACCACGGCACTCAACGGTGAGAGGCAGTACGGAGGCTCCGTAGCTTATTCATCACATACGTATTCGAATATCCCTGTACTAACCTATGTCGTACGACGTTCGTATATCATCGAAGACTTCAATTATAATTATAACTCGAGGAATCACAGTAAACTCATATATCGCCGAAGACTTTACCACACCTCGTCGCAGCAATTAAAACATTGTATAACAACACCTAAATACATAAAGAACTTACTTCAAGCCTACCATAACCTCACTTTGAAATCTTAAGTATTCTGATGAACGTCTACACACAATATTCTTAAATGATCTTCATCTTAGAATATCCCTTAGAACATAAAAATCTGGCTGAATATAGGTCGCAGCCCATTTAGTAGTAGTACGTCACTATTAACTCTGAACATAATCAACACATCTATTCTTAGATATTCCTTAACTCCCCGAAGATTTTAACTTTAATACCGCCATCTTAGAAATATCGCATACAACGATGCAACATTCTTATGACCCAAATAAATAGCCTTAATTTATTAACATAACAAGAATACTCCTTCAATTTGATAAATATGGCCTATCCTACTCATAAATACCCTCGTTCAAAATTTGTTGTAAATGTTTCACGCGAAGAAAGACATGAATTCTTTATCTAAGCAAAACATTGCTAGTTTTTGAAGACGTCACTCTTCACAATAGCATAGTTAACACACCCTTCAACTGGGCTAGACTGTGATAACATAAGTTCATGACCACGACAATATATACATCCGCACAGTATAATAAAATACTTTATGTATCATCATCGCGGAATTCACACATAAAACTTCACTTGCGGCCAATACCATACTTGCGGCCTACTCATGAAATTACGTGAGGGAATTCTGGAAATCTGAAAAAAGGAATCATGTTATATTTACATACATAACAAAGAAATAAGGAAATTCGGGAAATAAAAATAACACCTGAAGTTGGTTTGACTTTGTCTGGTTCTCCGGCAAGGGATGAAGTTTACGGCACCGTCCTGTTGGCCTCCCTCATGGACTCGTTTGCTGACACATCCCTTCCATCCTCTTTCTGGTTTCCGTATCCATCACTTTGGTTTCACAGTGGTGTATCTGAAATTTGAACATGTTTGTTACCAAAATATCACTCTGATATGCCAAAGCAAAGCACACTCACCTTGTAAGAAACACGTGGCCATTGATGCATGCAACTGAACTTTATCACATAAAAATTTCACTCTATTGATTCAACACCAGATATACTATTTCATTGAACCATACAGGCATGTGCCTCCACTAAATCCTTGCTTGCGTCGGTAAAGTATGAATTTAGTTGTCATTCCATTGTATATCATCAATTTTATATGTAAACCTAATTTTAGGCGATAAATCCAGTCTTCCAAATATTGCATCAGCTGATTCCAAGGTTCCTGGTTCAGTACACCAGTTGTATAATTCCTTAACTACACAGTTACTTAATTTGTTAATTTATTTTATTGTTCTCTTAGTTTTTGTTAGCGAATGCTTTTCTTTATGAAACATAATTTTGACTAGATCTGGGTTTTTTTGTAAGAATAATCGGTCGGCTCTTTGAATGCACATCACAATATACTGCATATGCCTAATGATCTCACAAGCTGTGGTTGAATAGAAACTATTTTCACATTCATAATGAACTTTATTTTCGTATTATAAGCATTTTGCAATATCGGAAAAACATAGCTGGGGCGGAGAAAACATATGGTGCCTGTCTGAAGGGAGTGATCATCACATGACATTAAAATAAAGCATGTTTATAGAAAGTTTATGTCCATTATGAGTACTGGGAGCTTTATAGTATTATGCCTGTGCTTTGAATATTGCCTTCCATCCGCGTGTGACCTAATTTCGAAGTTACTCCCATCAGGCTCAGAGCTGCGATAAAAGCCTTAGCACCTATGCAGCTGTTTCGAACTTGCCTCCCACACAATTAAAGGTTTTAAAGTAGCTGAGCAGGTGTTAACCCAGAATCTAAATCACTACGTTATAAGGTGGAGACCATATTAAGATATACCATTGGCTTCCGTATCTTTATTGACGTAGCTCTGATTATAGGCGTAATTGTATCGCGAGTGTAGGGGCTGGGAATACCATAACCAACATAGTTTTGAGAATGTATGATAGAGTGGCTGCCTCTAAAGATCATGGGTTCAAGCCAGGAAGAGGTAGTCTTCTTTGTTAGATTTAAATAATAATAATAATAATAATAATAATAATAATAATAATAATAATAATAATAATAATAATAATAATAATAATAATAATAATAATGTTATTGGCTTTAAGTCCCACTAAATGCTTTTTAACCCCCTGTGAGTGGGGGACGCAGACGAAGAATACACCCACGGTATCCTCTTCCTGTCGTAAGGGGCGACTAAAAGGGGCGACCAAGGGATGATCAAATTAGAACCATGAAACTATTTGTGATTAGTACCAACACGCGGGGAACACCATAGGTCGCCTTTACTTGCGCGTAGTAGCACTATTTTGGGTACCAAATAGGTTTGTGATTAGTAGCAAACGTGGGCACGACGGCTTTTACAGTACCTGTGATTAGTAGCACTATATGAGCGACACCATGGGATGAAGGAACTCATGGTTCTGGCTTGCCTATGATTAGTACCCACTCTATGAGGAACACCACGGGATAGTACGAGTGCCTGTGGTTAGTCCACTCAGGTGATGAACACCATAGGTTTCCGTTGCGAAACACATTAGGTCTGTAATACGTGTGCGAATTTAATTACCTGCGAGTCGTACCATAATGTATGGAATACCGTTAATTCTTATCTTCATTTTAACTATTCTCATCCCCTTTATCACGGCCAGTTATTACTGTACGATATAATAATAACGTCGGAAACCACAAATCAGGGAGAGGTTATTGATTATTGAAATATTTTCTTATTTTTGATACATGCAGTATACAAAAGTTAATATCATGTAGCACAAATATAAAACACGAAGAAAGTACAAATAAAGCAGTGTCCGGAAAACATCATAAACCAATTTTAACACTTAGATGATTTAGGAATTGAACAGAAAGAATGGTCTGAAATGAATGTTAGAAACATTATGCAAATAAATGGAGCTGTAAAAAGGAAAACAAAAAAGAAAACACGAGACTTCTTGGACTTGCCATAGAGGTTCATCCGATACGCCAGAAACGTGACGCCCCAAAGTGGGGGTCACAACAGCAGCCACCCTCAGCCCCTGCATATCACGTCCAACAGCTCAAATGAATCTTAATAATAATAATAATAATAATAATAATAATAATAATAATAATAATAATAATAAAAATTTCGTGCGGCTGTTACAGCCGAATGCAACTCTTGTAAAGTAGACCCTTCGATGGTGATGGCTGGTGATATCCGTGGTGGGAAACTACACTTATATTATTATAGTATAGTGTTACGTGTGGTGTGTGAGCCTGGTTCGAGCCCGGAGCCCCAATACCCGAAGGCCAAGACATTGAGCACTCAGACATGGAGCCGAACTGTTGGCATGTGAAAGATCTCTGGTGATATATTCCATAATTAATTCATTCATATTCAGCAATAGGCCGATCTCTGTCGTTTCTCCATCATATGTTTGAGTAAAACTAAACGTCGAAATAGGTGGTGGGTGGGGGATTGTTATTTTAAGAGGAAGAGTACAACTAGCCAACCATCCTCTCTTAACACTAATCACAAATGAAATCGGAAGAGATGCGTCACTTCGAAGAATGAAATTGTTGATTAGAAAAAAAAAAAAAACGAAAGAGAGGGAAGGGCCACGGGTGTGTGAAAATGAAAGCTTCCTTAAAACTCGCAAACCTAATACCATCGGGATCAGAAGAAAACAAATAATCGACCGAGGAAGATCGAATAAGAAAGATGAAAGTGAGGAGAGTGGCACAAGTAAGTGGAAACAATGTCAGTCCCATCTGGGGGTCCTGTGGTTGCTAAGAGCATCGTGGGTTCCATTTTAGTTGCCTGTTATGACAGGAACGGTATACCGTTGATATATTCTACCACCCTTACCCTCAGCGATAAATTTTGAAATTAAAATTAATTAATTAACTAATTAATTAATTAACTCGTGTCCTCATCCTGCGGTGGTGCAGCTCTTTTCAGGCACACTCCCATTGGAGGTGAGCTGCTTGTACCGTTTCAACCACATACCAGCCCACATACCATTCCTGGTAGTACCGGGAATTGAACCCGGCCTTCCGAGGATGGCAGCTAATAACACTAACCGTTACGCTAAGAAAGCGGCAAATTTTGAAATAATAATATTAATATTAATAATAATAATAATAATAATAATAATAATAATAATAATAATAATAATAATAAAACACTTAAGGAACGAGTACACAAACTTGAAATAGCCTATCAAACGTCGCGCTCAATCTACAACAAAGAATGCCTGTCCCAAAATGCTAAACTACATCATTATGAAACTGTTCCGAAGCCAGTAGCTATGTATGCAGCCGAACCCCTATTCCTAAATGCTAATAAAGGACTCCTCGAAGAACTGGAGAAGAAAGAGCGCAAAATCATCAGAAGTATCATCGGATTTAATTACAAGAATGGTACCCTTTATTTTAACCCTTTATAAGGCAGTACTCAATAAAACACTTTCTTTTACAATTAACTTTATTTACAGGCTCTATAAGTGCTAAATAACACAATTTAACAGAAAACAAAGACAATCCAGTGCTCAGTAGGTCGTTAATAATACTTCCCACCACCTGCTGTCTGCCATTCAGAAGTGGGAACATATTTCCCATGATCGACCTACGGACACAATTTCAGTTCAGTTAGTTCACTTTTTATTTAGCAGAAATATTTCGGACACCTATGTGGGCTATGGGAAGCATATTCCCACATACAATGTGAAAGAAATTTATGTCTCAGAACTCCTCAATTGGTAAAAGGAAGTAAATAATCTCAGAACAAATAAGAAAAATGCACAATAAACAAAGAAAATCCATGTAAATAGTATATATACTTATAAAATGTTGATTTCTCACCCTATTTTCACTTCATAAATCTTGTTCACAACAGGCGTTGCGCTGCCACAATATCACTATTCATATATTTTCCAAAGAAGCTTAGGATTCTAAGGAGATCATTACATAAACAATCCGTAAGTTCCACAGATATTCCCAAGAGTGCAGCACACATCAATACATGGGAAATAAACTCCCAGCGCCCAGAAGTGACAAAAAGACCGAGGTAGGAAAATAATTCCCACCGCCTTATAAAGGGTTAAAATATCCAACAAAGAAGTGTACAGTAAAATAGAGAAAATTACATAAACAATCCGTAAGAGACGGGAACGATATTGCGGTTATCTCAAATGAATGGATGGAAACAGGCTGACTAAACAGATTTTTCACGTTTTTTACTCCAAATACAAAACCACAATGCCCTGGTTTATGAACACCAAGGAAGACCTCCAAATGCTGCAAACACAACACCGTCTTCAATAGAGATCTCGTCCGCAAAAAGATACTGACGAATGGGCTAAACCAAGACAAGCAACCGAAAAGATGACAAAGTACCACCTGGACAGAGGAATGCAAGCTGGCCCACTCACAGAGAGCAAGGGAATTCTGGGTTCAAAAGAAACCAAAGCAAACTGCCAAATGTAACAAGACTTAACGTGGTCCTAGATGGCCCCAACGAATAATAATAATAAAAATAATGTTATTGGTAAAAAACCTGAAGGAATTAGGATACCAAATCGACTGGACCGAGATGAAATCGGGAAAATCATACTCACACGGGGTTTTGAGGATGATGAGAGAAAGACTAACCGACATGTATGGTCCCTGCAACAAAAACACGCCCTTTCACTACGCATGAAAGATACTGGGCTAATAGAAAAAAGTTAATAAATGTTGATTCCGCGTGGCCCTAAGTGACCCATTCGCTTTGATGAAGAAGAAGAAGAAAATTGAAAATTATTGGTTTTCAAGTCCTACTAACTACTTTTACGGCTTTCGGAGACGCTGATGTGCCGGAATTGTATCCCACAGGATTTTTTTTTACGTGCCAGTAAATCTACCGATACGAGGCTTACGTATTTGAGCACCTTCAAACACCACCGGACTGAGCCAGGATCGAACCTGCCAAGTTGGGTTCAGAAGACCAGCGCTCTACCGTCTGAGCTACTCAGCCCAGCAAGTATCGAAATTGACACACAAGCAGTTTAAATAGCGTCAATTATTTAAAACTGAGTGCGACAATTTTGTCCCACACGAGTAGGCACATTGAAATAGCCTCAGGAGGCTTCGTCTTCGGTCAGGATTGTACTCACTACCTTGAGAACAGAAGGATAATTAATAACCGACTGAGGTTGGCAGGGTGCAGTGGCGTGCACTGAACCCCAATGTATTCACATTTTATTATTATTCCATAGAACGCTTTTTGTAATGTTCAAAAAACTGCAAACATCTAAGCCAAGCCGCAGTTCATCTCCAGCGAGCTGGGTTTCCTTACCGGCGCGATAGAGAGCTACCCCCAGCGAAATTTAAGTCGCTTGGATGACGCATGCACTTGAAGCTTCCTTGTTCTGGGAGCGGGGCGGGGCTGTGGGCCCACCCCGACAGCAATTTACGGCGACAGGCCAGCTAGCTTAGGTAAGGCATATTAATTTTAATACTTGACACTCCAAGTGTTCAGGATACAAGAAAAATATCAACATGTTAACAGTATAACCACTTGCACATCGTCTTGCTAATAAAAATAGAGCCAGTTTATGAAATCAATTGCAATACAGAAGAAGATATTTTATATTTGGATTTCGGAATGTATAAAGTTTTTTAGAGCAATTCAAGGATGGCACGTGTAGAATATGTTTTCCGATAGCCACAGAAAAATATTTAGGTTGCCCAGCATGAACACAGAGTTAAGCGCGAAGTAAAATCATTATATATTTGGTTGTCTGCGATGGTGGTATATACTGAATTCCTGTAGTGTTCCTCTTGGATTATAGATTAAGGTTTTGCGAGTTCTGTGGCATTCTTCGTTAATATAACGTGTGTTATATGTCGTGAAGAATATTTTCCCTCGTTTGTCATTGATGTGCGTACACTCAGTAAGCGAGTGAAACTATACAACTTCGGCGACGGTAAAACACCAGTTAAATTTTGCTGATTCAGTTTAGGTTAGGCTTTTAAAGTCAAAAACAAATAGTTCCAGTGTACTTTTGTGAAATCCATGACTGTAGTATCACGAAATGTCACCGGGTGAAACTGTAAGTACATTGTTTAAAATCTGCTATAGATTAAGTTATGTTGGTGTCGTCACTGCCATGGATATCGATTTGGAAATATGTGCGAGTGTATGGTTGAAAATATTCTTTAAGACCTTTCTCGGGTAGACCTTTCCATGAGAAATTCAGCCTTATAAAATGGTAATGTTGACTTTACAGAGTGTTGTGAGGGCTACGATTGCTTACATTTAAAAAACATTTTTGCAGCTGGGGTAAGGAATGTGTTCACCGCACGCCCCTGGATAGGGTGAAAAGTATACCACTAAGCCACTGATCTGTCGTGCATGTCGGTTTACCAGTTCAGTTTTTTTTAAACGTTGCCACATCTGCTCCTCGGATTAAAAACTGCAACAAAGGCATAAAAATCAAATTACTTGTTTTAAGCTGTAATTCATGTTTTTCCTTTTCTTAACCTACAAGAAAGAAATGATGAGCATTGTGGCATTCTAATCTTCAAACAAGAGAAAGAATTATTCCCTATAATTTGCTTTGAGCTTTTCGTTCAGCTGTCATACGTCATATTTTGTAGCATTCTGGCATGGAAAAACTAACGGGAATTTAGCATAAAAAGAGAAACAGAGTAAAAGGTACATCTCTGTAAATACAGACTGAGTAATGACAAGATAAACTTGTTAGAAACTTCTCTCGCAAATGTAATTGCTCATTAGTTTATACAACATACAGTATAAGTTATATGACAGATTACCGCTCTGTGGAGTGAAAGCGGGCTTACGAAACTATCATTGGTCTCATTTTGTTGGTTTGAAAGCCCGGGAATAGCTCGGTGAAACGTGGAGACCGGGAGAAGGAGAGAAAGAAAGAGAATACGCATTAGACAAATGTCCAACACAATAAGCAATTACAGGCGAGCGTATCCTGAGGCTTAATCTTTGGACCTTTTTACTTTTGCGGTATAAAAGAATCACTGAAGGATATGAAAATAAAGAAAATCGGTGTGGAATCCTACGCGAACAAAATAAAAGGAAGAGTTGGAGTGGTATTCAAAGAGAAAAAAGAAACTGCAAGTATTAAGACGATTATACGCAGAAGGGTTTTAAGAAATGGAACAACATACAGGGAAGGCTTAGCTTTGCGGCGACGTCACAGTTTTGAAGTACTATTCATTCGGAAAACTCGTTCTTCTGTCAAATTGAGCTGATTTTTTATATTATTTCTCAATTCGATGGACTTAGAGAGCATAGAGGTCAACATCTCCGACTTCTTAATACGTGTTTCCTAAACTGTCCGGCTCCATGGCTAAATGATTAGCGTGCTGTTCTTCGGTCCAAGATATCCCGGTTCGATACCCGGCCGGGTAGGGTATTTTAACATTCACTGGTTAAGTACCATGGTTTGGGAGCAGGGGGTGTGTGTAGTTTTCAGCATTAGAATTCGTCATAGATAGGGTCCCATCCTTACAGACACGCAGGACGCCTATAAGGCATGAGACCACACGCTATTTTTAAATCGTAAACTGGAAGGACAAATAAAGGAAATTGGTTACAAAAATACTTATTAATGATTAACTTATATTTATTAATGTATTTATTTCAAATAATTTGGACTCTTAACTTTCAGTAGTAAGAATGCAAACACACCAATTAGAAACAGTTCTTTATATACAAAATTCTAATAGTTTACAAGGGTGGCGGCCAACTGGCGGCTCGCGGGCCGCATGCGGCATGCCAAGCCATTTTGAATGCTCCCCGTAATATTCCTGGTTTTTAATATTTAATCAGTAATATTTATAATGTTTTTTTTTTCTTTTCCCAAATGATCCACCGTATACCATTGCTTCCATGCTAACTGCTACCATATCGTAACAGTAGCACGTTCTCCCGCTAGGTAGCATCACGAATAGGGTATCATCATTAGTGCACGTTCTTACGCTAGGTAGCGACATCCGCTGGCTGAAAGTAGCTGAAAGTACAATGGCAGTGTGACCCAGTCCAATCCAGCCACCATGTTTTAGCCAAGCACTCAGCTCATAGAGGGTAGATAGTGGTATGATTATTGTTTCAATAAAGAGTAGTTGAATGTTTATAAGTTTTATACTCTTTAGCTGGGAGTACAGTGACACTGTATGGACAGTATGGCCAACGAGTGCTTCATTCTGATTGGCTCCACCATCATTTAGCCAAATGTTCCGTCATCTGATTTAAACGCATGTATTTCGCACAGGGTAAGTTCACTCTTTATGCAATTTCAGTCATGTGTAGACTACCTGCTTTAACTTTAATAGTACCGAAAATATTTTTGTATTAAGCACGGGGGATTATTACGTATTACTAGTTTTGAAATGTGAGTGAATTTACGTTTTGCTGAGGTCTGAATTTTTAAGAAAAAGCACGCCTGGCCGTTGTGTTTATGGATGCAGAAGCAGATCCAAAAAGTGTTTTAAAATGAAACTGGACAATTGTTTGTTTTCGGCTCTCAAAGTAGCACGTTATAAGATGCACCTAGCAACGAGTAGAGTTTCTTCATACATTATAATGGTAACAATAATAACAAAAAGGGTTGGTAATTTTAAGGATTTATCCGTTAATATTAGCCGTATCGAAAACCTGTTCATAACGAATATAGGCCAAATTTACGATCCTTTACGTTTCGTGCAATTTTACCGTGGGAGAAAAAATAACGGCGATTTTCATGATTATTATATTTTTTCACAAATTTCCAAAAATCTCAGGAAATATTTATATAAACCTGTACATGAGACAAGTTAGACATACAGGAACGGCCACTTCCGATCATGTATGTCTCATTCATTTTCACTGTTTGAGCTATTATGATGGATATTTTATCGAATTCAAGCTTTTATGGCTAATCATTTCTGAAAGGACCAGGTTATAAGTGCCGCCTAGCATCAAGTTTGATTTTCCCATACATTATAATGAAAACATTAATAACAATTTAATAGCATAACCGATATTAAAATAGATTGTTAAAAATACAGCGGGTATCTTCCAGAACTAACTGAACTGGAGCGCATAATTAGTCGCACATCACGGGGATCGAACCGCGGATGGTTGCTTAAGATGTTCTATGATTAAATATTCTGGCTATAATGGCTTTTCCTAATCAAGGAAAGCACTTAATTAACTGTCATTTTATTGTGAAGAAATGTGCACAATGTAGTCCCGCCCCAATACCAATGGCATTTAAGTGTTTGATCAGCACTCCATAGGAACGGTTTTTCAAACACCTTTGCGTCTGTGATGATCATAATTATTTAATGCCTGGTTATTTTTACTTTGATTGTAATAATAATAATAATAATAATAATAATAATAATAATAATAATAATACGCTATTTGTGAAATAACCTCAACAGTTATTTAAAATTCAACGTCTTCTTTGTTTTACGTGTATTGCGGTGTGTGTTAGCAATCTCCGCCTGTTTTGGGTATTTTTATAAAGGAATATATCACAGCCCATGTTGAAAGGCGATCCGTGGTTATATCACAAAAGACGGACAGCATTAGCGAAATCATTCTAGTCAACTGTCACACATGGCTTAGGGAAATGTTCTAGGGAAATGAGGAGTGAGATAGTTTCCCGTTGCTTTCCTCACAGAGCCGGAAGTTGCTGTTACATATCAGTCTGCCAAGTCCACTAAAATGCATGCACCAACTGACCCTATGAGCAACATTTTCACACCAGTCAAAACCGGGATTTACTCAAGCCCGCATTAGAAGAAAAAATACACTGTAAACTCTACGTCTCGCCAGCAAAAGCATATCTAGTTATGTTAGACGAGTTAAATCCAAGTAGTACAATTCAGCAAAGAATATGCACATCTCTCTCTCTCTCTCTCTCTCTCTGTGTGTGTGTGTGTGTGTGTGTGTGTGTGTGTGTGTGTGTGTGTGTGTGTGTGTGTGTGTGCACGCAGGAAAGAGTTACATCTGCATTTCCTAATGAACCAACCAACCAGCCGTACCTTACCCTCCTCCAGCGAATCATAGAAGTGGTTCTTTTCAATCAATGCTCGATTCTGAAGTATTGACAAAGACGGAGAGGGAATTTCCAATTAAAGCTTTTCCCCTTTCAGCTTCAGACGGATACCTTTGTAGGAAAAGAAAGGAAGAAATGAGTAAAAGGGGAAAAAGAAAAGTAAGTCGAATTGGTAAGCGGTGAAGCTAAATATAAAAGAACCAGCCAGCCGTGAGATCATGGAGTATTATGCGTTTTCTTAATAACCTTCGCTTAATAATCTTTTATTTTTAATTTCATGAGAAGGAAAAGAAATTAGTTGATTAAGTGTGTGGGAGGGTGTGTCGTAACTAAGGAGACTGGTCCCTATAGACGTAGCGTATTCAGGAACAGTGAGAGGACTTAGTGAGAGTAAGATTAGAGTTTTGATCCCGGGTAAGGGAATCTTACAGCATCCACACTCCGAATTGATTTAATCCTCGTTCCTAACCGGCTTTGTGGGCGTGATTTCTAAGATGCCAGCGTCTGATGCCCGAATTTGCTGAGTCAAATCCAGGCGGTCTTCTCGCCCAGCATTTAGGGAGCTTCTTGTGAGATACGCATGTCAGCAGATTTACTGATCAAGTAAAGAACTCTGATCAAAACACTGCTTGGCCAAGAAAGGTCAGGCTGGGAAGATTTACTGGATTACACTAGCAAGTGAAATCAAATCTTGACTCCGCGTAAGGTTTCGTGCTGTTTGAAAAATGAAAACCTACAACCTGTTTTCCAGTCAGTGACTGGGTCAGGGATGGAATGAATGAAGCCCCCATCTTGTGGCGAGGATAGGAATTGTGCAGGCTGCCGAAGCCTGTCGCACTCCTCTGGGGCAATGATTAATGACTGACAGATGAAATGAAATGATAGTGGAGAGTGTTGCTGGAATGAAGGATTACAGGGAAAACCGGAGGACCCGGTAAAAAACCGGTCTCGCCTCCGCTTTGTCCAGCACAAATCTCACATGGAGTGACCGGGATTTGAACCACGGAACCCAGCGGTGAGAGGCCGACGCGCTGCCGCCTGAGCCACAGAGGCTTCTCGTGCTATTTATCAACGTCTAATCATTATGATCACTTGCAGAATTAAAAAATACTATATAAGATTTCATCGGCTTTTCCAATTCCAAATCGTATCATTTAAACGTGTGTTTTAATATATCAGTCACATGGTTGATGGTGGGATCCCGGGGAAGAATTTCTCAATTCTTATCGCAGTTTTGGACTTCATTATTTTTAGAAAAACATCTGTTTACAAACATAGCGGTAGCTACCACCCACGGTTCAGTATTAATTAATCTTGAGAAACCATTTATACAGTCAGTAGCATCGTGTGCGTAATTTTTGCTTCTTAATTCCTTTTTGTACTGTAAGTGAAAGACATTTCATATTCCATGCTGTTATGATTTATTACACAGTATTTTTTATAACCTGTTAAGCAGCGATGGTAAGTTATGTATTGAAAAATAATGTATACAAAGTTCTAGTGGCAACCCTATAATTAGGGAAGTTATAAAATAAAATTAAAATAAAAACATTCACAGCCAGTATCACGCTGATAGGGATTGAATCCCGATCTTTTAGACCGTGGTTCAGTGTTGTTTGAACCTCCAGACATCTAACCTGAAACTGTGTTCGGTATTTTGAAGAATCTGCGAACGTTAGTAGTGAACTGTAGACATAAGCGATAGGATTAATACATAGCTACAATTCTACAAATGAAATATTAGTGTCTGGACCACTCCAAGTAAACATTTGCTTAAACTTTAGGTATGAATGGTTAGCTCAGTTAGTTAGTTAGTTAGTTAGTTAGTGAGTTAGTTATAGTGTGAATGTCTAACTTTGCGAATACAAACATATTAGATCGCATGAGCTCGAAGGATGTTAGTTGGATTTACCGTCAGGTACATGACATTCTATCATTCAAATGTTGATGAACAGCACCTTTTAAATTATTATCGTCATGACATGTATGTTAAACTAAACACTCCGGAATATTACTAACTCAACATTTTCTGCCTACTTTGCGTTCTTTTATAGTATTCATGGAATTATCATCATCATCATCATCATCATCATCATCATCATCTGTTTACCCTCCAGGGTCGGCTTTTCCCTCGGACACAGCGAGGGATCCCACCTCTACCGCCTGAAGGGCAGTGTCCCGGAGCTTCAGACTCTTGGTCGGGGATACAACTGGGAAGAATGACCAGTACCTCGCCCAGGCGGCCTCACCTGCTATGCTGAACAGGGGCCCTGTGGAGGGATGGGAAGATTGGACGGGATAGGCAAGGAAGAGGGAAGGAAGCGGCCGTGGCCTTATGTTAGGTACCATCCCGGCATTCGCCTGGAGGAGAAGTGGGAAACCACTGAAAACCACTTCCAGGATGGCTGAGGTGGGAATCGAACCCACCTCTACTCAGTTGACCTCCCGAGGCTGAGTGGACCCCGTTCCAGCCCTCATACCACTTTTCAAATTTCGTGGCAGAGCCGGGAATCGAGCCCGGGCCTCCGGGGGTGGCAGCTAATCACGCTAACCACTACACCACAGAGGCGAACATTCATGGAATTATACATAGGAGAAATTGTAACCGGATTTCTGAACTTTTGCTTCTGCAGAAAAAAGCATTACGTATTATAACCAAATCTCCTATAACTGTCCACTGCAGGACTTTTTTCTTGTTAATCTGCCTGTCATTACTGTTGTAAATTCCTATATTTATAATGCACTTCTTGTTATGTATAGGGAAATCGAGAAAATCGAGGAAATCAAAATTAAAGTGATGTTCACAAATATAATACCACACCACTTAACCAAACGGACGTTCCTCCTTATAGGTCCCAACAGGTAGATTCAGGCCGTTTTCATGTTCAGTTTAAAATATTTAGTACATTTCCATCAGATCTATCATTTAGTATTCAATATATTCAGAAGTATCGGTAAGCATAAAACGTGGTTATTCATGCACCCATTTTACTCACAGCTGGAATATTTGGAAATGAGTGAGTTTGTTATACATTGAAATGGCACATTATTCAGTATATTTGTGGTTTTATTTTCCTGACAGTGTCTATTGTATGAAATATAATAACAATAAATTCTTTTTTAGTCTATTCTTCTCTCAGTTATTCTCTATTTCTGTTCGTCTTCGTTCGCGGATACAGGGCATGCTTAACTTTTGCAAGGTGATGGTGGGTTCTTTTTCGCCAGTCCCATTTGCGCAGTCAGTTGGTCGTTGTCCATCTGTTCCCCGGATAGCGAGTTCGATTTCGGCTGAGCTCGGTAAAATCTGAGGATGCTTAAGTGTAGTAAGTCCCCATTGTTAGCTTCCGGCTCATTAATAAAATCTCCGGGACAAAATTAGGGCACCCTAACGACTCTTATAGCCAGCCTCATTGTATAAGGGTAGCATGCATGTCTGTTTCCTGGAGGCACCAGGTTTGATTCCCTACCATTGCAGGGATTTTAATTTTGTACTGAGGGCTAGAACGTGGTTCAGTCGGACTCTGAGGTTAACTGAGGAGCTGTATGATACGAGAAGCAGTGGACCGGTCACGTAAGCCAAGCAATTCAGCTGAGGATGTCGTCATGCTGACCACATAACTTTCCGCTATCTGCAGGCCATCTTGGCAGGCCGCGACCCTAAAGGGCTGTTGCGCAGCTTGTTTGTTTGTTTGTTTGTTTGTTTGTTTGTTTGTTTGCTTGTTTGTTTTCTCTTATAATGTGTAGCATGCGAAGGAATATTAATATTTTAACTTGTTTTGCATTACGTTTTGTGTATAAAAATTAAGTAGGCCTGCTTACGATTTGCTGGAACTTTGTAGCTCGAATTACGACGTATTTTCTATATAACAAGTTGAGCTTAAAGCCCGGTTTAATCTAGGGTCTCAACAATGTCGTAAGATAGTTACATCAAGGCACTTGACTTTGCAAGATAGTGGCAAGAATGTAGAAACGGATAAGATGTTTCTTAGGGTCCTTTGGTTCACCTAACCTAGTCTCTTGACCTGTTAGAAGCTGAGGTGGGTCAAACCCCACTCGCTGCCTTTGACACATCTTGACGCGACCGCGGTAAACAGGCTCCGGTTTCCTTCCCGCTAGCTACAAGGTAATGAGCCTTTAAAGGAACAAACTGAAGAGCACACCGACTCAAATAACAAAGTGGATATAATGAGTTGAAATTACACGTTCTGCCACCCCCAAGTGTTGTACAAGGGGAACGTGCTCGTTTGCTGGTCTTTAAAAAGAACGGTATATGCACTAATAAAAAAAAAACTCTGACTGATTCTAACGCTTGACATTTGCATCCGAAATTGATCAAAGACCATACAGGCAGGAGAAGCACGGCGAGTCCCTTACGTCCTAACGCGAGAGGTGAGAGCCATGCCTTTGTTCGCTAGTTACCTATAATAGTGTATTATACATGCAGGAGCACTTTGGAAACTCAACCCTTGTCCTCACGTAGCCTTCAAAGGATCTAAACAGAGTAGTGAAAAACATGCTTAATATAAATGTTAGGTTGGACTGGACGGTTATGCCCCAGTTACTTGTCAGTAGTAATATGGACTATTGTTTGGCTCCTTGGATAAATGATCAGCATACTGGTCTTCTGTTCATAGAGACCCGGGCTCGATTCCCGGGCGGGCCGAGGATTTTAACTGCGTTTGATTAATTCGTCAGTTAAAATCAGGAATGGCATCTGGCCGTAGTAAATCGTGGGAAAGTTCAGTATTTATTTATTTATTTATTTATTTATTTATTTATTTATTTATTTATTTATTTATTTATTTATTTATTTATTTATTTATTTAGGGTCAGCAACAGCATAACGCCGAATTACAAAGATCCGAGCTATGTACAGTACAATAGATATTATTCTAAAATGAAAAGTACATTAATATTTACAAAGTACACAAATAATATACACAGTAAAAATGTACAATCCTATATGATATATATTTACATAAACAACGACATTAGAAAAGGAAAATACATTTAAACACAAGAACAGAAACAGGAAGGAACAAGTAGGAAAATTAAGTTATATGAGAAATATCATGATAAGACGAAGGAAACTATACGAAGATGTCTAGGTTCTTGTTGATAGATAAGGTATTAAACATTGCCGGAATACGTACAGAAAAGGACTTTTGGGTGAGAGAAATCCGGGAGTAAGGAATATGGAATAAGGTTTTCATTTTGGTACTACGGGATGGGACGCGGAGGGGAAATAAGAAAATTAATTCTGGAGACCTAAATAAACCATTAGCTGCTTTGTATAGCAGCTTTAGGTCGGCTACTTTCCTCCGAGCAGAAAGAGTTTTGAGTTTCAGTTTCCAAAGCACTTGGGTAGTACTTAAATTGCTTCAGGCAGGGACCCTGGCTCTGACGATAGCACGGAAAAATGATTGTACACGGTCAAGGTGGCTGAGATATGAAGAAGCAGAAATGGACCAGATAGGAGAGGCGTATTTAACAATCGGTAAAATACAGGCTCTGAGGACATTTGCATCTATGATGTCAGGAAACATCTAAAATAATAATAATAATAAGAAGAAGAAGCTAGTAGCTTTACGTCGCACCGACACAGATACTGTAGGTCTTATGGCGACGATGGGTGAGGAAAGGCCTAGGAGTTGGAAGGAAGCGACCGTGGCCTTAAATAAGGTACAGCCCCAGCGTTTGTCTGGTGTGAAAATCGGAAACCACGGAAAACCATCTTCAGGGCTGCCGACAGTAGGATTTGAGCCCACTGTCTCCCGGATGCAAGCTCACTGCCGCGCGCTCCTAACCGCACGGCCAACTCGCCCGGTAGTAGAAGAAAGAAAAGTAATATGACCTTCGAGAGAGTCACTTTAACACTAGGACACTGGATGAACCGATGTACCCAAATTGTCTCATATGGAATAAACCAGATATTTTCCAAAACTGGAGTACCTTATTCATAACTTGGAAGTAACAGGTATGAAAGTAGTGAGAAGAATGATTGGTGGTGCAAACAATGACTGGAAATTACTAGGAACGAGGAGATAAGGCTGTTATGAGTGAACTCAGTGGATGAAGTCCGGCTCCATGGCTAAATGGTAAGCGTGTTGGCCTTTGGTCACAAGGGTCCCGGGTTCGATTCCCGGCAGGGTCGGGAATTTTAACAATAATTGGTTAATTTCGCTGGCACGGTGGCTGGGTGTATGTGACGTCTTCATCAACATTTCATCCTCATCACGAAGCGCAGGTCGTCTACGGGTGTCAAATCAAAAGACTTGTCTTCGGACACCCCCGGCACTAAAAGCCATACGCCATTTTATTTCAGTGGATGTAGCTGTGCTTATAAACCGGCTTCAGTGGTGGGTTCATGTGGGGCGAATGGAGGATGATAGGTTACCTAGAAGAATATTAGAATCAACCAGTGTATTTTTTCTGAAAAAAGAGGTCTCGGTACTCTCAGAAGGAAAGTAGAGTAATTCTCAGGATTTGTTAAACAACATACGTACTTTTCATGCTGTACAACGTTCAGAGAACTTTTCTGAAGTAGAAAAAAAATCCCTTTTGACACTCATTGGATGAAACAGCTACTGTATTCAGAATGCACATATGTCCTTGGACATTTCTTCTCTGAAATTCAGATGGTCTCTGAGGGCTTGGCTTCCCTTTAATGGAGCTGGAATCTTTTTTCCTACAAGGCATACAAACCAATGCAGGTACAAGGCGAAAGATTCGATAATCGAAACAACAAAGTCGATATGCGATATATCAAACGATTAAACACTCCCTACCACATTTTCTGATTTTAAAGCAAATGGACTGAAATGTACTTCAAACCGGCAACCTCAAATATATATTACTTTAATTCCTCTGAAGAGTATTTTTTATGAATCTCTAGTTGTTTCACTTTAGTTTCCACATAGAAGTTCCGAAACGCCATTCCTGTGCTCTCCGCTAGAAAACAAGTCATGGATTCGACCATGGAGAGTAATAGAAACAGAGAGAGACAATGTTATTGATTCAGTTGTAATGATTTTAAGATATGGGCATAGAACTAAACGAGATAGGCTTGCCAACCTTCCTGCATTTCCCGGGACAGTCACGATTTTGGCTGTTACGCCCCGCGTTTCGAAATAATTTGTTAATGAAAAATGTCCCGAATTCGTGGCTTGGTCCGTACCATGCATCATAATTCGTTTTCAACGTTATATTTTATGTAACTGTATGACTAGCGTGAAGTTTTCTCCTTACTCTCGGGATAATTCGAGTCGGTCATGTCCTGGGTGACAATTACCCTTTAGAATGCATGAGTGATAACGGTAAGCACACTTTGACGCCCTCTACACTTCATATTTGCTTGTACACTTGCTTCTGTTATAGTTATCCCGGCTCCCTGGCTAACTGATTAACATACTAGCTTTTGGTCCAATGATTCCAGAGTTCGATTCCCGCGCGGATAACCATAATTGGTTTTACCTCTGGCTTGGGAACTGGGTATTTGTGCCATCTTCAACATTAAATTTCATCCCAGATGGAACCCTGTGCTCGCAGACGTACAGGTCGCCCATTGGTGTCAGCTCGAAAGATCTGCACCAGGCCTTTCCAGAGGCCACACGCCGTTATTGTATACCATTATTACGATTAGTGAACACGACGTCCTTATGTCTGTTTCGCAATCCACAATTATTCAGTTTTTACATATGAAGAGGTTAAACCTACAGAAATATTGCATAGAATGCGAGCACAGTGTGGTACTCTTTCGAAGCGTCAGCTATACAAGTGGCACAAGTCCTTTCGTGAAGATCGGACAGTAATTCCTAACCTCACTCACGCACGTCGTCCCGGAACATTTTGACAGGTATAGAATTTCTTCACGTCGTTTTTTATATTTGAAGGGAAAACTTTCCATACTTCGTACTGCTGAGAAATCTTGGATAAGGATAGAGAGGATTTTCGTTCCAAAAGACGCTAAATTCCGATCTGCAGCTTTTGCTCCTTCACAATAACAATTGGTCCCACACTGATAATTTTGCTACTGATGGTGGTGTTATTTATTATTAATTATAAAATCTTCCTGCAACAGCTTCAGGTTTCCCAAGGACAAAAAGTACCTTAACAACAATAATGGATATAGATACAATAGATAATAAGATCGTATGAGGTTAAGTGTAGGCAAAAGAGTGAGGCACGTCAAATATTTATTTTAGGTCCGCAGGCATGGTTCTTGATTATCATTATGAACTTCTTGAGTCTGATAGTGGCGATTTTATAGATGAAATCTCTGTTCGTCCCAAAGATATTGCAAAAGTTGACAAAAAATTTAGGTACGGGTCCTCGAGCACCTAAGATCAAGCCGATTACAGAGATGGATGAGAGCTTACTACTGCTACTATACTACTTCTAATATGGAAGAAATGCAGTGGAGAGCTCTGGAACACTCCCTTATAGTCCAGCTTCAACACCATGCGACTATCATTTGCTTTCGAACCCTCAGAAGAAAAAAAACCTTTGACGGAAAGACTTTTCAATGACAAAGAGGTTCTAGACTTCGTGTGCAATTTACTATATGCCCATTAAACATTGCTTTATTAAGAAGGAATCAAAACTGCCAGTGCGATAGAAAAAATGTATAGACATTAGTGAAGGCCATGCAGACTAGTTTTCTGTCTGTTAATGAGGAGTTTTTCAGAACATCCATTCTTATTAGATCGATCATTGTAGATGAAGTTCAACGAAGGTCCTGGGAGTGGTATCAATTTGTCTGCCTCCGTATCCAGGCCGTATCATGTATAGTCATTCTAAGCTATTTAAGACATTACGCTCCTAGCGTCAGATAGACTAGCATTACTTACATCGAATTCCCTTGTTTACCTGCGCCGACCAACTATGCGATATCAGAGGGGAACGAAACTAACCACGATAGCGTATATATGTTTCTATCTTGAGATAATAATCTCTTTGACAAGTTCTCTTTGTACTGCGGGAGTGTATCCTCAAGTTTAGGAGGCTTATAGTTCTTTGGCGTGTTGGTGGCTTGCATAAAAGTCACATTCCTCCCCGAACAAAGCATGTCATTAAGAAATGCAAGAGGATTTCATGGAAGGGCTACATTATACAACGTAGTATACATTATAAACTAAGTTTGCCTTGAAAATGGGCTCCGGCCACGGAATGCAGATATTTCATGTCCAGTGTTTATATCCCCTACCCCTCTCCCTAGGTTTTAAATTCCATCTCTGTGCTTTTTCTCTCGCTCACGTCTTCATCTGTTATCTTTGTTCCTCTGTTTTAGTCTCTTTTGTAGTGTGTTTCCGCTCCCTCTCAATCCCCTAGTTTTGACTACAAAATCTCTTTCATACTTTCCCTAGTGAGTTCGTGACCATTTAAATTAGAAAAAGCTACATGACGTAGGTATCCGCTGTGCAGAAAACATGCTGATTTTAATGGTGTGTTTTACGAGAGAATGAGTGTCAGTCAAGTTGTTATACAGTGCTATTCATGAAGATTTGCCACCACTAACGGAATAATAATAATAATAATAATAATAATAATAATAATAATAATAATAATCGTATGGCCTCAGCTACCGTGTGCAGACATTTCAGTTTGACGCCATCTGGCTGTCTGCTCGTCAATTTCGTCGTTCCGTTTTACTCTAGGCCCACTAGATGGCAGACCGAGTAAACCGAAACTCTCTTGGGCGTGTGTGGCTGAGATTTAATGAATTTTGTCGGGTAAACGCCAAATGTTTCACCAGAGATCTTTTACATGCCGACATCGTACGACATGGAGTGTCGTATGGGCTTTTTTCCGCCCTTCAAAAATCCGACTACCTCTGCCGGGTTTGAACCCGAATTTTGAAGAAATATTAAACAAAACAAAACAAAAAAAGCCATATGAACCTGTGTCCAATTTTCAATACTGAAAGAGTTATAATAGCCTGAAAGTTGATAACACATATATTTTTATTTTTAGAATTGGCTTTATGTCGCACCGACACAGTAGGTTTTATGGCGACGATGGGATAAGAAAGGCCTAGGAATGGGAAGGAAGTGTCCATGGCCTTAATTAAGGTACAGCCCCAGCATTGGCCTGGTGTGAAAATGGGAAAACACGGAAAACCATCTTCAAGGCTGCCGTCAGTAGGGTTTGAACCCACTATCTCCCGGAGTTACAAGCTCACAGTTGCACACATTTTCCTAGAGTTTCTTTCGTTGGAGGGGTAAAATTAAATTCAAATAACTTTTCACAAATCTTCCGGGTTTCTAGGCCGTGGTCGAATTTGGTTAGTAGCTCCCGAAGCTTCACCGTAAATTGCTCCCGAAATAGTCAAAAAATCTGCTCCTTCCGAAGATTAAAAGTACACAATTCCACCACGGTCCACATGCCCGGTTGATAATTTCTTCACGCTAGCCGTGAAAGCCTAAACTGTTATATCTTCACGAATAATCCTTTATTTAATTGACTCATTTTCTGAAGGTCAACATTCGTCTTGGAGTACTTTATTGCTTTGTGCGACCGTGTGCAGCTACGTAGAGAGGTAAGTGTATCGCACCGGACAGTGACATTTTTCAAAATATTATGTAAACTACGCAAAATGTAACTCATGCATCGAGTAGCTGGAATTCGTGGAATTTGTAACAGATATTAGTGTTCTATAAGAAAAGTGCACTAACTTTGTTCAAAATTTTAAAATGTCTATATGAAGCAATGGAATAATTCAAACACATACTGAGCTTCAGAACGCGAGGCATTTGAATAAAGGATTATTTGTTAAGAGTTAAATAAAAAATAAAAATGTGTTGACAACGTTCACATTATTTTAACTATGTAAGTACTGTAGTGAGTATAGGGTACAGGTTCAGATGGCATTTCTTGCTCAAAATGTATCCTACATTCAGCTCCGTAAGTAGCGGTAACTCCTTATGAATCACCCCTCCTAGTGAAGCCACAGGTGTAAATTGTGAAGTTTATTCCAAACACACCCACATGATCATCAACTTTTACGTTACTTCACAAACAGTTCAATAGGACTGATGAAGATCTTGTTTTACCCTTTAAAATAACCATTCCTACTCCTATATCAATGTTACAGCAAATTATATGCTCTTCCCTTCGTAATGATCGCCACACCCATAAAAATTTTGAACTATAATCCAAAAAAAAACAAATCTGAGGCTAACCCTTTCTTGACCATTGGGACTTTCGAGGCCCAACCTTATAAAACCGATTTATAAATACATTGACAGAACTGAGGCTGCATTTGACAAAAGTAACTTTGATTCTTGTCCCACTTCTGAGGTCAGACGAATTCCTTGTAAATACCCAAGGACTGGTTGCATAATAATAATAATAATAATAATAATAATAATAATAATAATAATAATAATAATAATAATAATAATAATAATGCGTGTGCCCATCCACTGTCCCGTTTCTCTATGGTGTCGGGTATTATGTGAACTGAATTCTCGTATCGAGTTTTTACGACCGGATGCCCTTCCTGAAGTCAACCTCGTCAGATGTTTCATTCCAGGCTTGTGTCTATGCCATACACCTACCAATGTCATGTGTTACGCAAACACGTTATGTAACCGCTTAGAGTGATTGTGATGGTTTGGTCAGCTTCCGATTCGAACGCTAGCGTTGCTACGTCCTGGGGACCATCTGGTGGCGATGAACGTACCATTTTCCACTTCTGTTATAACGCTTCAAATTTAAAGTGTCATTGTTTAAGAAGCCTTTCTCGTGAACAGTCGAGATTTATTCTGAGGACGCAGAGCACAGTTCCCTGCGAAACGTTAAGAATTTCACCTTATTTTCTTGACACGGCATAAGCCCAAAAGCCTATACAGTATCATGTCTTTAAGTACGGGCCGTGAAAGCATTAATGACAACTCGTCAGAGGCGTTAATGAATAATTTTATATATATATTATAGTAGGAAGGAAGAGGGTGATAAACCCTGTGCCGGCACATAGCCTACTCCTGTCGAATAGCACTACGATTCTGCTCAAAGAACGTCCCTATCCGACGGACGAATCACCATGAACAGCGTCATATGCCCTCACTCCATATGGACATTGTGGAGAGGTTTGGAATTGAATCCAGGCTTTTGGCTCACTATCTAGTGATTAGAAACTGTGTATCACTACCTCTCGTATCCTGATGGCCGACGTTGGGATGTTTTTTTCTGTCGACTAACGAGACTTGAACCAGCTAACCACTGTTTCAATCCATATAGACAATAATAATAACAATAATAATAATAATAATAATAATAATAATAATAATAATAATACCGAGCTTGATAGCTGCAGTCGCTTAAGTGCGGCCAGTATCCAGTATTTGGGAGATAGTAGGTTCGAACTCCACTGTCGGAAGCCCTGAAAATGGTTTTCCGTGGTTTCCCATTTTCACACCAGGCAAATGCTGGGGCTGTACCTTAATTAAGGCCACGGCCGCTTCCTTCCCTCTCCTAGCCCTTTCCTGTCCCATCGCCGCCATAAGACCTATCTGTGTCGGTGCGATGTAAAGCAACTAGCAATAATAATAATAATAATAATAATAATAATAATAATAATAATAATAATAATAATAATCTAAAGACTAAATTCGGCAAAATTAATCAAGTGAATAAGTTCAAGTACGCAGGAGAAGTAATTCAGTCATCAGGCTTGAATCGTGAAGCAAATAAGGAGTGGATCTCAAAATTCCAGAAGGCCTATAATCTCACGTGGAACTGATATAACAAAACTCAATATCCAGGAACGCAAAATTAAGACATTACAAGTCAGTTATCAAACCTGAAGCACTGTACGCCTCGGAAACCTTACTCATTGGAGGCATATCACTTATTAAAGACTTAGAGAAACAGGAGAGGAAAATATTGAGGAAAATCT
Organism: Anabrus simplex; assembly: GCF_040414725.1. Lineage (NCBI taxonomy): Eukaryota > Metazoa > Arthropoda > Insecta > Orthoptera > Tettigoniidae > Anabrus > Anabrus simplex. Next base: position 161,053,529 of record NC_090267.1, on the reverse strand, counting down.
TTGGTCCAGTCTACTCAGAGGGAATCTGGACGAAACGGAAGTCTCTGGAGCTTTATCAGCATTCTGAAAAGACCGCCGATCCCATCAGGAAAAAGCGATTAAAGTTCTATGGCCACATTCTCAGAATAATGACAGACTCACCAAAATGATTCTCAACCTTGCTCTCTCAATGAAAGTAAAGAACAACCGGCTTAGTTAAATAGAAGGAGACCTTCAGGAAATTGACATGCCACAGGAAATTATTCAAGATCGACTCCAGTTCAAAAAAGTAGTCAACAACCATCATTTTGCTGAGAAAATGAATACCGGGACTAATAAATCATGGACTGAAGCATGCAAGTTATTAGGAACGCTCTGCCAACTGTTGAATAGATTTGGAAGCTGGGACCGAGCTCGATAGCTGCAGTCGCTTAAGTGCGGCCAGTATCCAGTATTCGGGAGATAGTGGGTTCGAACCCCACTGTCGGCAGCCCTGAAGATGGTTTTCCGTGGTTTCCCATTTTCACACCAGGCAAATGCTGGGGCTGTACCTTAATTAAGGACACGGCCGCTTCCTTCCCACTTCCAGCCCTCTACCGTCCCATCGTTGCCATAAGACCTATCTGTGTCGGTGCGACGTAAAACATAGTCTGTAGCATTTGGAAGCTGGGAAAGGTTACAGAATCAAAGAGTATCTAGCAGCAAATAGTAATCTTCCTTGATCAGAGGATCTCTGCCTTGACAGGTAGTAATCAAACATGCCTGCATGCAATGACATCACTAAGGATAAAAATCATATGAAAGTATTGGTCACTTAGCAACCTGCTAACTACATAATTTAATTTCGTGTGGCTATTTCTAACCGAGTGCAGCCCATGTAAGGCAGACCCTCCGATGAGGGTGGACGGCATCTGCCATGTGTAGGTAACCGCGTGTTATTGTGGTGGAGGAGAGTGTTACGTGTGTTGTGTGAGTTGCAGGGATGTTAGGGACAGCACAAACACCCATCTCCCGCGCTACTGGAATTAACCAATGAAGGTTCCCGGCCAGGAATCGAACCCGGGACCCTCAGAACCGAAGGCCAGTACGCTGACCATTCAGCCAATGAGTCGGACAAAGTAAACTTGTGTCCTCATCCCGAGGTGATGCAGCTCTTTTCAGGCACACACCCATTAGAGGTGAGCTGCATGTACCATTCCAACCACATACCTGCCATTCTTAAATTTCTGGCAGTACCTGGAATCGAACCCGGGACCCCGAGGACGGCAGCTAATCACATTAACCGTTTCACTACAGAGAAGGACAACTACATAATGTATTGCGGGTTAGGGTAAGGCTTCGCCTGCAATTATTGGAGTGATCATTATTAATGATTTGATTTTATGATTACTCAAAGTTGGCTGAACTTAGAGACCTATCAATGTCTCATGATTCACCGTCAGGTAATTCCGGAGAGAATAAAATAAAAATGAAGCAATTTGCCAAAACTGTTTTTAGCAAATTCTTTTATTATATAGAAGATAGCAGTAGAAATTATGGTGTGCATGTTGTGCGAAAAACTGACTCTGGATTGCCGGGAAGACAGTTTAATGCTCAGAGGGACTTATTAACTCCTATAACTCTGCTGATTCAATACACCTTTCGTCTTATTTCTGAACATCCAACACACTCTAAACAAAGTGCTCCAGAGAAGGGTTTTGTCATTTCCCTTTTACTTGTAAATGCTTTCTTGGCTAAGGTATTTTTTTTCTATTTTTAAATGTTTATAGTAGCACTCCAGTTGTTCTCTGTAATGACGTTACCAGGGTAAGGGTAGTGGTATGGTTTGTTAAGGAATAGATATTCAATAGAATTACAAATGAAGAATATGCGTCTCGGTGGGGGAACATGCAAGAGTTTAATTCCGTTTATAAATGACTTGGTAAGATAAGTCATTCGTTGCTTCTAATGAATTAGGTGTGTCGAAGAATGTGTTCCTCTGGATAAAACTACAGACATTTGGTCTTATTGGCGAGCTGCTACCCAGCATATAAATGATAGTCATTTAATTCCGAGTCTCAACCTCTCAAATAAACCTCCGTGCTGGCACGCCACTCTCTTCCGTGAACCCACCCTACCTTTTCAGCGTATATGTTACCACCTTATTCATTACATTCTCATAACGGCTCTTTCCTGCACTACGCTGCCTTCTGTTTGAATGTCACCTTACTCATCCGGAAAGCAAATAGCGAGATATTTCACTGAACCATTTCGTAGTCGTTAGCATGATTTCTCTTACTCGTGGGTGACACTGAAACATCTTTTCCCTTCCTACATTTCTGAACCGACTTATCTGAGTGATTTATATGAAAGAATGATGGTTTTCTGAGCCCAAGTTAGCGTGTTCGATCCCGATACACCGCCAATGTAAAGGCTTACCTATAATTTTCTGAACCGACCTGGAGTTCCTCTATTTAGGAATCTTTTTTTTTTTTTGCTAGGGGCTTTACGTCGCGCCGACACAGATAGGTCTTATGGCGACGATGGGATAGGAAAGGCCTAGGAGTTGGAAGGAAGCGGCCGTGGCCTTAATTAAGGTACAGCCCCAGCATTTGCCTGGTGTGAAAATGGGAAACCACGGAAAACCATTTTCAGGGCTGCCGATAGTGGGATTCGAACCTACTATCTCCCGGATGCAAGCTCACAGCCGCGCGCCTCTACGCGCACGGCCAACTCGCCCGGTTATTTAGGAATCATCCGGATAACCAGAGCATGAGAGCACTTATATTTGACATCACCGAGCATTTCGGTGATGAAATTGTCTTAACATATAAACTTCATCATTCTCACATCTGACAAAATCTCGTCATAACCGGAGATTTGGCATCCGGTGTAAATGTGTAACCGGAGACTAAACAGTTTCTCTAAAAGCCGGAATTTCGGTTCAAAACCGGAGAGTTGGCAATCTTGCTCCTGTTAATTTAAAGTAGGATACTTAATCGGATGTTTCAATGTATTAATATATTACTGAGAGTCTAATACGTGCTAATTATTGAGTATTGACTGTGCTTCATCGGTTGTCTTATTAGCAAAATTTGTTTTGATACATCAATCTGCATTTTGGTGTTGAATAACAACAAAATTCCACGGTGTTCTTTGAACCGGAGCATCATATGGTCATGGCATATCTCGACGGCTCATTTTAATACTGCTTCAAATCTAAAATGGTCAGTGTTTAGATATTTGTATCCTTAAAATCCAAACTGTATATTATATTCATTGTAAGAAAGCTGTGAGTGTTTTGCCAACAAATGAGGTCTTGCGGGAAGATAAGAAAAATGTTTTAGTTCTAATACAACAGCCATTCGTAATTAATTGAATTACATGCCGAGAAAACCACTACCTGTACAATTTTACCCATAGAATAAATGTGGTAAAATAATTTGAAAAAAGTTAATGTTTATTTTCAATTGACCTGCTGAAATCTTAAAATCTTTGTGTACCGAGCTCGATAGCTGCAGTCGCTTAAGTGCGGCCAGTATCCAGTAATCGGGAGATAGTGGGTTCGAGCCCCACTGTCGGCAGCCCTGAAGATGGTTTTCCGTGGTTTCCCATTTTCACACCAGGCAAATGCCGGGGCTGTATCTTAATTAAGGCCACGGCCGCTTCCTTCCAATTCCTAGGCCTTTCCTATCCCATCGTCGCCATAAGGCATATCTGTGTCGGTGCGATGTAAAGCAAATAGCAAAAAAAAAAAAAATCTTTTTGCTGGATAGCTTTCTAGTTTGAGTTGTATTACTATTGAACTGAACCATGGATTTGTGTACATACATGTGTCTAAAAGATCCCACTGCAGTAGATTGCAACTTATCACATGAATGAGTAAAAACACGCGTTCGTTTGGTCCTCACTTAATCCTCCCTTCCTTGAATGTCTTACCACGTGCACTTTCAATGCCCCCCCGCACACGCACGCACACACACACACACACACACACACACACACACACACACACACACAAGGTTTATAATAGAAATGAATTTATTATCTTCAGAATCTTAGGGAAGCAAGGATTCCGTCAACGTTTTACTAGAGACTGCTAGAAAAGAAAAATCCACCCAAGTGCCCGGATGAAGCCTCAGCTAATCATATGATATAGGAACGTGTCCAACTCACACTTTCAGAGCAATGACGAATAGTCTGTCGACATTATTATTATTATTATTATTATTATTATTATTATTATTATTATTATTATTATTATTATTATTATTATTATTATATGGTTCCGACTAGAGAACTGAGCGATCTCTAACATGTATAAAAACGTATGAGTGTAGAGTTTTGTTGATGAAACTCTGTTCTGCGGGGCTCTTACTAATTACCAGTTAATTAGGAAAGTAAAAGTTATCACAGTAGGAAAAATGTTTTATGAACATAACCAACCCTACGTATTTTCTAGTAGTTCGCAATATAGCTCAGGTCAAAGAGTACTCAACGCGCTTTTTAAAACCCACTCCGTATAGAGTATATTTTCTCAATACCGGTATATGAAATGTATCATGTTAAGAGTGAGTAGTCAGCTATCAAGTTCTGGCCTACTGTAAGTGGTGGGGAGTATTGTTTTAAGAAGAATTACAACCAAATATGCCTGTGTATAATAAATAATAACATGCCAGCGTATAATAAATTCAGTCTGGCGGTCTCATTGGCTTAATCGATTACTTGTATTTCTGTTTACATAGATTCCGTATAACAGTTATTATTCCTCTTTCAAGGGTCATAACATCGAGGGTATCAATCCTTACTCGTATTTAGATCTATCTCTACTGTAACGGTACTGGAACATGAATCGAGGTTCTTTCCTAGCAGCTGTCAGGAATGAACACGGAGAAACCTGGGGTAAAATGACACTCGAGTACAACCTTTGTTTGCCCCTGACTCGAACCGCGTGACGACATAACTTATAAGGAATGTTGTTGTTACTTCTTTAAGATTAATATTAAACAGCTCTCCCTCCATCCCTACCTCGCTGTAATGCCACATTCTCATCAATAGGGAAGGGATTTTAAGATGGAAAATATGGTGAGAAAAGGAGATTGCCGGGGGGAAGTAAGGTTCTGAAAATACATACAAAAATGTGCATAAAAGGTGTTGATGAACTCGTTTTATTAAGGTTACATGAACTTTCTTTATCCCACTTACCGGGTTCTAATAATTAATACACTTGTCGTATTGGATTACACACAACATTTCAATGTTTTTGACACTAAGACGCTGGTGCTTTGAGCTCATTAGATACTTATATTATACAGAAACTTTGCTCGACATCTACAGAAACCATTGGAGCATATCCTGTCAGCACTCGTAGAGGGAGTTCAGTCCAAGTTGCAAAGGTTTCCACAGTTGGATTGTTTTTAAATTGAATTCGAATTTTTATTTAGCAATTCCATCAATGTTGTCCCTAACACTCATCAACTTCTCCCACTATCCATCCTTATCCATACCTTCTTCCAAACTCAATCACATTAGGCAAATACCTATAGCCATGCACTGCAAAATGTTCCAACTCTAGGTCTTTGTTGGTAAGTGCTGCGCCTGCTTGATGGCTGCTGGGCTATGAATTAGTGATGGTTTCCATCAATTATATTTTAATATTTATTGACTTCTGATTGAACAAATTTTTTTAAAAAAACCTGTTCAGAAAAAACTGTCTAATCTTTTAAAAACACAGATTAAAATGAGGGAAAAAGGTGCCGAAGCATGAAATAATAGGAATATGGTGGCAAAATGTAGTAATCTCACAGAAAGATGCAAAAGATGCATAGAAAATGTGTTTATTTTGCTTAATTTCATGTCCCAAAATACCTATGTGTATGAAAATAGTTACATGTTTAGAAAGGTGATGCACCTTAAAATCCTTTGACTACTCATTAAACAGAAAAGGAAATATTTCTCAGCTAATGTGTAATTAATCAAAATGTATTGAATTTCAACTTTCAGACCGACATACAGTCAATATTTCTACAGCAAAGAATTTTAAATTTTACAGTACAAATTTTAGGTGTCTAAATTCAAGCATTTGGATCTCGATCTTGTTTGCTTGTTTTTTTTAATTATTTTTCTGAATTGTGAATAACTGTACTAGAGATTTTTCTGCTGGACTTCACCGAATATTATTTCCATATACACTGACTGACAGAGCAAATGCAACACCAAGAAGGAGTGGTCAGAACTTTATGCCAATTGCAGGGTAGACTGACGTCACTGAGGTATGCTCATGATGTGAAATGCGCCGCTGTGCTGCGCACGTAGCGAACGATAAATGGGACACGGCGTTGGCGAATGGCCCACTTCGTACCGTGATTTCTCAGCCGACAGTCATTGTAGAACGTCTTGTCGTGTGCCACAGGACACGTGTATAGCTAAGAATGCCAGGCCGCCGTCAACGGAGGCATTTCCAGCAGACAGACGACTTTACGAGGGGTATGGTGATCGGGCTGAGAAGGGCAGGTTGGTCGCTTCGTCAATTCGCAGCCGATACCCATAGGGATGTGTCCACGGTGCAGCGCCTGTGGCGAAGATGGTTGGCGCAGGGACATGTGGCACGTGCGAGGGGTCCAGGCGCAGCCTGAGTGACGTCAGCACGCGAGGATCGGCGCATCCGCCGCCAAGCGGTGGCAGCCCCGCACGCCACGTCAACCGCCATTCTTCAGCATGTGCAAGACACCCTGGCTGTTCCAATATCGACCAGAACAATTTGCCGTCGATTGGTTGAAGGAGGCCTGCACTCCCGGCGTCCGCTCAGAAGACTACCATTGACTCCACAGCATAGACGTGCACGCCTGGCATGGTGCCGGGCTAGAGCGACTTGGATGAGGGAATGGCGGAACGTCGTGTTCTCCGATGAGTCACGCTTCTGTTCTGTCAGTGATAGTCACCGCAGACGAGTGTGGCGTCGGCGTGGAGAAAGGTCAAATCCGGCAGTAACTGTGGAGCGCCCTACCGCTAGACAACGCGGCATCATGGTTTGGGGCGCTATTGCGTATGATTCCACGTCACCTCTAGTGCGTATTCAAGGCACGTTAAATGCCCACCGCTACGTGCAGCATGTGCTGCGGCCGGTGGCACTCCCGTACCTTCAGGGGCTGCCCAATGCTCTGTTTCAGCAGGATAATGCCCGCCCACACACTGCTCGCATCTCCCAACAGGCTCTACGAGGTGTACAGATGCTTCCGTGGCCAGCGTACTCTCCGGATCTCTCACCAATCGAACACGTGTAGGATCTCATTGGACGCCGTTTGCAAACTCTGCCTCAGCCTCGTACGGACGACCAACTGTGGCAAATGGTTGACAGAGAATGGAGAACTATCCCTCAGGACACCATCCGCACTCTTATTGACTCTGTACCTCGACGTGTTTCTGCGTGCATCGCCGCTCGCGGTGGTCCTACATCCTACTGAGTCGGTGCCGTGCGCATTGTGTAACCTGCATATCGGTTTGAAATAAACATCAATTATTCGTCCGTGCCGTCTCTGTTTTTTCCCCAACTTTCATCCCTTTCGAACCACTCCTTCTTGGTGTTGCATTTGCTCTGTCAGTCAGTGTACATCTCAAGTATGTTTCCTAGTTGAAGGGAAGTATAAAAGGCGGAATAGGTAAAAAAATGTTATCTGGAGTTTCCTCTTTAATTTAGATGACTGTAAGTGTTTATAATTTTTTGTTAATGATGTTACTGCACAAGACATTTCTCCATGACACTTGTTCAGTTAAGACAAGATATATCTAGAACTATTTTCTCTAGAATGAAGTAATTTATATAAGTAGGCCCCATCAGCAATGTGGTGTTTATATGGTAAGAGATATGGTAACATCTACGTCTTGTAGTGTGATTTCAAGTCTTTCAAGTGTGATTTCTGAAAAAATCTCAGAAATTGTTACCTTTCATTAACAGCATTATTGTCTTTATACGAATCTACAATGGTGAAGATACCACACATAATTGGATCATAAATATTCTTTAAAATAAATCAATTTAAAAATGTAAGGTCTTAATTTTAAAAATCCATATCCTGATTTCTTATAAAGGTAGAACCAAGAAAATAGAGCAATATAGGTATTAGATATGTTTCTATATCCTATAAAAATTTCATTTTATTACCTTCGACAGTTCCAGAGAAACCTGGATGTAAAGCTGTTAAATTAACATAACATTACCAGGATAGACCTCTGATACTCCCCTTAAAAGGCAATGTTTGGTGATTAATGTAAGTTTTTTTGAATCTAGAAACTGTTTGTGTAGTATAAGCAGACCGTCAGAGACAAATTTCCTTCTATTGTTTCCCTTTTCTTGTTTTTGTTGAGTTTGGTTTGTCTTTGGCAGCCTTTTTTTGAAGGAAGCAGAAAATAATTTTTATTTTTTTAAAGTAGAGCTTCAAAAGAAAGTACGCTTTTTTCCTCAACGTCTCAGTACTTCCCCCCCCCCCACTCCTTCCCCATACCCACCGCTGTATGTCAACGAAAGATCAGACAAATCCCAGGTGTAATTTAGAGACTGGCGTCTATATACTGTAAGAATTTACCCATTTCCTTCTATGTATACTTAACAGTGGCCGAAGTACAGTAATTGTAAGTCAAGACTGGAAGGAATTCTATGAACATTTGTGAATACTTACATCGCAGTAATTTTTTTCAGGGCCGATGACCTTACATGTTAGGCCCCTTTAAACAACAAGCATCATCATCATCAGTTCTTTTCAAAATAACCAAATACACGTTCACAATTATTATTTATTTGTCCCCGCTGTAAGGGGACTCAATGGACAGCTGATTTTCTCGGTTTTTTTTGTTTTGTTACAAGTTGTTTTACGACACACCGACACAGATAGGTTTTATGGCAACTTTGGGATAGTAAAGAGCTAAGAGTGGGAAGGAAGCGGCCATAGCCTTAATTAAGGTACAGCCCCAGCATATTTGCCTGGTGTGAAAATGGGAAACCACGGAAAACCATTTTCAGGGCTGCCGATGGCGGGCTTCTAACCCACTATCTCCCGAATACTGTATACCGACCGCACTTAAACGACTGCAACTACCGAGCTCGGTGTAAGGTCAACTTTAGTATAAAATTTTATTTATACTCGTATTTGGCAGAATCATGCCGTATATTGTATTATCATAAAATAATATGTAACAAGGAGTCATGGAAGCACTTATTTCATGATATTTACAATTAAGTAACAAATTGAAGCAATCAGCTGAATCTTCTGAGATTAAAATAGATACAGATAAAAAAGCAGTACTTATAAAGAGGAAAAGTGTACACGTAATAATGAGAGAAGCTGTTTGGGCACTCAAATCGAATTTCGTGTTAATTTACTAATTTTCTTATTTTAAACATTGTGCATATTTAGTCTTTCGTGTTTAAGTTTAAAAATATTCTAATTTTTTATTAATATTGGGCACAATTAACTTTATTTTATGATTGATTTTCTGTATTGTTTGAGTCCAACCGCCTGTACGAATGAGCTTTAGCTCTTGTTGGTAATTTCCAATGCTTACCTGCATGTGTACATGTGTGGTTTTAAATGAATTATCAACAAATTAATAAAATAAAAGAATAAACGCGTTAAAATTGTTCTGGTAATTAATCCTGTAGCATAAAGCACAAAAACAGGTACAGAGTAAAAGGAATGCTTTGCGTGGGCTCAAATATAATATGTTACTATCGTTCTCACGAGAAATATTATAATTGACCTCACATCACCATTTTAAAGACAACATTCGGTAATGTTAAAAACTCTAGCAGCGAATGTCTGAGGCTGTATGAAATTGCGTCGAATTTGAATGGTACAATTTACCCGTGTTACTTTCGACCCGAGGCTTCCCTACGTCATGTGCGTGGTTAAGCGCTCTATTTAGACCTGATGATAGGCCTATTTACTAATTGAAATAATCTTAAAAAACATTTGCGATCGATGAAATTAAATTATGGTTCCCTTCTGAGAACTTAATTTTTGATATGAAATAATAGCCTTTTTAAACTCTCGAACTGTAGTATTTATGTATGTTAATAATGCGGCCTTAAGTCCGTGGTCGACGTCCAGGTAAAACTATGATTGAATAGGTCAATTCTGAACTAAAATGCGTTAAGTTACACCCAGCTGAGGTGTTTTATTTATCAAAATGGCGTTATGCGATCCGAAAAATGAACAACGTTAGGAAGAAGAATGGTCGACGCTAACTGAAAGGCCTAAGCAACAATGGCTAGACATGATTCATTTTAATAGCGCCCAGCTGATATGTTTGATAGATTAATACGGCGTTTTACGATCCGAAAAATGTGTTCTTTCCCTGTGGGACAACGTTAAGAAGGAGAATAAGAAGAAGGAAACATTTACTTCCTGTTTGAAATGAACTATTTAGGAGTATATCTTGAAAGGTTCGAGGTTTGTAAGTGAATAATAATACTTATTTCGAAGCAGTGTGTATGAATATAAGAGAACACAAATTCACGAACTCCCAGGTTTGTTCTTCACGCCAACACATTCATTTACCTTTCTTTATCTTTATTGGATCACATGCCTATAAAGCCACATTGCTTTCTTGCTGCAAACCCATCTATATCGGAGCGCTGCTGATACTGCGACTAATTATTCCTGAGCAAGGATTTGCTAAATTATCGCCACCACGCTCCTCCCACGCGTCTTACTTAATAACAGACCACCCCCGCATTGAGTTATGACCCGACACCATTGCTCCAAAATTAACGTCAGGCAATAATAAGAACCGCCTCCTTCCCTTCTCTACGATCCACGTGACTGCACCCTTCCTCAGTCGATTCAGCACCCCTTTACCCTACCCACCCATATTTCTCTTCACCCCCAACTTCTCCGCATGCCTCCTTTCCCATTCACACCAGACATTTTTATCTGTTATTTTCCTTCATTAAAAGGAATTATTTTTGCTAATTAAAGTTAAACTAGTTTCAAAAGGGATATATCTTACGAACCAAGATAAAGGTAGGGAGGAATGGAAAGAAAGATGTCATACATCTGAAGCCAGTCTATTTTTCTCTAATATTATGTTTATCATCAAATGTTAATCGGTGAACCCATTTAAAATTCAACTTTAAACTCCCGCTGCTAATATATAAAGATTCTAGATATGTTCTTCTTGAAAGACATTTTCCGTTCTGAATCTATGGTGGTGACACCATATATCATTGACGTTATCTTCCCTCTTATAGAATTTTTTTACCCGTTCCTATCTCTTCTTGTCGTCTTTCTCCTTACATAACGAGGAGTGGTTTGTGTGGGTGAATGGGTTTCACGCTTGAGAGCGTATAAAATACATTGCGACAATGATTGCTGACTGAGAAGGCATGTTTACACGTATTTTTACTACAGGCGCGTCTGCCCTATAGCAATGTCATGTTACATTAGATGACATTCAATCTGTAACTCTGAAATTAGAAAGTTACAGTTATGGAAAACAAACCATATGGGAGGTTCCCTAAAATCTGTTTACAAGATGTTTACCATCAACACACGTGGTCCTAGACTGATTACAATTGTAGCGGAACTTGGTGTTTCCGTTGGTATTTCATTATCGGTTGGTAGCACCGTACAGTACCATATTGGTGACAAAAGCCAGTTAAATATGGAAGGTCATGTGGAGTAGTGGTCTAAACAGGAAGTTCGAGCGGTTCGATTCCACAAGGCAAGATTGTGCCTATGGTGGAAATTCATCATCAGTCGGTGGAAGTCTGGAAAAAGTGAGATAGACGTTAGAGTATGGCAAAATGATATCTAAATTTAGGTGGGAGATTGTGCAGCATCCACCGTATAGTCCTGATCTAGCACCAAGTGGTACCATCTCTTTCCGGGACATATTTCAAAGTGATGATGATGTAAGATCAGAGGTGAATTGCTGGCACGACAGTGAGAATACGACATTTTAAGAGAGTAGCCTCAAACATTTTGTCCTATTGTTGGACAGATGGCTGAGTCACTGTGGAGATTTATGTGGAAAAATAAAGTGCCAAGTGAAAAACACAGTGCATAGGGCATTATGTACCAATGATTATACAATATTGAGAAATATACATTGTAAACGGTCTTCAGAGACACCCCTCTTTCACCTCCTTCACAGACCTATGAAGTCTTTACATTATGTCCAGTTCGGCACGGGAACATTTATCGTGCCTGGATAGTGGAGAGATACACGTGACCACTGGCAGCAAGGTATATATAGGGCAAGTCTAACGACTTGTTGTTAGTTGCGTCTCTGGCGTCAGCAAAGGAAAAGCGGGTGATCTCTCCGTGTTTGATAGAAGTCAAATTGTGATGGCACGGCACCTTGATAGCAGGATTTCCGTAACGGCACAGCTTGTTGGCTCCTTTCATGGCACTGTCGTGAGCACGTATCGAAAGTGGTGTAATAATGAGCAAACAAGAACTCATCATTCAACTGCATGTTGACAGCGCCTAATTGACTCCAGAGGCCAGTGGACGCTATCACGCATTCTTCAGAGCGACTCCAACACCACATTTAGAGAAATTGCTCAGAGGTACCGCGTTGGTGACACGGGGAATATTTCACAGCCCATAGTTCAGCGAAAACTGCTGCCATGGGACTGCGGAGTCGAAGACCCTGTCGTACAGTGTACCCCAATGATGACTGCACTTCACCAACAACAACGCATGAGGTGGGCACAAAATCATCCCGACTGGACTGTGGAATGGGAAAAGATCGCCTGATCCGATGAATCCAGATTCCAGGTCCATCACATCAACGGCCGAGCACGTTTATGCCGCTTATCATCGGAGGCTACGGCCCCTGATTGAGCTGTTGGGCGAAGACAGGCCGGTAGAGGTAATATGATGGTCTGGACGATATATTTATGCCGCTACACCAGTTCCTAACAGCTGTCCGATATCTGGACGTTAGTGGTAGCCAAGTTCATCCGTTCATGTCAGCGGTGTTCTCAGCTGATAACCGCTTTCATTTGGACACTGCGCCATGTCACTCTGCCAGGATTGTAAAGGACTGGTGCTAGGAATACGACAAAGAATTTGTTTTATAATGCTGTGGCCACAAATAGCCCGAATATAAACTCGTTTGAAAATCCGTGATTCAACTTGATTCGTGGTTCGTGCTACATCACCATAGTCACGCAATGTACGTCAACTGGAAAACCTGCTGTTGCGCTTTCGATATTAGATATCCCAGAACACCACCCGCCACCTCATTCAATTGATGTTCTGTCGACTGGGCAAGGTTCTGGGCTCTACATGTGGTCTTACACTGTATTAAGCAGGTGGTCAAAATACCGTGGCTCAATGGTGTATAATAGATTCTAGTAGTGACGGCCCCGCGGTCTAGAGGCAGCGTGCCTGCCTCGTACCTTGAAGGCTGGTCTGACGGTGAGATAGCGGTCCCGGTCTAGGAAGCCAAGAATAACGGCCGACAGGATTCGTCGCGCTGACTACGCGTCACTCGTAATCTGCAGACTTTCGGGCTGAGCAGCAGTTGCTTGGTAGACCAAGATCTGTCATGGCTGTAGTTCGTACGTTAGTAAGGAGTAAAGTGCGTAAGGTATTAACTTCTGTTCCCAAATATTGGTGTGCGTAGGCTATACAGAGTTCCTTTATCTAGTAACTAGTCACATGCGCCATTAATAGGCAATCAGATTGTACTGACGAATGTGTGTTCAGCCTATCGGAGAGTCTTCGGGGATCTACTGCGCTTTGCTATCCGTTCCTCAAATGAAAGAAAAATGTTGAACTTCAGCATTATCTCTCTCAGATGTATGAATCATATCTCATGAGTAAACCACATACTGTTTCCCCAACTCAGGACTTTACCGAGGCTCGGATCAAATTAGTAACTCTCCGAATAACATGGACTCAACGCCAAAATTATTTGAATGTGCCTGTTTCCGAAAGAGTTTCAGCAAGAATTATAGCAAATTAACAATGAAACTGCAGATTTCACCAGTGACAGCATCTTTCTACGAGAGGAGAGTTCATTCAGGAGCTGCCATGTTACGACAAGTGACTTTCTAGGGGTAAATATGGAATTTCAATAGAAAATTTGAAACTGGAGCACCATCAAATTCAGATTTTCTAAAAATGAAATAATTCCTCAGTTCAGAGATAGAAATATTTACTTCGGTCTTATGAGCTGAAATAAGATCTTGGAACTCACAAAAAGCTGAAGGGAAATCGCATTCTGTCCGACTTATGGTAGCCACTGTTACTGCAGAGCTACCAATGTCCTGCTTTGTATACGCTTTTAACCAAAAAGAGAAATAATAAAATTCAGACATGTACAGAATTTGTAAAGCCCATTTGCCCTTGCAGTTCAGCGTTTGACAAAACCATTTTCATTTTGATAAATTTTTATACTGCGATTGTTGCTTCTTTCCGCGTATTTTTCCTCCTCCTTCCTTCAATTTGCTATCAAATCGACAATTGTCATCTTACATATATTATTTCCATTCTCTTTCCCAGCATCAGCAGAAGACAGCCATTCCATCTTTTGTCTAAAAAAATGAAAGATTTACTTTGAAAACCTCAGGTTCTGAATACTCCATAATAAATAACTTGCGGAACAAGTGAGGAGCGGAAAACTCATACCGGCTATTAGACATATGCCACCTAGCGGACAAGTTTGGCGTAACACATTCCTGTTAAACAGTCCTTATAATAACTGAGTGGTGGTGGTGGTGGTGGTGATTATTGTTTTAAGAGGAAGTGCAGGTAGGCAACCATCCTCTATTAACACTAATCAGAGGGAGAAATTGAAAATGAAAAACTCCCTAGATCTATAAAACATAATACCATCGGGGTCAGAAAATAACAAGAGTTGACCAAGGGAGGTCGGATAGGATGGATGAAAGCGAGGAACCTATCACGAAGTAAGTGGAAGCAATATCAGACTCACCTAGGGGAACCATTGCTACCAACCCACGTTTCAAAGTTCAGAGCCCCTGGTCCCCCCTTTCAGTCGCCTCTTACAACAGGCACGGGATTCCGTAGA
Source organism: Anabrus simplex (assembly GCF_040414725.1). NCBI lineage: Eukaryota > Metazoa > Arthropoda > Insecta > Orthoptera > Tettigoniidae > Anabrus > Anabrus simplex. The sequence continues at coordinate 161,038,529 of NC_090267.1, read as the reverse complement.
TATTATTCTACAGCCCCACCCATAGTGAGGGGAGAGGGGGTTATAACTGAATATTAATTGAATAACCACATTGCTTGGAGTCATTTCAAGCGAAGATACCGTATGTCAAAGGGTTAAGCAAGCATACAAGAACAATAAATAGGATGTTTTATAAGGGCCTTTATTTAATAATAATAATAATAATAATAATAATAATAATAATAATAATAATAATAATAATAATGTTCCTTGATTTACGTCCCACTAACTACTCTTTTACGATTTTCGAAGACGCCGAGGTGCCTGAATTTAGTCCCGCAGGAGTTCTTTTACGTGCCAGTAAATCTACCGACACGATGCTGACGTATTTGAGCACCTTCAAATACCACCGGACTGAGCCAGGATCGAACTTGCCAAGTTGGGGTCAGAAGGCCAGCGCCTCAACCGTCTGAGCCACTCAGCCCGGCAAGGGCCTTTAATTAAGGTGTCCAGGGACTGGTTATAACTAGAGCCCTGCGCATATATACAAAGTATTATCCGCATCCGCGAATGGTTATCCGCAGATATTGTAAATATTTAACTACAGTATATTACCCCCAAGGTATTAAAACGGACAGTCACAGGTTCCTGAGGAATTTTGTCTTGCGACAACTACGATGTACTGACCTTTGTTCCATCCTTCCATTAATTGCGGGCAGGAGCCAGTTAGGCCTAGGTTACAGCTTTATGGTCTCAGAGCTCTTTATATATCACTATTCTCCCATATCACGGACAAGGGTCGCCTAACCATAAGCATAAAATATGAGTATACCTGAGTGAAAATCAATAAACTTAATTATTTGGAAATTATCAGCAAAATTATCCGCACTGCCATACTGTTTGCATCCGCCAAGACACTAACTTCACGGATATCCGGGGATAAAACCGCGGATACCCGCATTTGTGCAGGGTTGGAATTGATAAGATTTCTGGGGATATACTAAAGACAATGGGTTGGGATATAGTGCCATATCTGAAGTACTTATTTGATTATTGTTTGGTCGGAGGAGCTATACCAGATGAATGGAGAGTTGCTATAGTAGCCCCTGTGAATAAAGGAAAGGGTAATAGACATAAAGCTGAAAATGACAGGCCAGTAAGTTTGACATGCATTGTATGTAAGCTTTGGGAAGGCATTCTTTCTGATTATATTAGACATGTTTGTGAAATTAATAACTGGTTCGATAGAAGGCAGTTCGGTTTTAGGAAAGGTTATTCCAATGAAGCTCAACTTGTAGGATTCCAACAAGATATAGCAGATATCTTGGATTCAGGACGACGAATGGACTGTATCGCGTTTGACCTGCCCAAAGCATTTGATAGGGTGGATCATGGGGGACTACTGGCAAAAATGTGTGCAATTGGACTAGACAAAATAGTGACTGAATGGGTTGCTATATTTCTAGAAAAGAGATCTCAGAGAATTAGAGTAGGTGAAGCTTTATCTGACCCTGTAATAATTAAAGGGGAATTCCTCAAGGCAGTATTATCGGACCTTTATGTTTTCTTATATATATAAACGATATGAGTAAAGGAGTGGAATCAGAGGTCAGGCTTTTTGCGGATGATGTTATTCCCTATAGAGTAATAAATAAGTTACAGGATTGTAAGCAACTGCAACGTGACCTCGAAAATGTTGTGAGACGGACAGCAGGCAATGGTATGTTGATAAACGGTGTTAAAAGTCAGGTTGTGAGTTTCACAAATAGGAAAAGTCCTCTCAGTTTTAATTACTGCGTTGAAGGGGTGAATGTTCCTTTTGGGGATCATTGTAAGTATCTAGGTGTTAATATAAGGAAAGATCTTCATTGGGGTAATCACATAAATGGTTATGAGGGTGTTTAGGGGTTGTAGTAAGGATGTAAAGGAGAGGGCATATAAGTCTCTGGTAAGACCCCAACTAGAGTATGGTTCCAGAGTATGGGACCCTCACCAGGATTATCTGATTCAAGAACTGGAAAGAATCCAAAGGAAAGTAGCTCGATTTGTTCTGGGTGATTTGCGACAAAAGAGTAGCGTTACAAAAATGTTGCAAAGTTTGGGCTGGGAAGAATCGGGATAAAGAAGAAGAGCTGCTCGACTAAGTGGTATGTTCCGAGCTATCGGTGGTGAGATGGCGTGGAATGACATTAGTAGACGAATAAGTTTGAGTGGCGTTCATAAAAGTAGGAAAGATCACAATATGAAGATAAAGTTGGAATTCAAGAGGACAAACTGGGGCAAATATTCATTTATAGGAAGGCGAGTTAGGGATTGGAATAACTTACCAAGGGAGATGTTCAATAAATTTCCAATTTCTTTGAAATCATTTAGGAAAAGGCTAGGAAAACAACAGATAGGGAATCTGCCACCTGGGCGACTGCTCTAAATGCAGATCAGTATTGATTGATTGTTCTAGTCTAATAAGCGGCCGTGTCTTATTAGGATTTCAGTATACATCCTGAAATAATGAAAAATATTCCGAACCATTAAACTTGAATCCACATAAACAAAAAACATCAACATTTAGAACAGAATGTTTGTTTTTGCTTTCTTTAAATTATCTCCTTAATTCCAAACCAGTTTGCAATATAAGCGTGACAATGTTTTTAACACTGAAGAAAATATGTTCGGGTAAAGCTTAATGCTATCTTCATACTTATCAAGAAACCCCAAAACACCACGCAGGTTAATGACAATAGAATAAGGGGAGCCGTTTTATCTTTATACATAAGATTTTTCATCTGACGCTGCAATGGTAAACTCGTCTGCAGAAACCGGTACCAAACAAAGAGAAGGTGGGAGGGGTAATTACTGTATACCCCGTGAACAACACCCTGGGCACAGAATTAGTTGTGTGTGTGTTAATTGGAGTTTAAGATATAAAATAAACTGAAATTGAGTTTACATACTGTACGTTTGTCGTCCTACTTTGCTGAATAAACGAAGTTTTAGAGTTGGTTTAAAGTTGAGTAATTCAGCCTCTGGGGCGCGTCGCTGCTGTGCGGAACGACTTTAGGAACAGCATCCATTATCCAAATGGACAGCTCACCTTCTATATACGAATACGTGTTCCAAATCCTAGAGCAATTGTCTATCTGTTTTGTTGTTAGCCTAGCGGCTGGTTCAATCCTTCAACAGCACCAAAGAGTTTTCGGTTATATTCATTCAAGTAATCTGCTTTATGGCAGGACTTGCCATGGGATAAACCTCTTCCACGTTTGCCTGTCCATAGCGAAGTTTTTCACCTCCGAATATTTCTATCCTTTGATGTTGTCCAGCATTTGATATCTTTTCGTTCCTCTTCTTCTTTTCCCTTTCACCATTCCTTCTATTCCTTCTTTCAGTAAACAGTCCCTCTTCAAACAATGTCCAATCCAGTTCATTTTTCTCCATGCAATGATTTGCAACGTAGTTCGTTCTTCTCCAACTCTTCATTTCTTACCCGGTCTTCCCATTTCACTTGTTCTATTCTCCTCCATACCCACATCTTTAGTGCCTCCAATCTTCCTTCGTTTTTCTTCCGTACTGTCCAAGTCTCTTCACCATACAGCGCAATGCTCCAAATACAATACTTGGCAAGTCTTTTCCTTAAATCTTTGTTTAGTGGCCCACAAAGTAATTTCAATTTTCTTTTGAAACCTTCCTTTGCCATGGCCTTCTTTTCTTAATTTCTGTTGTGCAGTCCATATATTCCCTGATCATACGTCCCAAATATTTAGTTATTGACTTGCTCTATTTCTTCACCCCCTATATTAATACGACAATATCTACCTCTTCCTCCAGTTATCATATTTTTTGTCTTCTTCGTATTGATTCTCATTCCATATTCTCCTAGTTTCGTGTTGAGTTCTAAATTTTGTATCATTTCTCGTGCACTTTCTGTCATCACAACCATAGTATCTGCAAATCTTTTCGGTTATAAGAAAACAGCTAAAACCGATGGTAGCGCCATAATGAGGCATACGAGGCATGGTGAGGAGTGAGATAGTTTGCCATTTCTTTCCACACTGGGCCAGAACGTAGTAGTGCAGTATGACTGACCCAATGTGTAGCACTTTTTATAACATCCAGATGCACTGGTGCTGTGAATATCAGTACTCAGCACTACCCATATCCCAGTACCTTTCATACAATGACAGCCATGAATGAGACTGAGACTTCAGTTGAAGCTACATTTTGCCCTGGTCTGTGCAAAGAGAAGGATACAAAAATATTGCATCCATAAAGAAATAGCAACAGACGGCTTGATAAATTATCGCAGGCCTTAATCTATTGCTGTATGGTGAAAGTAGCCTACTGTCGGTGGCCCTGAAGGTGGTTTTCCGCCATTTGCTATTTCCACACCTCCTGGGGTGATGGTGGTGGTGGTGATTATTATTATTTTAATAGGAAGTGCAACTAGACAACCATCCTCTATTAATACTAATCAGAGGGAGAATTGGAAGGGGTCCGAAACTTCGAAGAATGAAGGTATCAGCAAAAGAAAGTAAAGGGCCACGAAGGGCGTGAAAATGAAAGACTCCCTAGATCTCGAAAACATAATACCGTCGGGGTCGAAAGAAAACAAGAGTTGACCAAGAGAGGTCGGATGTGTTGATGCACGCTCCATGCCACCCTAGCCTGTGCTAACGTAACTATTGCATCCTACATCTGCTCTAATCTGCTTGTTATATTCAAACCTTGGTTTACCCCTACTGTTCTTACCACCTACACTTCCTTCAAAAACCAACTGCACAAGTTCTGGGTGTCTTAAGATGCGTCCTATCATTCTATCTCTTTTTCTTGTCAAATTTAGCCAAATCGATCTCCTCTCACCAATTCGTTTCAATATCTCTTCATTCGTGATTCGATCTATCCATCTCACCTTCAGCATTCTTCTGTAACACCACATTTCAAAAGCTTCTATTCTCTTTCTTTCTGAGCTAGTTACCGTCCATGTTTCACTTCCATACAATGCCACGCTCCACACGAAAGTCTTCAAAAACATCTTTCTAATTCCTATATCAATGTTTGAAGTGAGCAAATTTCTTTTCTTGAGAAAGCTCTTCCTTGGTTGTGCTAGTCTGCATTTTATGTCCTCCTTACTTCTGCCATCGGTAGTTATTTTACTACCCAAGTAACAATATTCATCTACTTCCTTTAAGACTTCATTTCCTAATCTAATATTTCCTGTATCACCTGCCTTCGTTCGACTGCAGTCCATTACTTTTGTTTTGAACCGTAGAAGTAGGTAGAGGAACGTAACATTAATAACTAAAACATTATTATCATTATCACTAATGCATGTGGTGGTAGTATGATTAGTAGTGTAGTGTAGCTTGGTAGTGTGATCTTTTTGTGGAAATGAAGAGGTGTTTAAGCCGTTCACAACTACCTAGTCTCCGAGTCAGAGAAAATAAATTAGTTGCGGCTAAAATCCCCAGCATGGTTGGGAATCTTACCCCGGGACCCTTAAATCGAAGACCGCTACTCTGATCATTTAGCCAGTGAGCAGAATAGGCTTAAACTTTCTTCAGCTTATCCCAGTTATTTCTGGGGTCACTGAATCCACGCAAGCTCAGTTTGGTTTTGGCCGGATGCCCTTCCTGACGCCACCTGATTCTTAGATGAAGATTTCGAAGCCAGCAGCTAAGCCATTGAGGTAATCATTCCCCCAGCCAATGAGTAGATAATAATAATAATAATAATAATAATAATAATAATAATAATAATAATAATAATAATTCCATTTCCTAGGCCTGCCAGACCGACTGCACGCAGCCAGATGGCCTGCAGATACTGAAGTGGCACGTGGTCAGTGTAATGACGTCCTCAGCAGTATTGCTTTGACTCTCTTGACCGAGTCCACTGCCTGCCTTTTTAGGTAATTCTACAGTTAATCTCACATACTTTTGTACAGTATGTACTGGGATTTGATCTATTAACACGTAGGCCTACTACCGAAGGTGATCATCTATCCAGCTACGCAATATCTGTTGAATTTAAATGACGTTAACCTATAGCCTCCTTATGCACCACCACATTCAGAACTATCGCACATTCACTATTGAGTAGAATGATGTACAGCCGATCTCCATGGGTGTGATCTGTAACAATACAGTAAGAAACGGGGAACTACCGCAGGAATGTTAATTCAAAATGGCCGACTCCGTTATCGAAACAGGAACTTCCTCTGTGCTTCACACCAAATGTTAATTACTGTACTCAGTATGAACGCAGCACTTAAATACTGACATATTCGCATGACGGAACGCTGTATTTATACCAGATACTTCATGAAAGTCAGGAAATAATATAGGTCAGCGATAGAGACTAGGCCTCATATTTTTAAGATGGCAGACTCTAGGCCGTTCGAGGTTTTGAACGGCAAATAATAAAAACATGGCTCTGCAATTAACATACGCGAACACATTTAAAAATCCACAGTTCTTCAGGCAAGCAACTCAATATTGAAAACATCCTAGGGATACGAGTTACGAATTTTAGGTAAATAAAATATAATAATAAATTATGAGAATACATTCTTTATTAATTTTATTGCTAAAAATTATAATCCTTTCCTTAGTCATCGTTATCAGGTCGATTAAATGAGCAGTTTGCCGTTTTCTACCACTACGACCGCAAATGTGAGTCAATGCAGAGTTTCACTTAAGCCCTTATGACTACATTCGGTGTGGACATTTTCAAAAAAAATAAAAAAAAAAACACCTGAGGCTATTGAACCAAGGAACACATTACGGAACGAATTGTGAAAATAAGTTAATGTGGCTAGGATTTGATTTAAAAAGAAAATGAGAAAAGAAACAAGCACTTTTAGAATATTTTCCCGGAACTGCATTTAGGCCGGAAATGATTTTCGATTTTTTTAAAGTTTGATAGAGTATCCAAGACTCACAATTTGAAACCTTTCAGAGCCCTTTAGCCCTTTAACTTTCGGCGCAGTTGAGGAAATTGCTTAATTTTACGTTTTTTAACCCCTACTTCATCTGCTAAGAAATAAATGTTTTCAGTATTAAAGTACTCGAGAGGTACGATTGGTGGCAGTCATTTAAAATTAATTTCAAATAGGTTCGTACCTAGTAAAAGATCCCGGTTTTTATAACAGAAGAAGAAGAAGAATTGCAGTACAAGAAAGTTGGAACAATGGCAGAAGGGTACTCGAAATGAGGATATAAAGACTAAGGAATAAACTCGATGGATGGTGAGTTCGAACCCCACTGTCGGCAGCTCTGAAGATGGTTTTCTGTGGTTTCCCATTTTCACACCAGGCAAATGCTGGGGCTGTACCTTAATTAAGGCCACGGCCGCTTCCTTCCAACTCCTAGGCCTTTCCTATCCCATCGTCGCCATAAGACCTCACTGTGTCAGTGCGACGTAAAGCAATTAGCAAAAAGAAAAAAGAAACTCGTTGGATGAAGCTGTACGTATGAACCGGCTTCGATGACGGGGTAATGTGAGGCTAATGGAGAACGATAGGTTACCTAAGAGAACAATTACCTCAGCCATGGAGGGTAAGAGAAGTAGAGATAGATCAAGGTGACGATGATTGGAGTCTGTTTTTAATTAATGGTGAGGTGTAAAACTAAACGAGGCCGCAGAGCTTATTGCAGGCCTAAGGATTAATTTCGCTTAAGTGCGGTCAGTATCCAGTATTCGGGAGATAGTGGGTTCGAACCCCACTGTCAGCAGCCCTGAAGATCGTTTTCCGTGGTTTCCCATTTTTACACCAGGCAAATGCTGGGGCTGTACCTTAATTAAGGCCACGGCCGCTTCCTTCCCACTCCTAGCCCTTTCCGGTCCCATCGTCGCCATAAGACCTATCTGTGTTGGTGCGACGTAAAGCCAATAGCAAAAAAACAAAAAAAAAGGATTAATTCACAGAGGCTTCCAGACTGAACACTGAAGGCAAACCTGTCCATAACGAAGATGCATGTATGTAAAGTACTGTATGTTTATTATTCTTTTAATGTACTACTTACAACATGTACGGTTTTCCAAGACGCCAAGGTACCGACATTTTGTTCCACCGGAGTTCTTTTACCGACAAGAGGCTGACATATTTGGGCAGCTTCAAATACCACTGGGTAAAACCGGGAACGAACCCGCCAACTCGGGTTCAGAAAGCAAGCACTCTCCATCTGAGCCACTGGACCTGGTTTGGTCTTGATACTTGATGCAGATGGATCACTGCGATTGATATATATGCTACGTGATGGTGAAGCGTGTTCATAAGGTGTCGAGCCTTTGTTCCGTGCTGTATTTTCTTTTGAACTCCAGTAAACTGTGCATTCCCTACTTGTATTTGTATGGTTTAGTTTGAAATCTGTATAGCACTGTAAGTAGTTCAGTGAATAATTCTACAGGCGAAACTCTTTCTTCGACACTTAATTTACACGTAGCACCGTAATTTTATTTACAAGATGCTTTACGTCGCACCGACACAAATAGGTCTTATGGCGACGATGGGACAGGAAAGGGCTAGGCGTTGGAAGGAAGCGGCCGTGGCCTTAATTAACGTACAGCCCCAGCATTTGGCTGGTGTGAAAATGGGAAATCACGGAAAACCATCTTCAGGGCTGCGGACAGCGGGACTCGAACCCATTATCTCCCGAATACTGGATATTGGCCGCACTTACAGTAAGCGACTGCAGCTAACGAGCTCGGTAGTACCATAATTACACACTGCACTGTTGGCCTCATTTCAATCTGTATGTTGGGTATTCAGCCCGAAGGCTGGTTTGATCCTCCACAGCTATGCCAACATCTGTCATAGATGGCCTAGGCATCACTGAAGAGGCGTACTAGGGAAATGAGGAGCGAGGTAGTTTCCCGTTGCTTTCCTCATTGAGCCAGAAGTTGCTCACATATCAGTCTGCCAAGCCCACTGAAATGCACGCACCAGCCGACCCTATGAGTGATATTTTCATACCATTCATAACAGGGACTGGCTGCATAAGGAATGGTATTACTAGCATCGCTCATACCTCAGTCACTTTCATATTGTCAAAGCCAAGGATGAGACTGAGACAAGTCAATGAAAGTAACAAATTTATTCTAGCCTATACGAGAAGATATAGTGCATTGTAAACACTACATCTCACCAGCAAAGGCATTCATTTCAATGTATTGTAAGTGATTTCTATCTGTTTAACACTTTATTGTATTTTTTCTTCTAATTTTACTTAATAAAGATTCGTTTCATAGAAGTGACTTTAGTTTCTCATTCTTTTTTATTAAAATGTTAACTCATGTGGCTAGTGTTATGAACTTGATGTTGCGTCCACACCTAGGAAAGCAACGTTTGCATACTATATCAACGGAGGCACAGAATTCATGTTCTTCGTTTCAGAGTTGCAAATAACCTTTGTGTATATTGCTGTCCAGGCAATGCTTTTGTTAGTTTGTACGAGATTATACCAAGAAAAAAAAAAAAAAGAAGAATGTCGCTGTGTAAGATATAAGACGATCAGATTGATATAGTGGAAGTAAACTAACGGAACAATATTGTGATGCATAGTATTTTAGATTCCCTGTGTTGCTTATCGAACTGTGTGAAGAGGCAACCCACGCTTTGCTTGCAGCCGTTTATCATTTAACTGAGCGACACTCCATAGTCTCACACTTCCGGGTAGATTATAATGAATGCTGGAAGCAGTAGCCTTACGATACAGCTAGTTCAGTTTTCACTTGCACTTGGACTGTTTGTGTGTTCCAGGTTGTTTGCTAGATAGTGCTCCCCCCGATGTGCCCCCCCGCAATCCCTCGATGAACCGACTAAACGGCCGTATTACCACGGGCATCATGGGGAATCCGGCGGACCGCGACGGTGACTTCGAGCCGTCCTGTCTCGTGCGGACACCATCGGGCAACGTGTACATACCCACAGGTAAGTTCTTCTTTTTAGCTACTCCGTAGTTTTTTAAATCTTGTAATTCTAATGATCTATTGTCACTTGTTCTCATTAATGTACTTTGTGTTGGTATAATCTAAAGATTATTGTACACATTTTACTAGTATGTTTAGAAAGTCGCCATGCTCTATATGTTAAGTTTTCGGCTCTGTGGCTAACTGGTTAGTATGATAGCCTTTGGTTCAAGTAGTCCTGAGTTCGATTCCTCTCGTGTTGGGTATTTTAAGCTTCATTAGTTGATTCTTCTGAGTCGGGGACTGGGTATTTGTGCCGTCTTCACCATTAGATTTCATCCAAGATAGAGGTCCCATGTTCATATACGCGCAGGACACCCAAGGGTGTCAACTCAAAAGACCTGTATCAGGCCACTCCGGAGGCCACACTATATAATGTATGTATGTATTAAGTACCATCCCGACATTCCATTGGAGCCAGTAGCACCCTCTATGGACCACTGGTAAGAGTGTCGGTCTCCGGATCCCATTATTACGGTTACGGGTCCAAACCCCGCAGAAGTAGTCGTATTTTTTAAGATAAGAAAAATGTCCATTCGCCACTCCATGTCGTCCGATGTAAAATATCTCTGGCGTCACATTTGTTGTTTATCCGACAAAATTAAGTAAAACTCCGCCATGGATTGCCCAGCAGAGATCTGTTTCTCTGCCATCTGGTAGAGTAAAATAGAACGCCGAAATTAATACTTAGATAACCTTAATGACATCGCATCACGTAGCAGCTGAAGCAACACAGTTATTATTATTATTATTATTATTATTATTATTATTATTATTATTATTATTATTATTATTCATATCATTTTTCCCCTTATGGACAATGTTTGAACTCGAAAATCTCGCGATGACACAATTTACTTCTTTCACTTCTTCCTCTTCTCTTCCCAAAATATATTCATCCTTTGGCTGTGCTCCTGTTTCCTTTGTTCTGTCCACAATCTTCCTGTCTTTTTCTTCTCATTTACTATAAATTTTGTATTCCTAATTTTGTTTCTGAATTCTTTTCTGTCTCCTATCATTTGCCTGTTGAACCCCACCTGCCTTAAATCTTCCTCTATTTCATGATACCAATCTGTTTTCTTGCTTGTGTAAGTCTATTGTTGTCCATTCTCTGTATGTGCCCATAGAAAGTTAGTCTGCGTTTCCTGATCATGTGTGTGAGTCTGTCAGTGTGCTAGTACAGCTCTTCGGTAGGTCGTTTCATCCATATGCCATCTCTGTTTATTGGTCCAAATATTTTCCTGAGAATTTTACGTTCTGTTTTTTCCGTCTCTATGATACCTGATGCTGCAATTGTGGTCGTTTCTGACGCATACAATGCTTCTGGTAATACGGCTGTTTTGTAGTGTCTAAGTTTGGCCTGTCTTGATATGCTTTTCTTATTATAATGTGTGACCATGTGAGTATGTATGCTTTCTGGAGTTTTTCCGTTCGTTCTATGTTAGACGCCTTGTTTGATCCTCCTCTTTGTATGTATTCCCCTAAATATTGTTATTATTATTATTATTATTATTATTATTATTATTATTATTATTATTATTATTATTATTATTATTATTATTATTATTATTGCTGGAACCAGTTACGTAACTACTGTTGCGCAGGTAACTGCATTTGGAGATATAGTGACCAAGAAATGGTGAATAAGTTAATAAGGGAAGGACAGCTGAATCATAAAGTGACGGAGCCAACTAGAGGCAAAAATATTCTAGACGTGGTGCTGATAAAACCAGATGACCTATAAGAGAAATTGAAGTGATGGATGTTATAAGTGATCACTAGAGCCCGGAAGTTCAGGGATTTAATTTTGCTAAAATAGGCAGGCAAATAAGCACTTAACATTTAGAAAATAGTCTGCACAATAATTAAAATAGGCATTTATAATGACAAAAATTGAGAACTAAGATAATAAAGATGTTTTAATGTAAGCTAAGTAACACACATCTGCATCACATTTTAGTTCTTAATCTTGCATCCCCCTGTGGGAGGTGATGATAGACTAACGTCAACGGTATCTCCTGTCGGTCGTAAGAGGAATCGACTAAAAGGGGAACCGGGGCCTCTCAACTTGGGAGTGTGGGTTAACAACCACGGTTCCCCTAGCTGAGCGTGGCGTTGCTTCCACTTACTTGTGACAGGTTCCTCGCTCTTACCTTTCCAGTCTAACCTCCCTTGGTGGTCAATTCTTGTCCTTTTCCAACCCGACGATATTAGATTTGCGAGGCCTGGGGAGTCTTTCATTTTAACACTCTCCGTGGTCCTTCCCTTTTCTTTTGTCGATACCTTCATTTTTCAAGTACAGGACCTCTTCCATTTTCCTTCTGATTAGTATTATCAGAGGATGATTACCAAGTTGTTCTTCCTCTCAAAACAATAATCACCAGCATCACTTAATTTTACGTAGCAAGGACGTGTTCTGGCAACCCTCATATCATTTATGTAAATGTTACTTTTTATCTATTAAGCTAAAATGATTTTTCTTTATTATTAATGCAGTACATTGGAATTATAGTTTTTCTTTCAATGATTAATTTTAATACATAAATAACAAAAGAAAATATCCACAACAATTTAAAAAAGCATTAAGCTATCAAATAGGCTACAGAAACTAAAATAGGCAAAAGAAGGCAAAATAATAACTGGTCCTATTGTTCCCAAACGTACGAAAACATGTTTGTCTCTATGTTACACTTCGATATATCCACCTAGATTAAAAAAGGCATTTTGCCTAACTTCCGGGATCTAGTGATCACGAAGATGTCCTAGTCGTAGTTAAAAATAAATGTGGTCGAAAGGAAGACTAGGTCTATTAGGCAATACCGTATGGCTGATAAGAGAGGCATGGGCAAATTTTTGAAAAGCAATTACGATCAATGAAAAATGGTAAATAAAAAATGTAAACACCTATGGGATGGGTTTAAAGCAATTGTTGGGGAGTGTAAAAACAGGTATGCACATTTAAAAATGGTAAGTAATGGTAAGGACCCGTTATATTATAACAGGAAAATAAAGAGATTAAGAAGGAGGTGCAGAGCAGAAAGAAATAAGAGTTAGAAATGATTGCGGGAGTAAGGAGATCTTTGAATTTAGCAAAAAGAAGTCAGCTAAGGATAGTATGATGGCAAATATTACTGGCAGCCATATGGATTTTAGGGAGTATTGGAAGGATTGTATAGATAATTTAAGGCAGAAGCAGGTTCCAGGAAGGAGATTCCAGACATTATTAATGAACAAGTGTATTCATGAGTATTCAGTCAGCAGAATGCATAGGTAGTTGGATAGAGCAGGCGAAAATCACTGGCGAATTACTGAAATTTACCTGTGATAATAAAGTCACTTACAAAAAGATACAAAAGTTGAAATGTAGAAAAGTATCTGGGATTGATAGGATATCTGGAGATATATATTGCAGGCTATGCGTGGGGATATAGTGCCATATCTGAAATATGTATTTGATTCCTGTTTGCATGAAGGAGCGATACCAAATGAATGGAGAGTTGCAACACTAACCCCCTTATACAAGTGGGATGGGTGTCAAACAAAGCGGGTAATTACAATCCAGTCAGCTTGACATGTGTTGTCTGAAAGCTGTGGAAAATCATTCTTTCTGATTATATTAGACACGCTTGCGAAATTACTGTCTGGTTTGATAAAGGTTTAGGAGAGGTTATTCCAACCGATCGAGTTGACCGTGCCGTTAGGGGCGCGCAGTTGTGAGCTTGCATTCAGGAGATAGTGGGTTCAAACCCCAGAAAAGAAGCTGGAATTGATAAGGTTTCGGGGGATATACAGTACTAAAGACAATGGGTTGGGATATAGTACCATACCTGAAGTACTTATTTGATTATTGCTTGCATGAAGGGGCTATACCAAATGAATGGAAAGTTGCTATAGTAGCCCCTGTGTTTAAAGGAAGGGGTGATAGAAAAAAAGCTGAAAATTACAGGCCAGTCAGTTTGACATGCACTGCATGTAATCCTTGGGAAAGCATTCTTTCTGATTATCTTAGACATGTTTGTGAAATTAATAACTGGTTTGATAGAAGGCAGTTTGGGTTTAGGAAAGGTTATTCCACTGAAGCTCAGCTTGTAGGATTCCAGCAAGATATAGCAGATATCCTGGATTCAGGAGGTCAAATGGACTGTATCGCGATTGACCTATCTAAGGCATTTGATAGGGTAGATCATGGGAAACTACTGGCAAAAATGAGTGCATTGGATTTGACAAAAGAGTGACTGAACGGGTGGCTAAGTTTCTAGAAAGTACAACTCGGAGAATTAGAGTAGGCGAAGCTTTATCTGTCCCTGTAATAATTAAGAGGGGAATTCCTCAAGGCAGTATTATTGGACCTCTATATTTTTTAAGGGACTGCCTGGCCGAGGCGGTAAAGGCGTACTCGGTTCACCCGGAAGGACGTGGGTTCGACTCCCCGTCAGGAAGTCGAAAAATTTAAGAAACAAGATTTCCACTTCCGGAGGTGCACGTGGCCCTGAGGTTCACTCAGCCCACACCAAAAATGAGTACCAGGTTAATTCCTGAGGACAAAAGCGGCCGGGCGTAGAGCTAACCACTCTACCCCATCATGTGCCGAGGTTATGGATAGTGGAAGTCTTTACCTTCCACCCCTCCAAGGGCCTTCACGGCCTGTACGGAGATGACTTTGCTTTTTTGTTGTTGTATGTTTTCATATGTATATACAAATGATATGAGTAAAGAGCTGGGATCACAGATAAGGCTATTTGCGGAAGATGTTATACTGTATAGAGCAGTAAATTATGAGTTGCAGGATTGTGAGACCTAGACAATGTTGTGAGATGGACAGCGGAAAATGGTATGATAGTAAACAGGATGAAACGTCAGGAAAAGTCCTCTGATTTGTAATTACTGTGTTGATGGAGTGATGGTATCTCATGGGGATCACTGTAAGTACCTAGGTGTTAATATAAGGAATGATCTTGACAGGTGTAATGATATTAACGAGGTTGTAAAGAAAGGTTACAGATCTCTTCACATGTTATGAGGGTATTTAGGATTTGTAGTAAGGATATAAAGGAGAGGGCGTATACGTCTCTCGTAAGATCCCATTTAGATATGGTTCCAATGTATGGGACCAACATCAGGACTGCTTGATACGAGAACTGCCAAAGCAAATAATAAAACGATTTGTTCTTGGTGATTTCCTACAAATGAGTAGTGTTACGAAAATGTTGAATACTTTGGGCTGGGAAGACTTGGGAGTAAGGAGACGAGATGCTCGAGTCAGTGACATGTTCCGAGCTGTCAGTGGGGAAATGGCGTGGAATGACATTGGTAGACAAAGAAGCTTGTGCGGAGCTTTTAAAATTGCGAAAAGATAAAGTTGGAATTCAAGAGGACAAGTTGGGGCAAATATTCAATTATAGGACGAGGAATAAGGGATTGGAGTAATTTATCAAGGGAAATGTTCGATAAATTACAAAGTTCTTTGAAAACAATTTAGAAAAAACTAGGTAAATAATTGACAAGAAATTTACCACTTGGGCGACAGCCCTAAATGTTGTTCATTGATTGATTGCTTGTTTGTTTGTTTCATTGATTCTTCTAACGGGACGTAAGGTTTCGCCGCAGTTATTCAGTATTACTCTTATACAGTATTATAACTTGTTTTATACTTGTTGAATTAATTCACATAAGTCTCCATTGGAGAAGGGATTAGGCGTGATTAGCTGCTGGCCTTCCACCCGGAAGGCCGAGGTTCGAACCCCGATCGATCCTGGGATGGAATTTTTTCACCTAAAACTTGCTTTATATTTGTTGAATTAATTAGCATAAGTCTCCATTAGAGACGGGATTGAGACCGATGACCTTCGATGTTAGGCCCCTTAAAACAACAAGCACCATTATCAGCAGCACCAGAGACGGAATTGGGCGTGGTTAACTGCTAGCCTTCCACCGAGAAGGTCGAGGTTCGAATCCCGATCGATCCCGGGATGGAATTTTCAACTGAAAAGCCACATAGCGTCAGGAAAGGCATGTGGCCTTAAAGCCGTGGACAAAACCAAAATGAGCTTGGATGGTTATACAGCGACCTTAGAAATATCGTAAAAGGCTGAAGAAAGTTAAAGTCTTCACTAACTTACGAGAGCAGAGCAATAAACAAAATTCCTCCCTTGCAATACGTGTGAAAGCCGAGTGATATCACCGCTGGCTTCTCGCCAAGGCGGCCGCGTTTCGAATCTCGGAGTAAAGCTGGTGTTTGTGTTGATTGTTGTATTAAGAGGGGGCAACCATCTCCCTCAACATTAATCAGAAATGCAAATGGAAGAGGTCTGATATTTCGAAGAGTGAAGGTAGAGAAAGTAAAGAACGAGAAGGGCCAAGAAGGACGTGAAAATAAAAGACTCACTAGGCCTCACGAACCTAATTATCTTCGAGTTCAGAGGAGGACAAGAGTTGACCAATGAAGATTGGATAGGAGAGTCGAAAGTCACGACCCTGGCACGAGTAAGTTGTAAGAATCTCATACCCAGTTAGGGTCCCGTGTTCGCCAACCCATGCTTCCAAGATTAGAGCCCCCGAGGGTACCCCTATCAGTCACCTCTAACGACAGGCAGGGGATACCGTGGATGAATTTTATCGCCCCCCATCCTTAGGTAATCGAAGTGAAACTGCGAACGTAAACTGACTTATCTTCCCTACGAAAGAAGGTAATGTGCCACTGAAATACTGAAGGAGAGCTCATGTTGCATTTCACATCTAGGAGTACTCTAATTGTTGTAGCTCAGTATGTTGCCAACGCTGGTATGAATGGTGATGACAATACGAAATAGTTTTTTCTTGCAGTTCAGTTTGGGGCTTGATATGATATATGGCTTTGAAAGAGATGCCGCAATCTAGAAAAGAGTGAGGCAAGGTTGCAGTTTGTCCTCCTTTTCAATGTTTATATAGAAGTCAGTAAAGGATATCGAAGAGGAATTTTGGAACGGAATCACAATCCAAGGAGAGGAAATCAAAACCCTGAGATTTGCTGGTGATATTGTTATTTTATCGAAGACTGCAGAAGATCTGGAAAAAATGTTGAGTGTTATGGATGGAGTCTTGGGTAAGGAGTGCAAGATGAAAATAAATAAGTCCAAAGCAGTCGAACGAAGTCAGGTGATGCAGGAAATATCAGATTAGGAAATGAAGTCTTAAAGGAAGTAGATGAATATTGTTACTCGGGTAGTAAAATAACTATGGCAGAAGTAAGGAGGACATAAAATGCAGCCTAGCACAAGCAGGGAAGGCCTTTCTTAGGAAATTAAATTTGCTCACTTCGAACATTGATATAGTAATTAGAAAGATGTTTTTGAAGACTTTCGCTGGAACGTGGCATTGTATGGAAGTGAAACATGGACGAAAACTAGCTGAGAAAAGAGAATAGAATATTTTGTAATGTGGCGTTACAGAATAATGCTGAAGGTGGGAAGGATAGATCGAATAACGAATGAAGAGATACTGAATCGACTTGGTGAGAGAAGATCAATTTGGCGAAATTTGACCAGAAGAAGAGATAGAATAATAGGACACATCTTAAGACACCCAGGACTTGTGCAGTTGGTTTTTGAAGGAAGTGTAGGCGGTAAGAACGGCAGGGGTAGACCAAGGTATGAATATGACAACCAGATTAGAATAGATGTCGGATGCAGCAGTTACGTAGAAATGAAACGGTTAGCACAGGATAGGGTGGCATGGAGCGCTGCACCAAACCAGTATATGGACTGATAACTCAGACAACACATGATCCGAAATAGGTTGAAATTTATCGTGTTTTCTTTCGTCACAAGTGTATTGTAGGCCTATAACTTTGTATATTATTGTACTCGTGTATGACGAGTGGTACTTCCAAAATAAACAGGGCTGTGTTTACTAACAGAGATGCTAGATGGAAATAATGTAATTAATTTATGGAATTCAGAGTATGTAGACCTATGACCTAATACTGCTGATGGGGTGTATGTGACATAACATTTTATTGTGCAACTAAATTATTGAAGATATTAGGCTATGTATATGAGTTTTAGCTATATACATTTGCAATTGAAATATATCAAAATTTATTCATAACTATGTTATCAACAGAAATGACGAGGGGCCCTTAGGGATTGCCTTGCTGCATGGTCGATAGAAAGCAGTTGCACCACCACCAGAAATTTGCAGTATATGTAAACGTGGAGTTTATCCTGTTCCTTTTTTCGTTTTATTTTTGCCCTAGTCTCTCGTTTCTATTACTGCTTCTTCAACAATATTGTGCCACAGAATGGTTAAAATCTTCTGTAGTCCTAAGTTATTACTGAGACCTAGCTTATGATGATAAGGATTCAGATTAGATGAATGTAGGAACCTGCCTGCGAAAAAAATATAATTCGAGGGCAAAGTTGGAATTCAAGAGAACAAACTGGGGCGTGCACGGTAATCGCTAATAGGAGAATGGGCTTAATTACGAAGGGAGATGTTCTAAAAAAAATTCCTGCTTCTTTTCAACCATTTAAGAAAATACTAGATAAACAACTGATAGGAAATCTGCCACCTGGGTGACAACTCTAAATGTTGATCAATGGCGGTTGAATGCCAACTCGGATTTACACTAATGAGCAATTGAATTAAAGATACTTGGCTAGTTAAGTGTAGCACGTACTTTCAACCTGATGACGAAGGCAATACGGCGTGACAGCGAATCCACAAGATACCGGAAGTTTGGAAGCTTTTTCTATTCCATGACCTCTGTACAACCTACTGTAATGCACAGAGATTGTTCGGTGCAGGGTCAACGGAGCGCACGTCTCTCTCGTCAGTATCCAAGATGTGCTCAATAAGATTGAGGTCGGGCGACTTTTAGGTTCCAGGAAAGCATCCTCATGTCCATTGAGTATTCATCGAACCACTCAACCACAATTCGGGAGTGACTGGACGGTGCATTCTCTTACTGTACGTACCTACAGGTCTATGCGGTGTGTTGGAGGTGAACTAATGGGTGGACATGATCTGACAGGAGGCTCCTGTATCGTTCATCGGTGAGAGACGTGGTCAGATGAACCAGTGATCCCATTTTATCCCAAGTGAACAGCCTCCATATGACAACACAACAACCTTCGACCTGAACTGTAGCCTGCTGACAAGAGAAACCATTGCCTCAAGCCTAAGTGCTTGGTGACGCTCTCATACCCTGCCATCGGCATGTACAAACTGGTACCACGACTCATTTGCCCAGTCGATCTTTGATAGTCAGTGGTACTGTTCTTGTGCTAATTTTATTCTTTGTTCCTTGCGAAGTGCGGTGAGCAGTGGTACTCAAGTGAGATGGTGGCTTCTGTACCTCACTGCGAGTAGGTGGTCCTTGATAGTATGGTTGCTCACAGTTCGTTGTTATTAGCATTACCCATCCTGCGCTTATTTGTTATTCGTACGGCCAGTACGAGGTCAAATAAAATCGCATTCGTGTACCACACCGAGCTATTACGTTCGCCGGCCCGACTACAGCGCCATTTTGCCAAAACGGTAGCTGTCTCTAATTCCGTTGCTCATCAATATACATCAGTATGTTGGTACCTGTAGCTCAGATCCCAGCCAACAGAAAAGTAATGGTAAGAACACCATAGCTCATTAGGTAGAGCAGGGCCTCTCCGGGTGCATGCACTGTGCACGGTGCAAAAGACGACTTCGCTTGGTTGACCAGAGTGCAGACCCCCACTCCTCGATTAGGAGCAGTAGCGCTGTCCCCACGCCTGTCTCGCTCGCTCCCCCTGTCTCTCTCTTCCTCACTTGCTCCGTAGCGCTCCAAATCCGAGCTGAGTTGAGCCGAGCTTAGCCGAGTAGCCCAGAGACGAAGCGTTGGTCCGAGCCGAGCCGAGCGGGACCGATGCACAGTGCACGGAGCTCTTGCGCCTCTATTTGCACGCGTAAGATTTTGGGCGTTTGAGAGGCCCCGGGGTAGAGTGTCGGACGCGACGGTGTCAGGTTGGCCATTTTTGCCCTGTATTGGTATATAATATGTGTACTCAACACAACCTAATAAACTGAAAGTCACCGGGCGAGTTGGCCGTGCGCGTAGAGGCGCGTGGCTGTGAGCTTGCATCCGGGAGATAGTAGGTTCGAATCCCACTATCGGCAGCCCTGAAGATGTTTTTCCGTGGTTTCCCATTTTCACACCAGGCAAATGCTGGGGCTGTACCTTAATTAAGGCCACGGCCGCTTCCTTCCAACTCCTAGGCCTTTCCTATCCCATCGTCGCCATAAAACCTATCTGTGTCGGTGCGACGTAAAGCCCCTAGCAAAAAAAAAAAAAAAATTACAAAACTGAAAGTCTATTTCTCCTTCTGGCTTCTCATAGAAGGTTGACGATCATCGGAGTAATATTCCTATTTTGTGTTTCCCGTGTCAGAGTTGCCGTATCGTAGATATCAAACCATTGTCGAAGTTTCGGCGCCTAGAATAGTCTTGCCAAGTTACCCTTCTGTCTTTTTTTCTATGGTATGTTGAATCAGCCTGTATTTGTTATTTCAAAAGGTATGAGCGAAATAAGCAGCGAGAATTAAGACTTCATATGATTTCCTAGCACAACGGAGTGTCTCATCGTTGAGGACATGGTCTACCCATGGGATATCGAACAGTTTGCGATAGGTGATACATTCGTATTTCGAAGGCTTTTTTCTAGAAGAAGGATATGTATCTGATGTTTTAAGGCAGAAACAGATTCCAGGAATCATTAATGAACAAGGGAAGCTTATTTGTGAGGACTCACAGAAGGCAGAAGTATTCAGTCAACAGGTAGTTGGATAGAGGAGGCAACTAACACTGGTGAAGTACTGAAATTTACTTAGCCTGTGATAATAAAGTCACTTACAAAAAGACACAAGAGTTGAAAGCTAGAATAGTAGCTGTTGACAGATTATCTGAGGATATATTAAAGGCTATGGGTGGGGATATAGTGCCTGATCTGAAATTTGATTACTGTCTGCATGAAGGAGTGATACCAAATGAATGGAGAGTTGCAATACTAGCCCCATCATACCAGGAAAGGGTAAAACATGAAGTGGATAATTACAGGCCTAGTTGGTGGGTCAGTCAGTAGATTTACGGACATATAAAAACTCATGCGGGACGAAAATTGTGGCACCTCAGCGTCTGAAAAATGTCGTAAAAGTAGTTCATGGGACCTAATATTATTATTATTATTATTATTATTATTATTATTATTATTATTATTATTATTATTATTATTATTATTATTACATCTGACTTCTACAATTAGATATAGTATTCACCATATTTATGATATTTAGTACGTTTGCAGTTTATGAATTGATTGCACATTTACCAAATATTGGTACTTTTCATCATAGGCAAATATTATTGTGTGGTGAAATACAATGAATCCAAACACTGCATTGTTCAAAATGTCTTTCCACTATATATGTCCTATGAACTTTTCTTTTTTGTGTTTTGTTTCACAATAAACTTGTAAATTAAATTTAGGGTGTAACTTCTTATTTTTTTAGTTATACATACTTCTTAAAATTGTATTTGTCTTTACAGACATACCAAAGAATTCTCCTTTAGACTACAAGTCCAACTCTTCCTGCAGCAGTCCATCAAAAGGGGACATCCAGAAAAATTCTGAAAGGTATGTATCACATGCAAGGTGAAAAAAAGGATTGGGAGTAATTATTAAAATATGGGACCTTTTGATTGCCTCCCCTGTCGTTTCCTAAAGCATCCTGGATTTTTTATAATGGCCACTAAACTATAAGATATATAAAATAAATAACTATTATTTTCTCTTCAACATATTTGATGTTGGTAATTTTGTCTTTCTTTCTTCTCAAAATTTTTTCCTGCCAAGAGTTATGAAGATTCTCCCAAGTTCCAGATTAAATTTTATGGGAAAATAAAAGGATGTACATGTACTTCTAAACAATGAATCAAGCTGGATACGAAGAGAAAAAAAATAAAGAGAAAAAAACATAAAGATGACACAAAAAATATTTCTGTAATACCATACAGTATTTTCTTCATCACTTTGAAAGTAAGAATAGTTCTGTGGGGGACTGTAAACTCACCTTCCTCTCTGATTGATCAAGATGTAGTTTTGAAATTTCTCTTTTTTTTTGTCTTGGCAAGGATCTGTGGTGTGACTTTAGTTCAGTTGACATAACAATGAGTTTATCAGCCCCTCACAAGATTAACTACTAATGTGAAAAAAATTGTTTCTCTCATACTGATGTCTGGTCAAAGGGAGCTCCCTCATTTAGCTGAAATTAATGAAACAAGTGTATTTTGAACAAATCTTGAATAAATGAGAAATTAAAAAAAAAAAAAGAATTGAAATGAGAAATGTGTTTCAGGAACTGCTTTTGCCAAAGAGCAGTATTTAATGATAGAAGCAGTTTGTTCATCTTATTTTCATACAGGATAATATTTCCACAATGTGTCCTTGTATTTAAACAATGATCTAATATTTTGACTCAATCTACATTCTTGGTATCATGCTATTTGTATGTTTCAGATGTTCCTTGCCATTTGGGACGCCTGTGCCCGTTCTGCCCGTCCGCAATAACCTGCGCCGCCCCAATTCAAGTCACTTCCCTCAGTCGCGATTCCAGTTCCGAAAAGGCATTGCCTCAAAATGCACTTGGAAATGTACAGCAATTGTTTTCATAATTTTGTCACTTGTTCTGACAGCAGCGCTGACGTACATGTCTGGTATGGAATCTTATTTCACTTTTATTGCTATACTGTACATAATTCATACTCATTTCTTAGTCATGTTATTCCTAAGTGAAAACGGAAATGAAGTTGAAGCTGCAAAATTTTAATAGTACTGTGTAGGAACATATTATTCGTTAATATTTAATATTTCTTTGTAGGAAAAGGAGTTGGGAACTGGAATAATTTACCAAGGGACACTTGATTGATTATTACTCCTCACAACACTCTCAATTCTCTCCACATCTCTCTCAAGTCGTTAAATAAGGCCATTATCTAGGAAAAGCTATAGTCTATATTCACCAAAGATTAAAATAGTGTAGGTCAGCATTGTCTGAATTGTGTAAAGGGTTCTGTTTAGATTAAATAACTGTCTGTCGCATTGAAGGCAGTATGGAGAAACAAGAACAGATCATTGAACTTTCATGTGATACTGCACTGAAAAATGTCTTCTTAACTCTTTCATTCCCAACTTTTATTCATCTTGATGCACATCCCATCTCAGGTTTACCTGGAGGTTTTGACTATTGCTGAAATAGGCTAATAATTGGTTTATATTTACAGATATGTTCAAAGTATCTGAACACTCATGAAACAAAAGCATTAACATTACTTTTCTCGGATTTTTTATTGGAGCTTCACAGCTCTGTATGATAAATTTCTACAGAGTTGTTCACTACAAACTCGTCCTCACTATCCTGATAAAAGTCAGACTCGTCATCCTTCCCTAAATTATCTAAGACACTGTCTTCCATCACGCTTTCTTTATACCTGGTCACCGCAATGTTGGAAGAAAGTAGACAGCTGTAAAAATGAAACACAAGACGCAGAATTATAATAAGAATATGGTAGAGCAATATATTGAAATGACTGTCAAGGAGCACACCACACCACCTTTTGTTGAAAAACAGAACTACATTATCAGTCTGAAGTCAGAATTGGAAGAAAGCATGATGTTTATAATTCAGGTTAACTCATGGTTGGGATAGTGTAAGACATGTGTTGATGTTCACCAGGCATAGGATGGAAAAGGTTAATTATCCTTTTCTGATATGTAGATTAAAGCAAGGTGTAACTCTATGAAGCTAGCTGAGAAGGCAGTCAAGTTCTTGCTACTCTTTACAACAACATATTTACATGACCAAGGATTTCAAGGCTTGAGTTCGTGAAAGACAATCACAGAGGCCAACCTAAGGTTAAACTGGGCAAAATTTCAGCCTAGTTTCAGTGATCTCAAGATTCTCATTAGTACTGTTCACTTTTGAATTGAGAATGTGTATTATTAATTACTTAGAGGCTCTGGTCATGGGGGACTCTATTGTTAGGCACATAGAGAAAGTGTGTGGAGAAAAGGTAATGATGGTAGAGGGTTATTCAGATGTTGAAGAAAGTAGAGTGGAAGGTGGAAGGTAAGGGGGAAGGTGGTAGTTTTTCACATTGCTACCAACAACAACGTAAGGCAAGAAGAAGTAGGTACCAACATGGTTGGGGATGCATGGGATCTGGTTAATGCAGCATGGGTGAAGTTATCAGAGGGATACTGTGTACGAGGGACACTGAATGGAGTGTGATAGGGAATTTAAATGAGACTATGGAGGAGATATGTGGGAAACTGGGAGTGAGATTTGTAGATCCTAACTGGTGGGTAGGAGATAGTGATCTGCGCTCATATGGATTGTTTAGAGGAGTTATAGGGAGGTACATTCGGGGAAATGGAGTGGGCTGGGGAGCTGGAATTCAAGTAAGGATGACATAAAGTTGTTGTAGTTAAACTGTAGAAGTATTGTAAGGAAAGGAATAGAATTAATTTAACATATATGTATTTACAGTATTGTTTTAGGAGTTGAATCATCTCTGAGATGTGATATTATGGATGTGGAAATTTTCTCTTGGAATTGGAGTGTTTACATAGAGACACCAGAGAAAGGAGGGAGTGTATTCATGCTGGTGAAAGAAGAAAGCTTTTAACATTTAAGGATGTGAAACCTGAAATTCTAGGTGTAAGGCTCATCTCTAAAATAAAAGACAACTTGATAGTTTTGAGACATTCAGATCTGGAAGAGGTGATGCCAATGCTGGCAGAATTATTTGATAACATAATCAATTGTGCGGGGAATGACACAGAAAGGAACTTGATTGTAACAGGTGATATCAGTTTACCAGATGTTAATTGGGAAGCAAATGGTAAATCGGTAAATCTGGGAAGGACAGTTAAATCAGAAGTGATAGAACCAACTCGAGAGAAGAATATCCTAGATGTGGTGCTGATAAAACCAGATGAGTTCTATAGAAACTGAAGTGATAAAGTGATCATGAAGCTCGGTTGAAAAAATAAATATGATAGAAAGGAAGGTTGTTAAAGGAGGACTTGTAAGCATTACCATATGGCTGATAAGAGACACATGTGGGAGTTTAAAAAAAGTTGTTTTGATTGAAGGAAAATAGTAAACAAAATGTAAAGAGACTATGGGATATCTTTAATACAATTGTTGAGAAGTTTGAACACTGGTATGTACCCTTAAAGGCGGCAAGGAATGGTAAAGTCCCACTGTATTTTAACGGAGAAATAAAGGGTTTAAGAAAGTTATGCTGTGTATTGGTACTTTAAGGAAGAAACAGGTTCCAGGAAGGACGTCCCAGGTATCATAAATAAACAAGGGGAGTGTACATGTGAGAACTTACAGAAGGCAGAAAGTATATTGTTAGCATCATGCTAAGATAAAGGGATGTAAGGATAATTCTCAGGTAGAGGAGGTCACTAATACTAGCAAAGTACTGAAATTTACCTATGCTGATAAAGATATTTACAAGATACAAATGATGAAAATTTCATATTTAATATACAGGGTCTTTAGGCTATTTATGCTTGGCAGGGACTTTCTCGCTCGACCTTGGCCGCCAGTGACGGTTCAGTTGCCGGCTACTGCGCGTGCGTATGTACAGCAGAATACGGTGCTCAAAATCATTATCATGCATTTTACTCACCATGTTTACAGTTTATGCTCAAAAATCATTATCATGCATTTATCATGCATTTTACTCACCATTTTTTCAGTTTATGCTGAAAATGTTCCCCATGCGTTGCCAAACATAATCGGCATCTCCTAATGAAGTTTTCGGTTACTCTACCAAGTTCTTCAGCACTGATGGATGCAATTGCAGCTCTTATATTGTCTTTAAGTTCATCTAGTGTGTGAGGGTTGTTCCCATAAACTACATTTTTTTACATTCCCCACAAATAAAAATCACATGCCGTTAAATCTGGGCTAGGAGGGGGCCACAGATTTTTACTAATGATCCTCGTACCAAACAAGCTTCAGTAAGGAGATAACGACCTTTACGTCTATTTTTATTGTTTACTGAACCTGTACGTTTGAATCTCTTGGCCAGTTGTTTTATTGTCCAATTTATAGGAATGGGTCTCCCTGGAAATTTCACTTGAAACTTTTGTCTTGCCCTAGCGCATGATTTTCTGCACTTAATGTAAGTATTGTACAGATATACACATTCACGTAATGAATATTTCACACACATTACAGCACTATACACAATCGCAATAAAACACTATACAATACGACATACAGTATGCAGTAGCTTCATTGAACACCCTACTATCTCGGAGCTCAGCTCTCAGCTACTGCAGGAAGTGCTGGAAACCACGCGCGCCAGCAGCCGGTAGCGGCCAGTCATCGGCGGCCAAGGTCGAGCGAGAAAGTCTCTGCCAAGCATAAATAAAGACCCTGTATATAATATAGCTAGGATTGATCAGATTTCTGGGGATATACTAAAGGCAATGGGTTGGGATATAGTACCATATTTGAAGTACTTTATTACAAAGTATTTTCATGCTGGTAAATAAGGAACTATTTTTAGTGAAAGATAATTTGTTTGTTTGTTTGTTTGTTTGTTTGTTTGTTTGTTTGTTTGTTTGTTTGTTTGTTTGTTTGTTTGTTTGTTTGTTTGTTTGTTTGTAAAATTGAGTTCAGCAAAATTTGCAAATTTGCAATTTTTCAAGTCTTGTTATTGTTTAAAGCTGTAAACTCTGATACAGATATGTGGAGTAAATGTTATAACTGCATTTGAGAAAGTTCAGTGTACCACAAGTCATTCATGTCTTTGTTTCATTCTAAAGTACCAATATATTAATTACCGTAATTCATCCCAGCTATGATCGAAGCATTCAGCTATTGACCAGCCATTTCTCTTCATTAAGTACATTTTACAAGATAATTAATTGTTCCCAAACAAATGCTTGCCTTTTCCTCTATCTAAAGCCATAATTTTTTTTTATTTTTTACTGTGTCAAACGAAAATAATGAGCAAAGTGGAACTTTACAATACTGCAGTTACCAACATCAAAACATACCATCAGAAACCTTTTTCAAGCTTGTAAAATAATATTACTGTACTTAGGTTGATGCTTACCAGATGACTACACTGTGTCACATAGGCGAGTCAAGTTGACTGTTTGAATGGTGGACTTTGAACTGAGCATCATATTGTGTTTGTTTTAATATTAACTTACTTAAGTAAAAATAAATAAATTCAACATGTATGAAATAAAACAGTGTATATTACATGGATGAAAGTGTTTTAAATGTTTGTTTCAAAATTCAACTCATACCGGTGCATAAAACCTCAATTTAATTCATAGTAACGTAAATAACTATTACAAGCTTTTAACATGTTTCAGATGAGGAGAAATAGCTGGTCTGTAGTTGGAACAGAGTTCAGGAAAATAACACTAATCCTCTTGAAAAATGAAATTTCCTTCTTGAAAATATGACTGTTTTTTAAAATATGTCTGTATACAATTATAACAGTTATTTGTTTGTGTTTCAGCGGTAAATATCTTCAACTGGTCATATCAGAGTGCCAAAGCTTGTACTGTTCTTGTGGGGGAAAACACGGAAGTATTCCCCAAAGTAACAGCAGAAATGAACCGTACAACTACCAGAGTGCGGCCAACGGGAGGTAAATACCCGGTTGCTGATCCTGTGCCACCACTAGCTCCACTGCACCTTCGTTGGCGTAGAAATGTTAACCAGCATGACATGCCCCTTCCACACCTTAATGTTGTTGACTCTCGTGTCCACCATGGTGACGTAGATGTTGATGTCGTGCATGATGGAGACCTAACTCTTTCTGGTACTGTGCATGATGTTCTGAATGTGTCAGTCTCCAAATCAAAGGAGGATGGGAGTGGTAGGGGTCCTGAAGGAGTCCTCCCAGAATCTCAGCATGTTATTGTGTCTGTTCCGCTTAATGTGAGTGTTTCAAGCATTAGCTCTACCAAGGACATACATGGAAGAGAAGTAGAAGATGATCTCGGCAGTGGTTTTATACCAGTAGGGGACATTGAAGCGCACAGGGTTGTAGATAGTAGTGACATAGACCATGATTCAGTCCAGCACGATTATCCTGTCTTTTCATATGGCCAGGATGAAGTTGAAATTGTCAAACTAAACCATGAATCTGTGACTTTGAAGTCTGGAGTAGGTGTCCCTCAGCACACAAGCCCAGATGCAAACAGGTTAAATAATGAGGTCAAGGAAAATATTCCTTCACTTAATTTGTCACCAGTAAAAGATTTTGTAAATGAGGATGAAAATGAAGATCAGGAAGAAGAGGATAACAATACAGAAAAGTACCGGAAAGATGTAGGAGCGAAATCTATTATTACAACCACCACCTTAGTGCCTCCATACCAGACAGAAACAACGACCTTACAATATCAGGATGAATCTCAAAATGAATCCTCTGAAATTCATTCTTCATTGGAAAGACCAGCTAAAGTCAATGTGCCCGAGTCTTTCTCTTCTCTGTCTAATAAAATGCATGAAAATAGTTCTGTTCTTGTCCAGCATGGCCCTGAATTAACTTTCAATAAGAGTGATCCTAACAGCCATGTGAACAATGAAGTGCCTCCTAGTGTAGCTCCTGCCAATGCATCAGGCATGAAAGATACATTATTAACAGCTTTGCCAAAAGTGGAAGTGCTCTCACTTGCCTCGGAAGTGAATGGTTCATCCCGCCATGCCAAGCGAGTACTTGTGAATGTGACGATTGCCACAGAGAATGAAGGGGAGGGTAATGAAACTGATCCAGCATCTGCTTTGCACCAGCCTGTGTATGTGTTGTCAGTTTCAGTGCCTACTGATGGTGATGCTAGTAAGACAGCTGGTATCGACATCAGTCCTGCAGGCCAAAAGATAGCATCAGTTCTGATTGGTGTGAACGATACTCAGGTGATGCCAGATGCGAGACCAATTTCTAAAGAAATACCCTCAACAACTCTACCCCCACCCCCTCCTACCACACCCCCTCATTACATGTGGGGTGCTGTGTGTGAATGTTCTTGCCCATGTCTTGAAGAAGCTAACAATACAGACCAATCCAATGACCCTGAATATGATGATATGACTGATTCTGATTCTGATCTTCAGAATTCCTCAATAATACCTGGCAATTTTACAGCTAATTCCACCACTGAAGGAAACAGGACATCAGACATGATGGAGAAACTACTAGATGGAATAAATATTATAGAATATAAGACGATAGAACCCAATGTTACAAAAGAATTTTCTACGGTTCAAATGGAAAGGGATGTTACGACAGATATTCCAACACCTTCATCAGTAGGAGTAGAAAGTACAGAAGAGTTTACAACAGAAAACTCGACACCTTCTGAAGCTCCTTCAGTAGTGACTGAGCTGTCACAGCTTCCTGAACAATCTGTAACACCTACATCCACAGAAGAGGATGAAACTCTGACATCACCTTCGACAGATGTTTCCAGCAGTGTGAGCAGCAGTCCAGATTGCCCTGTGGTGACTCCTCCTCCACCGGTCATCTTGATTCTTGAAGGTGAGGTCTTATCTTGTAAAATGACAACAGTCCTTCATGTAGGATGACTTTAATCATAGGATGTTAGGAACATTATAAGTTCATAAATTACCTTACTCTTTTACCCCAAAACATAATAATACAGTAAAACAGACTGAAATGTTTTTCTTGACTCCCCTCCATTTGAGGCTGTCCATTGAATAAGCTAGTTAGGTGATGTTCTCAATATTTTGAACTGAGATGATGATGCAAATAAGGAAAGCAGAATATTTTTCAGCAGTGTTGGGAACACTGATTTGCAGTTGCCATTGAGACTCAGACTACAATGTTTATTTATTTAACTAAACCGTTAATAATAATAATAATAATAATAATAATAATAATAATAATAATAATAATAATAATAACGACTACGACAACAACAACAACAACAACAACAACAACAACATGGCCTCACCTACCATGTGCAAGAATTTTAATTTGACGTCATCTGACGTCTAGCTCGTCAATTTCAATGTTCCGTTTTACTCTAGGCCTACTAGTTGGTAGAGTAAACCAAATTTCTCTTGGGCGTCGATGGCTTAGTTTTATTGAATTTTGTTGGGTAAACACTAAACATGTCACCAGAGATCTTTTACATGCCAGCATCATATGACATGGAGTGTTGAATGGACTTCTTTCCGTCCTTCAAAGCTTTGACTACCTCTACCAGGTTTGAACCTGCTATCTTGGGATCTGAAGGCCAACCACTGGTCTACAGAGGAAGCTAACTAGACAGTTGTTTCCTGCATAAAAAGAAATGTAATTTTCGGTAGAAATCCTATAGAAATATTACATAGAAAGAATTGGCATAGTGACGATTAGGAAGAATGTGCAGTACTACCTGCTAAATTAATCCGTTACTCAGAATAAATAGCAATTTTTAATTTATGTTGATTGGTTTAATTATTCTTCCTCAAACTCTTGAGGTTTGCTAAAAATGACAAAGAATACCGATCAAATTGTATGTGACAGTAGCGACGATTGGGAATTAAAAGCGGGCGGTGGGGGGCACAAAAATGTATGGACAATAAAAAGATCCGGGTCCAAGGGATATAGCAGGGGGTGGAGAGGGGTGTGTAGACATCAAAAATTAAAACAAATTGCTATAAAATGGTTTTGGATGCTCTCTGAAGAATTTTGATAGAGGCGAAATGTTGGCAGTCTACCAACTTAAGTGCGGTGATAATCGTACTATACAATAAAACTTTCACCAAAGAACAATAGTTACGCATGTATTACAATTAAGTAGAAGTACACCGTGATTATACTATTAAAAAGTAATTTTATATTTGACTACACACTAACAAGGTAACAGATACTAGATAGAACTACACAGACACATTGAGTGAGATTGCCAGACTGACGAATGCGCGGCAAGTGTGCGATCTTGACAAAATATACCCCTGCTACCCTTCATCACAGAACATGCTACAAGTTGCTCTGTGGATCTCCGCTATTTGCTGTAGAATTCGGTTAGCCGCGACGAATGACATTTTGCATTTTGTGCGTGTTTCCGCTAAGTATTTTTCTTAATAATTGAATAAATTAAAGGAATGAATTAGCTGAAAAGGCAACATGGTTTATACACATTGTTTTTAAATAATTCCTAGTTTCAGGTGGTTAAAATGAAATAAAAATTTAATTTTTTCTCCATGAAGTGGGGGTGCGATTGCCCCCCCCCCCCCCCCCCAATTGCCACTACTGGTATGTGACAATGCTTTATGTACCTCTCTGGTATTCTAAGGTTGATAACATTTTTTGTATTCTTTACATGGAAGGGCTACTGTAAGTTACTTAAATTTGACCCATTCAATATCTGGATTTACAAGTAAGTGAAACTACAGAAAATAGACAGTGGATTTAACAATGGACATCACTCCACAAATGTTGTATTTGAATTCCAATAAATTTGACCTTTTATTACCAGCAATTATTCCAAACAAAAAGTTAAAAAGGCACCAAAAACTATTGTAGTTAATCAATATTGTTCTTTGAAAGTGTATAAGGCTGGGTTTGGAACAACACTGAAAGATTTCTGGCTCAGTCTGAATTCCAATAATTAATACAGTAACTAGTGGTACCAGTAACTAACTTAATGATTGAAATGGCCATAATTGTTGTTCATGTTTGTTCCTGTAAATTACTGTTTGCAGACTTCTTTGTATGGAGAAAATGTCACTATATGAAGGGTTGTTTATCATTATACATGAAAAATGCATATCAAGAAACTGTCATAATATGAAGTAGGAAAATAACTTTGAGTAAAAGCATGTTTAATTCTGCATGATTGTTGTAACAAGATTTCAATGGTCTTACAGTAGGTCTTTCTTGTTTGCTCTTCAAAGTAGAGCCTGCCTAGTTGGTGAAGGTTATCTACAGTAAAGTAGATTTTAACATTGCTTGTAGCATGCAGTAACTAATTAAAAACACATCTGTTTGTAATTAATTATCCCATCACATGTAGAACACCTTTCCCATGATACTCTTATTTTTAAGCAGTGCCTATAATACAAGCTTATAAAATATTTATGTTGATCTTCACCTCCTGACCTTTCAAGCATAAAACAATTTTCTAAAATGTTATCCTGTAAGTAAATAATACTGTACATCAATGATTAATAATTTGAAATGACAGTTCATTAATGGTAAAATATTTAATGCTTTGTAGTTATAATTCATAACAAACAAAGTAGGGTTTGATATTTCAGTTATAACAAAGTTTAAGACAAGATTACAAGAAGCCTAACCCAGGCATGAATAATAATTTTGCATCAGGTGCTTTCAGTTCAGATCATGTCTTTTGTACTGAGGTCACACTTTTTGCATTGTCACTTTTAAACAAAATACAGTATGCTGATACACTGACCGGTAACATATTAATGAAATTTTATTCTAATAATTCCTGTAGGCTGCAGATACACTGATTGTAATATTTATATTATTATATTTCAAGAAATAATCATTTTCATATAGTTTTAACAACTATGCAGCTTTTTTAATGCTATAGCTTATTTGAGATGTTAACTATTAATACCACATACTTGACAGATTATTTTGATATGCTTTGATCACAGTCACAATCAAGATAATTTTTTCCCCATTCTACTTACTTGTCATCTTAAAAAGAAATTGAACTCTTTGTAAATTTTTTACTAAGTGAAATTCCACTGCTGTGAAAAGTATCTGACTCATTTTGCTTCATATTATGTTTCATTTTAGTATTTTGTCCATGAAAATTTTCTGTATACAGCCCTTTGTAAACCACTCTAATAATTTCAAAACCTGATTGCATATGTGTTCAATACTTCATTACTTCTCATTGTTTGACATATACCGTAAGTCAAATGTATCCAAGAACTGAAATTCATTCCATTAGATACCTAAGTATAGACTTAAGGCCCAGTGGACTTTTAAATTCATAGTTAATACTCTCTGTCTAACCTGCAGGTTTCAGCTTGTACACACCTATGTAACTGGGCATACTTCTGATTCAGATCTATTATATGGCAATTTTTAGATACTAATCTAATGATTTAGTTGTTTTTCACAAACTGGAAAAAAGAAAGGATAGTCAACAGCATCACATATTTTGTCAAGATTGACTCAGCTGTGATGTGTTTGAATTAAGTTTAAAACTAACTTGCATTCTCTCTTCCCTAAAACTCAGGCCAGATTGACATACAAGACATACATAAAGTCAAAAATGTTTCAGACTTACCATACCAATTTACAGTGAGCATGTTCAAACATCTGACAAGGGACAATGTAGCCTCATCACTAAGCAGTAGATGATCAGTGGCACTCAGAATTAAAATTATTTTGTTCTTGGATCTATTGTGTATGAAATAGGTGATGAAATTTCTAAAAAAAAAAAAAAAAGAAAAAAAAAAGTTTAACGATTGAATGCCAAGAGAAATGGACTTTTTATCATTCTCATTTGTGTGGTGCTGGTCTTGGATGGCCCAAAATTGGAAATGATGTACATCTTGATGTTTTTCAGCACCTAGCATTACTTCATCTAGAGTATGGTGTTATGTTAATGCATCTACAGTTTATAAATTAATCATCCCAAAACAATGATAGCCCTTGGGTATAGAAGTACAACATATGATGATACAGAACTCAAAGGAAACAAAGACTTATTACTTTCAAAACTGAGACAGAATAGCCCTTGGAACCAGTTAAGTACACGGGTGTCCATATGACAATTTGTAGGGGAGGGGGGGGGCTATACCTGGGGGTATGTAGTATTTTTAACATTTTGGAAGATGGGGACTTGCATTCTGTGGTAAAATAACACACACGGTATCCCCTGCCTGTTGGTGGGGGGTGGTACTACCACTTCTATGTAATACCGACTTTTAAATCATTTTGTATGGGCGCCCTTAGTTAAGTATAATGTAGGTAAATAATGGTTTTATTTTCTGTTGACCATTTGGAAATCCTACCTGGTGTGAGGATTTGGTAACTCCTTTCTAGCCCATGAGGACATTCATCTGTTGATATTAGGCAAAAAACTGGCAGATATAGTGGACTATTCTCAACAAGACAATCATGGCAATGGTAAATTTTTTACTAATTGTTGGTAACATGATAATGCCACTCATCTGGGTAAAAGTGTACTGTCCAGATATTCACTTGTTGTTCATGGGTAAGCTGCTGTCATGCTATTTTGATTCCCTGTGTTATTCCTTCACAATCAACCCCTTTATGAAAAGGGTGGGATGGTTTAGAAGTAGAATGATATCTTACAGTAAAAGTCAAGGTAATCCATACATAACACAGAAAGTTACATCTGATTTGCCAACAATACTGTCTAGCGCAACACTCCCGAATTATGAAATCTTTTTTCTTGGATCATTTAGGAAAAATTGTAAATTACTTTTTATATCAATTTAACAGCAGTGGTATGGTTCACAAATATATATATTCAACAGATATTTGCTAAAGAAATAAATGTCGTGCTTCCTGGATACTCAAGAGTATTTCGGAGGAAAGTGGGAGGGAGGAAAATATTATACTGTATCATATATAAACTATTTCATTTTGATCTATGAAGACTAGACAATTGTCTATAAAACACAGACATACAAATTCTCAAATCTGTTTAAAAATTTGAAAAACATGAGATGTACTTGAGTAAACTTACATGATATTAACAAGAGCCATTATGTTAAAAAGAGGGTTTCTTTGTCAGGACAAGATAAAGTTATGAATACACTGAAATAATGAATTAATATTTTTCAGGTCCCAAGACATTTCCAGCAAGGTTATTTCCTCCTGATGGTACAACATTTTCACAAATTTCTCTGGGCCAGAAGTTATCCAAAGAGATTCCTCCTTATAGTTATTGGAATATGCAGTTTTATCAATCGGAAGCAGCATATGTCAAGTTTGATTACAGCATTCCACGAGGTGCCAGTATAGGGGTTTATGCTCGCCGTAACGCATTACCCACACATACGCAATACGACATCTTAGAAGTTCTCAGTGGTTTCAAGGTCCGCAGTAAAAGAGGTTCACATGTGAGTATTTAAGTTATGTTGAAGTTCACAATTTTAGAGATTCATGAAAGTTTGTGAATTAAATAAGAGTCAGCAGTGTAGAAAAGAGCTTATAAGAGAGGTAAGTTGCTAGAGAGAAGGAACAGTTGCTATGATGTTAAAGTATAGGCTGTGCAGAATCTTGCCAACATAGTAAGCATGTTGTATCTGTCCATACATTTGTTTTTTGTCACAATTTTGACAGGGTTGGTAGTATTATAAGATATTAGTATCATTCCATATTGACAATTTCCACTTTACAATAGATAAGCTTTAATTACTTCCTCCTATTCAATACACAGGGGGCAACTACTCAATAAATAACATCTGGACTTTATAAGATTTACATATTGACAGTTTCCACTAATTGAGTCACACAACACTGTGGGTACCTGGCCTTTGTTTCACATATCCTATGTTTACCAGCTTCTGTTGCCCTCCAGATCATATGCATAGTGACATATGAAGATGGACTGTTCCAACTTTATAAATGATTTCATCTTCATTATAAAGTGACATGAAAAGCTTTTAAGACATAGGGGTTTCCAACCTCACTATAACCTTGTTTGTTATAGATATATCGTGTTTTATCTGGATTTTTACATGCTCTTACACATTGTTTTTTGTGTTACTTATTCAACATTAATTCATGTAACTTTTAATGTATTTTCATTGAAGTTGGCTCAAAGATGAGCTGAAACATATTTGGCTAAAAATCATTCCATCAAAAGATTGATATACCGTAAAGTGGGGTAACTTCGGCCATACAGGGAAACTTCGGCCACTGACGAATAGCAACACTTATTTTCTCCTGCCTTCTATACTGGAAAAGATGAACCAATTGCAACAACTAAAATGCACACACAATAGAATGCTCTATCAACACTCGGTAGTCCAAATAACATTGGCAGGCTCATTGTTGAGTCAATCGATTTTTTTCTCAGCCCCGACTATTGTCTTGTCTGGTAACAACAGAAAACAAACTGTTCTCTAGCCCCAGCATTCAATTCTCCATTCCAGTGGTTTATGGGGTCAAAATGTAAGTTTGTCTGGTAACTGATCAACACAATTTTATACATTTTAATCAAATAGGTTTTTCAGGGAATAGTTTTGTGATAAAAGTTGTCCTCTTCCGGGGTAACTTCGGCCATGCCAAGAACGTACAGGAAAACATTACGCGGCCGCGGATATTGTAATTACCATCCCGTTTACTTCGAGAACGCTTTAGAAGACATTAATAAAGGCACAATAACAATAAACGGGGACGTTTATCCCGACACGGAGGGGAAAGACAGTTTCCATTTTCATTGATAAATAGACGGATATCAGTTGACATGGACGATACACATTTAAGAACTTGACGCTGGCCCAGATATTTTCTAATTTAGAAGACAGTGTATTATGAGAACAGTCTACAAGATTGCTTCTTTTCCGACCCCCTTTTCTCTCCATACAATTGGGCTTTATGATTTCCATACCTTTTATTTATTACATTTTGTACCATTACAAATATTTACGCAATGCAACATGTAATTTGTAATATCATACAATGCTTGTATGCTTAGGCTAAATAAAATAGTTTCTTCTTTTGGGAAAAAGTGAATTTGATCACTATACATCTTTTTCAGCATAAATCGTTTTAATTTGTTTGTGATTGTTGATACGGGGCGTTTTGCAGGTTTTTAAAAAAACATTCACGGTGGCCGAAGTAACACTACATCGAAGAAAACTTCATTTCTTGGACTATTTTTATGGCGACCGAAATTACCCCAAAACACGGGGTAACTCCGGCCACTCTTTCGATAATCATTATTCATTACTGAATTACGATGAGAATTATGTTCATATTTAAAAATGAAGAATAAACATGGCAGAATTTATATTATATTTTTCAGAAAATTAGAGGGAATATTTCACATTTTATTTTTAAAAATATACGAAAAAGTGGCCGAAGTTACTCCGTTTTACGGTATATATTGAATTGGAGGAAGTAATTAAAGCTTTTCTATTGCAAAGTGTTGATAGTATACACAATGTAAAGACAATGACTATTACTTTTTATTTTTATTTGTCATTTGATTTGGATTGAATAAACACAAAAACTATTAGGTAACTCATTTTTCATGAAACTTACCAGTATTAAAGTAGAGACATAAAGAATTTCCCTGCACTTGGTTTTTTATTACAATTCATTCAGTAGAAGTTGAGAAATAACATTTTTAACCTCAATAATGCCATCTCTCAGACAAAGAGAAGCAAACAATGACTCAGCAATTTTTCTGAGGGCCAGTGACATCATTTCCAGGTCCATTGTCAGGTTCTTGCTAACAATAGTGGTCTTCTTTGGTACTACTTTGCCTCCTGCTTGCTGAGTGCAATCCAAAGCCATCCGAAGTACCTTATTCCAGCTGTGAATGTGGAAGGTAATGTGTCTGACCCTTTCCCAGAGGCCCTGGTTCAATTCCCGATCCCGGACTGAGGACTCTGCCTCACAAGACAGTAAACCTGGTCAAGAAAGTTGAGCAATACAGTTGAAGAAATCATCACAATGACAGTGTGACACCCCAATATTTGTAGGTCATATGGCTGGGTAGCAAATCCAAACCATTAATGAGCTTAACAACAACAACAACAACAACAACAACAACAACAACAACAACAACAACAACAACAACAACAACAACAACAACAACAACAACAACAACAACAACAACAACAACAACAACAACAACAACAACAACAACAACAACAACAACAACAACAACAACAACAACAACAACAACAACAACAACAACAACAACAACAACAACAACAACAACAACAACAACAACAACAACAACAACAACAACAACAACAACAACAACAACAACAACAACAACAACAACAACAACAACAACAACAACAACAACAACAACAACAACAACAACAACAACAACAACAACAACAACAACAACAACAACAACAACAACAACAACAACAACAATTCCACGTCTGTAACATTTTCAGTTTTGAGATATAAGTATCCTCATAAAAATAATTCAATGCCTTTTTCATCCCCCATCCCCCATTAAGTTGATTCTCCCCCTCCCGCAAAAATGTGTGTTTCAAAATACCATGTTCCATGTCTGTAAGATGATAAGTTCTTGACATATACAGTAAATATACCGGTACTCATTTTAAAAATTCACCTACTTTTCAATTCTTTTAACCCCTTTAAGAGGATTTTCCAAAAACAAAAAAATATGTGTTTCTTTATTGTTAAAGAAAATTGCAAATATCAATTTTCATGTCTATAACAGCTTTAGCTTTTGAAATATGAGTAGCCTCCTACAAAGATTTCAACTTATTTTTCAATTCATTCCCGCCACTTCCCCCCCTCCCCCCAAGTGGACTTTCCATAAACAAAAGAATGCGTGTTTCTTTACTTTGAAAGAAGATTCTAAATACAAATTTTCATGTATGTAACATCTTCAGTTTTTGAGATACAAGTATACTCATAAAAATAATCCAATTCCTGTTCTCACCCCGACCCACTGTTAAGTTGACTTTTACCCGCAAAATGTGTTTATTTATTTTTAAAGGAGATTCCAAATACCAATTTTCACGTCTGTAACCTTCAATTTTTGAGATATAAGTATCTGCATACAAGGAATTCAATATTTTCACTTCCTTTCACACTCTCTGCTCAAGTCAGTTTTCCAAAAATAAAATATATGTGCTTCTTTATTTATAAAGGAGCTTCCAAATACCAATTATCACGACTGTAACATCTTCAGTTTGTGAAATACATTTTCCTCATAAAAAAAAAGGAAACTCCTTTTTCACTTCCCCACCCCCACCCCAAGTTGATTTTCCTCCAAAAATACATGTTTCTTTATGTTTAAAGGAGATTCCAGATACCAATTTTCATGTCTGTAACATTTTTTGTTTTTTATAGATATAAATATTCTCTCACACATAATTCAACTAATTTTTCAACTCTTTTACCCCCTTAAATATATTTTCCAAAAACAAAAGAATACATGTTTCTTTATTTTTAAAGGAGATTCCAAATACCAGTTAATATATCCGTAATATATGAAGTTTTTGAGATATAGATATGCTCATTTAAACAATTCACCCCCCTTTTCACCCCCTTGGTGACAGAACATCCAAAAATCCTCTCTTAGTGAGCACCTACATTCGATAATAAATGTATCTCCAAAATTTCATTTCTTTATGTCCAGTAGTTTTCACTCAGCCAGTCAGGACAAGTTATTTTCTATATATATTGTAACTTGTTAAAAGTAATTGTTTCTTGCTACTGTGCTAAGACATTATCTGAAAATCCCTAAAGTATAAAAACTCACCGAGGAATTGAGTCATTTACCCCCAGAAACTCTTTGTAAACCACATTTGTGGTCTTGCCTTTTGGGGCTAGGATGGCCATGCAACATACTGTCCATGTGAGAAACAAGTCGGAAAAAATGTTTCTTAATTTTTAAAGGAGATTCCAAATACCTACTTACATGTCTGTAACAACGTCGGTTTTTCAACCCCTTTATCAGTCTTTCCCCCACCTCCACCTAAGTGGATTTTCAAAAAAAAAAAAAAAAAAAATGTTTATTTATTTTTCAAGGAGATTCAAATACTGATTTTCACATCTGTAACATCTTCAGTTTTTGAGATATAGGTATCCTCATAAGAAATAATTCAATGTTTTTTTTTTTCACTTTTTTTACCCCTGTTAATTGATTTTTCCAAAAACGAAAAGGAAATACTTTCTTATATTTTCAAAGGTCTTTCAGAATATCAAGTTTCACATCTGTAACATGTTATGTTTTTAAGATATAAAGTAGATATACCAGCACTCATTTTACAAATTCACCTGCTTTTTCAGTTCTTTTCACCCCCTTAGGCCTAAGTGGATTTTCCAAAAACAAAAAAAGTATGTGTTTCTTTACTTTTAAAGGAGATCACAAATACCAGTTTTCACGTCTGTAACATCTTCAGTTTTTGATATATAAGAATCCTCATTAAAAAATTCAACTTCTTTTTCACTCCCTCCCACCCTCACTCTCCCAAATAAGTGTGTGTTACTTTGTTTTTAAATGAGATTTCAAATACCAATTTTCACGCCTGCAACATCTTAAATTTTTGAGATACAAGTACCCTCATAAAAAGAATTAAACTCCTTTCTTCAGTACCTCCCTCCTCCCCCTTATTAAGTTGATTTCCTCCAAAAAAAAAAAAATGTGTTTTTCTTTATTTATAAAGGAGCTCCCAATTACTAATTATCACGACTCTGACATCTTTGGTTTTTGAGATATATGTATCCTCTTAAAAAAAGTCAGCTTCTTTTTCACCCCCCAGTAAGTTGATTTCCCCCTTCCCTTTTCCATTAATGAAGCATGTGGCCAAATAAGGGTACCGTATATATTGCAATTTTACCCATTTTGAGTATTTGGCAGAGTAAAGGTCTATGGAATCTCTCCTACACGATTTCCACAAGTTGTTAGAGAATTAGCTTGTGCGGAATAATGGTCTACGTGCGTACTTGTCTACCACCAAGCAGACTTAAGCTCTCCAACATTTTCAGCCTCATAATTCGAAACATGCCGGTTGTAAGATAGATCCTTATTCAGCCACACGCTTCAAATAACTCTGAGGTATCAATCAATCGGTCGGTCGGTCGGTCGGTCGGTCGGTTGGTCGGTCGTGTTATCTAAACAGAATTGGCCACATGCATGCCAGCCCTAAAACTTGACCTAAGCCGAAACCATATTGCTTTGAGGTTATGACTGAATATTCAAAAGTTTTCTAATTTTGTAGTTAGTACATATCAAAAGGATTCTACCACACAACCACACTGAAACATTTATAACATAAGTTTTATTTAGATCTTTATTTTCTCTTCATTCCTGTGTATAATAATCACTTACTTATATAAGTTTACTTGTTAATTTTTTGGTGAAAGGTATTAGGAGAAATGCATCCTTTATTTTTTTTAGCCGACTGTAAAGAAAGAAGTAACTCACTTCCTCGAGCAAGGTCATTGGTTTCTCTCTCTCTACAATGATGATGGAGATGTTCAGGAAGTATCGTTCGTGACGGTTGTTGCAGAAGATATGACCCAGAACTGTCCCAATGGCTGCAGTGGTAAAGGAGAGTGCCTACTAGGTCACTGTCAGTGTAACCCAGGTTTTGGAGGAGAAGACTGCAGTGAAAGTAAGTCCAGCTCTTTATATAAGTAGGTGCTTTTTAGCAGACTTAGATTTTAGTAGTATTTTACTATGTCTTCTTTCTAGTTAAAAATGGGAAATAATCTCCGATTTTGTTCTCCTTCAAATTTCCAAGATTACTCGAAAAGAACGTCAATAATTCATTATCATCTTTTAAATCCTCTAAAGTCAGCAGTGATGTCTTGTAATGGTCACATTTTGCTGCATTTACGTTTCTGCCCTAACCAAATGATATCAAAATATTTTTACATATTACAAATTCTTAGTTCGCAGAAGGTGTAAAATCCTTTCTCAGTATAGAATTACAGAGTGATTGCCTGGATTGCAAGAAGGCTTAGAATGTGTAGAGAATCATTGTTTGGAATAATACATCAGGATAAGTGCAAAGTAATGTGTAGCTCCTTAGCTGAATGGCCAGTATTGAGGCCTTCAGTTCAGAGGATCCTGGGTTCGATTCCTGTTAGGTCGGGGATTATACATAATACGTAATTAATTCCTCTGACTCAGGGACTAGGTATTTGTATCTGTCCCAATACTTTTTCTTCATATACACACAACACATTATACCACCAATTACCACAGAAAAACACAATAGTGAATACATCCTTCCACATAGGGTTTTTTACAGGGGTGAGTGGCTCAGACAGTTGAGGTGCTGGCCTTCTGATCCCAACTTGGTAGGTTCGATCCTGGCTTGGTCCGGTGGTATTTGAAGGTGCTCAAATACATTAGCCTCGGGTAGATTTACTGGCACGTAAAAGGACTGCTGCAGGACTAAATTCCGACAACTCAGCATCTCCGAAAACCATAAAAGTTGTTAGTGGATCTAAAGCCAATAATATTATTATTATTTACACATAGGGTTGGTGTCAGAAAGGGCAACTGGTCATAAAAATGGGCCAGATCTACTCAATGTGCCGACCCCAAGAAATTGGGAAAATGACCGGGAAGAATATTAACTTTATAT
Source organism: Anabrus simplex (assembly GCF_040414725.1). Taxonomy (NCBI): domain Eukaryota; kingdom Metazoa; phylum Arthropoda; class Insecta; order Orthoptera; family Tettigoniidae; genus Anabrus; species Anabrus simplex. The sequence goes on along the minus strand of NC_090267.1, from coordinate 160,996,260 downwards.
AATCTGAAACTAATCTAATAGAGTTTGTATACAGAAGAGAATGAAGATTCATTTCAGCATTTTCTTCCACTCAAGAGGTGACAATTTGTAGAAACAAAGTATACAGATAACTTATTAGGAATATCCTTTTGTCATTGTAATGAATGAAGAGATTATTCTTGTTTTAATGTCCATAATGTAATAGTGGTAATTTTATTATTTTGAATTCATAGCATTCAGTCTCAATACTGGTGGAGCAATATTGATGTTTTCTCTCAAGCACCACCATCCCATGTTTATATTTGAATTACAAGACCCTCCATCTTTAGTACTAGTACTTCATTAATATCAACTAATGGAAATTGTTTCACTTTTGTGCAGGTGTTTGTCCTGTTCTGTGCAGTCAGAGAGGTGAATACATTAATGGCGAATGCCAATGTAATCCAGGTTGGAAAGGCAAGGAATGTAGTTTACGCCATGATGAATGTGAGGTACCTGATTGCAATGGACATGGACATTGTGTTAATGGAAAATGTGCATGTGTTCGTGGATATATGGGAAAGTTCTGTGAAGAAGGTAAGAATTTTTGAATAATCATTTATTTAGATTTAACTCCTCTTTAATTTTAAAAACTGAAATTGTAATTATAATAATCTCAGCAGTGACAAAGTGATCGACAAACTAACAGAGATCATTCACCAGATCTGAGAAACAAAGAAAATCCTAAGTGACTGGATAGCAGCCCTTATTCATGTCCTTCATAAGAAAGGTGACAAAGAAGTCGTAAACAACTATTGTGGTATTCCCCTCCTTTTGGTAACATACAAAATTCTCTTTCATATCTCAATCTCAGAAATAAGAGGTTTGTGTAACCACAAGCTCCATAACCGAATCTCAGAAATAAGAAGTTTGTGATTAGCCTACCTTCATCGACTTCAAAAAGTCCTACAGTTCTATAGATTGACATATACTCCACCAAATTCTAAAGGAAATGGGCTTAGAAAATAAATCAAGGGCCATTATCCAACAGATCCTAACCGACATGACCTCCAGAGTGAAATTCAGAGGAGAGATTTCGGACATCTTTGAAATCAAGATAGGTGTTAGGCAGGAGGATGGATTATCGCCTCTACTCTTCAACTAGCTTACTGAAGAAAATCATTTGAGAATGCTACAAAGAGATGTGCAAGGTAGAAATTGAGATTGGACTTAGAATAGGATATGAGAGAACTGACTTGATAATAGATTGCCTAGCTTTTGCAGATGATATTCTTTAATTCCCTAAATACCACTGCAAAATAGATCAACCACTTAAAACCCAAATAGCAAAGGCTAGCCTGCAGATCTCCTTTGAAAAATCAGAGTTTATAATTAATATCAAGCTGGCTCCTAGAGAGTTAATTTGGAAAAGGGAAAATCAGACAGACAGAAAAGTTTAAGTACTTGCGAGTGGATAGTACCTATTAACTCAGAAAGAAGCATTCACATCTACAGTCAACAAGTAGCATACCAGCTAACTAGAGATATCTACAACGAAAGATCAGTGTCCATCAATGCCAAGCTAAGGCATTATTGTTCAGTCATTCATCCAGAGGTCCTATAGGCAGAAGAATACCTTACATTGAATAGGAATAGGAAGTGTTTGATTGAAAAAAGAAGCCCAAGGAAAATTCATGAGAAAGGTCCTAGGACCAATCACAGAAAATGGGGAGTACAGTAGATGGCATAACAGAAAAGTGTACCTGCATGTGAAAATGATAACAGACACCATTTGGAAAGGAGGATTCCTTTTTATGGCCACATGTTAACTCGCAGAAACTGACCAACTGGATCTTTTACTGCTTTTTAAATAAGGAAACCAAGGGACTCTGGTTCATTTAAGTTGAAAAAGACCTCTGAGCAAATAGGGATCACGTGGTTGAAATAACATGGTCCACAGCAGCCCAAAAGTAAGAAGAAGAAGAAGAAGAAGAAGAAGAAGAAGAAGAAGAAGAAGAAGAAGAAGAAGATTCATTAGAAACAAAGCATACAGGTAACTTATTAGGAACATCTTTTTGTCATTGTAATGAATGAAGAGTCTTGCAAGTAACTAAAAATTCATGTAGGCATACTTTGGATAGTATTCTGGTCCACAATCTGATACACTTAATGTGCAAAATCTGTCTGGTGACTAGTGTGGATATGGTATTCTTACTCTTATGTATTTGTTGGTTATTGAATTTATTGGTTTTATTAGTAATTGAGGTATAATTCTGCTATCATGTATTTTCATTTTCAGGTAGTTCATAAATGTATTTGTTCAAAATTCATTTTGGCATAGTGAAGAACCTAACAATTATAAAAATAAAAATCTCCTGATAAATTCACAATTTGCACTTTCATTAGTTTGACAGAGAGTTTGTATTTCATGTATGCCTGACTGTATTCAAGTCCCTATCCTTATTTACATGACTTAATTCAAACCGTATATTTAAACTGTACCTGTCTTATTTATTCACTGTAATACTGGTAAGCGATGACAATATGGAGAAATTTAATTAATTAACATTATCATCTACAGTGGACTGTCCGCATCCTACATGTTCTGGTCATGGCTTCTGTGCTGAAGGTATTTGTATATGCAAGAAGGGTTGGAAAGGAGCAGACTGTAGTCAAATGGACAATGATGCGTTACAATGTTTGCCTGACTGTTCTGGCCATGGGACCTTTGATCTTGAAACACAGACATGTAGTTGTGAGCCCATGTGGTCTGGAGATGACTGTTCAAGAGGTGAGTAATTCAGTTCTGCAAATTCTGCAAATGGTTTAAAGATGTGTTGTTGCGGTTTGCTCAAGTAAGCACAAATGTGGTAATGAGTGTTCATTAATGTTATATTATGAAAGTGTTCTATGTTTTATTCTTAATTTTCAGAGTTGTGTGATCTAGACTGTGGAATTCATGGACATTGTGTTGGTGACTCTTGTATGTGCAATCCAGGCTGGTCTGGAGAATACTGCAAATTGAAACAGTGCGATCCTAGGTAATGTATCATAAATAGTGTGAAAGAAAATACCATTATTTATAAATTAAAAAAAGAGAAATAATAAGGTATCAGTACAAGAAAATATTTGCATGGAACAGCCTTGAAAGCAAAGAAGAGTAATGAGAGGGAATGAATACATTGGTAAAAAGCATAAACAAAATTAAAATCTCTGTATATGACTGACATAAAGATAAGCCTCTAATTGCTACCATTTAAGATTCTTCATTCAATAAAATAGTTGTTCAAACCTGCACTAAAATACAGCCATGTCCTGCTCTGTTTGTCACTTAAAATATAGTAGTAAATGCACAATATTTGTGACTATCCTTGACAACACTCCAAAGAATGCTGTCCTTTAAGATGTTATGGTTGGTTGTCAAGGTTGTTAAAAGTAGAATCACTACTCAGAGAGGTAGTATGCTTTACTGCTGACTAAGTTTATTAAACTACTATTTACAGTTATTTACAACTGCACTCAAGTGCGAGTTTTCCACTTCACGCAATTTGTAATCAGTACTTTGTCAAACTTATAACCCTCTGACATGTCAAACTCCTGTTCTCCAGCATGGCCTCTCACAGCCCAGTGTCATCTGCAGAGCAGTTCACTTCACTTCATAACTCGATTCACATATCACAGTGAACTCCACTTAACCATCTCACTCAATACTCTCTGATGCACTCCCGAATGTTTTGTCACTGACTCGTGACAGTATTGTAGCTGCCTCACTGCTGAATCAAGACTCACTTATGCTCACCAACTTGACTCTTTATACAGGGTACTCGAGTATATGATTCTTGCAGTTTTCATTCCCAGATCATTCTGGGTGCCTTCTCCATTGCTAGCCAGCTTCCATCTTCTTCTAAGGAGCTTCCTTATTGTGTGCCTCAAGAATTTGTCAGTGCTATTGTTTTGCTCACCACTGCTCCTTCCACATTGTCACCACTCTGCTGGCACTGTAGTCCTGCACTCTTCAACATTCATTGACACAACATTAAATTTCATTCTAGAATGTCCAATTATTAATTAGTTATTTCCTTTTTTTAATCCATATTATTATTATTATTCACACAACAGGAGCTGTAGACTGAGAAGTTACAATACACTGTTTGGAAATTGCAGGCTTGAATCCTGGTATAGCTGAAAGTAGACATCCTGAGCAGGAGATTCTATGTTTACTAGAGAAAAATATTAACACTAGAACTGCCAGAGCAGTCAAAATGACCACTTTTGACTGGTACACTTTTTACAAACTCTATTTTGACTGCAGTTTTTACTGTAGGACATTGAGCTACAGTGACTTTTCTGGATTAGAGGTCAGAATTATCCATATTAAATATAATTAATTTTTCATCATTGAATAGGGCATTAGTAATAGTATATCTATACCTGCCAGAACCACTGTATTAATCATCACAATAAAATGTATTATAACACAAGTGTGAAGCTCTTGTTGGGATATAATCATTTGCTTATAGTTGTTCTATCAACAATGGTAGTGTTCAAAAACAGAACACTTAGGTGAGGCTTTATCTGACCCTGTAAATAATTAAGAGGGGAATTCTGCAAAGCAGTATTATTGGACCTTTATGTTTTCTTATATACATAAATGATATGAGTAAAGAAGTGAAATCAGAGATAAGGCTTTTTGCGGATTATGTTATTCTGTACAGAGTATTAAATAAGTTACAAGATTGTGAGCAACTGCAAAATGACCTCGATAATGTTGTGAGATGGACATCAGGCAATGGTATGATGATAAACGGGATTAAAAGTCAGGTTGTGAGTTTCACAAATAGGAAAAGTCCTCTTAGTTTTAATTACTATGTTGATGGGGTGAAAGTTCCTTTTGGGGATCATTGTAAGTATCTAGGTGTTAATATAAGGAAAGATCTTCATTGGGGTAATCACATAAATGGGATTGTAAATAAAGGGTATAGATCTCTGCACATGGTTATGAGGGTGTTTAGGGGTTTTAGCAAGGATGTAAAGGATAGGGCATACAAGTTTCTGGTAAGACCCCAACTAGAGTATGGTTCCAGTGTATGGGACCCTCACCAGAATTACTTGATACATGAACTAGAAAAAAATCCAGAGAAAAGCAGCTCAGTTTGTTCTGGGTGATTTCAGACAAAAGAGTAGCATTACAAAAATGTTGCAAAGTTTGGGCTTGGAAGACTTGGGAAAAAGAAGACGAGCTGCTCGACTAAGTGGTATGTCCAATAACGGACCATTTATATTGTACTATTAAGTGGTATGTTCCGAGCTGTCAGCGGAGAGATGGTATGGAATGACATTAGTACATAATAAGTTTGAGTGGTGTCTTTAAAAGTAGGAAAGATCACAATATGAAGATAAAGTTGGAATTCAAGAGGACAAATTGGGGCAAATATTAATTTATAGGAAGGGGAGATCAGTATTGACTGACTGACACTGCATGGGCAGTTGGATATATAATATGTTCTGGCAGTTCTAGTGTTAAAATGGTGTCTAATATCATTTCACAGATCTCCCCCCCCCCCACACACACACACACACTAGTTCATACAAAGCAATAGTGTGGATTATCAGATATTTTTATATATAGCCTATAGTGGAGTGTGTAACATCAATAATCCAAACTATTGAAAATCTGAACCCGAACTCTCAACTTTTTTATAAAGGTGCATTCGAAAAAGCACGGGCATGGTTCACTCTCGGCCCTCTTGACACTGGTTGCTGTATGATGGAGTGGAGATGCCACGATCCACATTGAAGGAAAGTTGAATGAACCTGACCACCTTACACTTCTCCCTCTACCAACCCAGTCGCTGAAGATGAAACTTTCACAACACATTGCTCATCTGCAGTTGGCCCTGGCATGTTGTAGTGCATATGCACTTATAACATAGTTGCTGTCAAACTTGTTGTGTTTAATTTTGTTTCTATACTTTACTCTGTTTGTCTTACTGAAATGGCATCAACTGGAGGGGTTAATTTTTAACAATTGAACAAAAACTAGACATTTTGAGTAAATTGGTGAAGGCTGAAATTGGCACTTCTTTAGCTGTAGATCTTATGGTGTGGGAAAGGCCATAATCAGTGATTTAAAGAAAAATAAGGACAGTTTAGTAAAGTATGCCTCTAAATTGTATTCTGAAAAGGGAACCAAGAAATGTTTGAACAGCAAACAACTCTGAATTACTGTAGAAGATTCTGTCTGTTTGTGATTCACACACACACACACACACACACACACACACACACACACAAAGCAGCATGGGCTAACCAATATCAGGACCTCTTGCTTGTGGAAAAGCCCTTCAGCTCAACAAAAAATTAGGTGGATTCTCAGATTGCAATGCCAGTTCTGAGTGGTTGAAGAACTTTAAATTACAGCCTGACATAAGTGAACTTCAGATTCAAGGAGAAAAGCTGTCTGGAGATCCTAACATTCCAGAATTACAAAAAATTAAGTTTGCTGCTTTTGTTTCTGAACAAGGTTAGGGAAGAAGTGTTATTTATGATGCTTGTACACAGATAACTTGCTAATGGGTTTTGTGAAAATAGTTCAGTTCTCCATGGAATAAAAGCTATTTATAGTGTATATCAGCCTTCATGTTCCCATTACAACGTACATAGCCCCAGTTAGATGCTTTTACTTCAATTACTTGTCCTCCATAAACCCATCCATGCATAGCTACAAAATTATTGAGTTTAAGTTAATATAATTTTTCTTTAACTCAAAACTCAAGTTTCTGTTACTGCTGGAGTTAGTTGTATTATATTAAGATACTAATCTTGGATTAATAGTACCTCTTTCCTGATTTATCTTCCAATTAGAGAAGACAAAGCTGTTACTGGCTTCTTGCAACATATGTCCACACATCATTAAAAGCACAGTAATTTCAGAAATGTATATACATTACATTGAGTTAAAAGATATACCTAATTAATGCTATTTTTTATAGGTGTAATGAGCATGGTCAATGCAAGAATGGAACATGTCTTTGTGTGACTGGCTGGAATGGCAAGCATTGCACGATGGAAGGTTGTCCAAACAGTTGTAGTGGCCATGGTCAGTGTCGAGTAAATACAGATGGAGCATGGGAATGTCGCTGTCTTGATGGTTGGGATGGCCGAGACTGCAGTGTTGCCTTGGAACAGAGTTGCAGTGACAATCGAGACAACGATAAAGGTATAAATACAAGTATTAAGTATCCCAGCAAATATGGAAAAAAAAAAACCCATTCATTACCTTTCCTTGTAGAATACTGTGTTAAAAACCATACTTCTAAAGTAAAATGCATTTTAGTTCAGATATTGCTGCTTGCTGAGATGATTAGTATCACTCCACCAAAGTTTATTTCAAAACTTTTTTTGAAAGTTAAATGTCAAATCTCTTCTTTTTTAAAACATATATTGTTTATTTTGTACTTTTTCCATCACCGGTTAACAGTTTAGCAGCCTAATCTTTATTAAGTTAATTATAATCACATATTGCAAGATACTGTTTTAGCTCAAATATTTTGAATGACAGCTTTAACATGTGTTAGATACAATATTTTTATATTTAGTGTTTACATTCTTTTTGCAGGATTTATCATAGCTAAGTCAGGAATTTGTGAGTGCATAATTTTGGTACGGTATATCCTAAAGTTTATGCCTTGATGTAGGCCTATATAAAAAAATCCAGTCTATTACTTTCTTGTCATTAATCAAACATTCCAACACAATTAATACAATATACCAGCCTTCTATACAAATGGAGAAATTATTTCTTTATGTTGGTGCACATTTATCTCAAATATGAAGAAACTTTAAGAGCATTTTCAAATTTCAGTTTGGATACAACTATTTATTTCCTTATGTGTATTTCAGTGGAACAAATCATCACAATCATAATGATCATAGAAGATGTTTATGAAATATACCTATGTTATTTATAAGAGAATTGATTATGGTAAGATATAATTGGGGGTATTTTTGATTAATCATAGATGGTCTGGTGGATTGTGAGGATCCAGAATGCTGCTTTAATCACCTGTGTAGAAGTAGTCAGCTGTGCGTGTCTGCACCAAAACCTATTGATATTCTTCTACGTAAGCAGCCTCCAGCAATTACTGCATCATTCTTTGAGCGCATGAAATTTCTCATTGAGGAGGGTAGCCTTCAAAACTATGCTCGACAGGAGACATTCAACGAAAGGTAAGTGCTACCTTTTACAGCAACATTCTCTTTTTCCACCAGAGAAAGTTCTGTTACAAATAAGCTTACTAAACGTGCATCACATGTTATAATACTGTTGTGGTGTATTTCTTCCGTGTCCCTATCACTTTGACATGGTTAAAAACAAGTTTTCAACTCTGCTTTGTTGTGCCCTACGTGAAATCACCGTCCCAAGTTTTGTATATTCATATTTATGTATGTGTGTGGGTGTGAGTGTTGGATTTTATTGATGGTCACAGCAATTAACTGTTTTTCTTCCATATGAAATTCTGTTACAAGTAACAGAATTATAAACATATTTTTTCATCTGTGTTAGACTTCATGGTATTTAATCTAACTTTAGTCACTGAATAAATATTAGTCAAAATTTTAAGATGATCTGAACCCAAGTTCAGGCATTAATGAAACAGTTAGTTGTAATATTGGCAGCTAGGTGCATTGCATGGTAATGTGTGCCGTTATGGAAACCTGTGGTGTCTCAATATCCAGCTGCCAAAGATTATGTGTTATTTGATCTGTTTTGTGAGTGTCTTTCAGTGATGTGTTTGTAATTGTTTGAATATCTGGAAAGTCAAAAAGGACATAAAACTGACTTTTCTCATTTCATTAGTAGTTAACATACAGTGGAACCTTTGCTATTCTTTGCCAATTTCTGACTAGGTTATCTTTATAATTACAAAGTAATAAATTTTAAATGAATTATAGGGCTTGAATTGGATAGGAGCAGCCTTAAATGGATTCTGATCCATAAATATACCTTTTCCGGTCCAGTTCATACAATCTTAGAATTGTTTTATTTAACATCTATTTTCAGAAATAGAAGTATCCCCAAATTTGCTAATAGGTACCTGCAAATTTTAAAAAATTCCTACTCCAAGGAATGGTACACTGATACTACTCTATTTTTGTGTTCCTGGGACAAATTATACTGTACGGTACCTCAAGAATTGGGAAAGCATTAATGGTCATTCGTATTCATTTAACCCATTGAGCCCTGCATATTTGTTGGATTGAAACTGCATTGGCGCTGGGATTATTTTGGAGGAAATATAGTGTTGCTTCATATCATGAGAAATTTCTTACTTACAAGACCATTAAAGATTTAAATATACATGAAAACAAAAGGCTTTCATACCACAAACTGCGGAACAAGGAATACTGTAAAACATTTTATTTTATTAGAATCACGGGACCGTACTCAGTCCGCTTGCCATGCTGGTTTATCCTAAGGCAGTCAGTAATTCAGAGGGAATGTCATCAATTCCACGTGCCTTGTTCCTATTGAGGTCACTCACAGCTCTGTCAAACTCTGACCTCAAAATTGGGTCTCCCATTTCATCAGCATTAACAGCCTCTTCATGTTCCAGAACCAAATTATCTACATCTTTACCTTGATACAACTGTTGGATATGCTCCTGCCATCTTTCTGCTTTGTCTTCTTTCCCTAGAAGTGGCTTTCCATCTGAGCTCTTAATATTCATACACCTAGATTTCCTTTCTCCAAAGGTTTCCTCGATTTTCCTGTATGCAGCATCTACCTTTCCCAGTACCATACAGCCTTCAACATCCTTGCACTTCTCCTTCAGCCATTCTTCCTTAGCTACCTTGCACTTTCTATCCACTTGATTCTTTAATCGCCTGTATTCTTTTCTGCCCTCTTCATTTCTAGCATTCTTGTATTTTCGTCGTTCATCAATCAGGTCTAGTATCTTCTGAGTTATCCACTGATCCTTAGTTGATCTTTTCTTCCTTCCTAAAATGTCTTCAGCAGCCCTACTGACCTCATTTTTCATGACTCTCCACTCTTCCTCTATAGTGTTTCTTTCAGTCTTTTCATTTAGTCCTTGGGGAACATGTTCCTTGAAACAATCCCTCACACTCTTTTCTTTCAACTTGTCTAGATCTCATCTTTTTGCATTCTTTCCTTTCTTCAATTTCTTCAACTTCAGATGGCATTTCATGACCAACAAGTTGTGGTCAGAGTCCACGTCTGCTCCTGGGAAAGTTTTGCAATCCAACACCTGGTTTCTGAATCTCTACCTAATCATAATGAAGTCTATTTGATACCTTCCAGTGTCTCCAGGTCTCGTCCACGTATACAGCCGTCGTTTGTGGTGTTTGAACCAAGTATTGGCAAGGACTAAATTATGATCAGTGCAGAATTCAACCAGCCGACTTCCTCTTTCGTTCCTTTGTCCCAATCCAAATTCTCCTACTGTACTACCTTCTCTTCCTTGGCCTACCACTGCATTCCAGTCTCCCATCACAATTACATTCTCGTCACCTTTTACATATTATATTAAATCTTCTATCTCCTCGTATATTCCTTCTATTTCTTCATCATCCGCTGAACTAGTAGGCATATAGACCTGCACTATTGTGGCGGGCATTGGTTTGGTGTCTATCTTGACGACAATCATTCTTTCACTATGCTGGTCATAGTAGCTTACCCTCTGCCCTATTTTCTTATTCATTATTAAACCAACTCCTGCATTTCCCCTGTTTGATTTTGTGTTGATAATTCGGTAGTCGCCTGACCAAAAATCTTGTTCTTCCTGCCAACGTACTTCACTTATACCAACTACATCTAACTTTAGCCTATCCATCTCCCTTTTCAGATTCTCTAACCTACCACAACGATTTAAACTTCTAACATTCCACGCTCCGACTTGCAGAATGTCAGTATCCATCTTCCTGATGATCGCCCCCTTCGTGTAGTCCCAACCCGGAGATCCGAATGGGGGACTAGTTTACCTCCGGAATATTTTACCCGGGAGGAAGCCATCATCAGTACATCATTCATACAGAGAGAGCTGCATGTCCTCAGGAGTTAGTTACGGCTGTAGTTTCCCGTTGCTTTCAGCCGTGTAGCAGTATCAACACAGCTAAGCCATGTTGAGTGTTATTGCAAGGCCGTATCAGTCAATCATCTAGACTGCTGCCCTTGCAACTACCGAAAGGCTGCTACCCCCCTTTCGATGGACCATTCGTTAGTCTGGTCTCTCAACAGATACCCATCCGATATGGTTGCACCTGTGGCTCAGCTATCTGCATCATTGGGACACGCAAGCCTCCCCACCGCGGCAAGGTCACATGGTTGGCAGAGGAAGCTCATGTCAATATCAGGCATTAAAAGCAGAAACTAGCTTAGCAGTGAATGTAGGTAAACTACGCAGCTTAGTCTTAGTTAAGTAGTTTATATATGGCATCTCATTTCCTTCTAAGATGAAGATCTTTGTACCTAAGTACCTACTATTTCCGACATAAAAGAGAAACATCTGCTCTTGTTTATGAATCAAAACATACTGATAGATCCTATACTATGAGTAATTCAATATTTATGCTCTGAATTTAATGTCTGATTGTAATTCTCTTGACATATGACATTAGAAACAGTTTAGGCATTGTCTTTACAGTAGAACATCAATTGCCCATCCTTTGGTTAGCCAATCATTTGATTACCTGATTTCTAGCTAAAATTCTATGTGTTTGTTAGAATATAATAAAACATTGCATCTTTTATAAAGATACAGTATAAAGCATCCAAGAAGAAACCTTGTGCAAGGCTGCAGTCGCTGTTCAAAATACCATACATGGTATTCTCATCTGTTGAGACCAGGTTACCAACCATCACCGATCGTTCATGAAATTTTAAAAAAGTAACTATAGTCAATTTGGCTTCAGTTTGCAATCTGAGTATAAACATCATCTGTGACACAATGTCTTCAAATCAAATAAATAAGAGAATATGTAAAGTGTTGCAAAATGAAACAAAAGTGAGAATAACTGAAAGATTCAAAAGCGACGGACTGGTGCTCGAGGGTAGTGGTGAGGAAGAAGAGACTGTACCTTGATCTCATATTCCTCTACGAACTGCTCTTGAACCAGAGAAACCGTCATGCAAGCATGGAGCAAGTATTTGGATATTATTTTATCCCAGAGAATTTGAATGGATATCAGCAAAGGAATTGCAGCTAGTAAAGTTCAGAAGAAAGTTACAGACTTCTTCAGAGGAACATAAGAATATGGTAGGAACAAGTCAAACAGATTTTCTGGTTATCCATTCCTCTGTTCCCCTTCATTATGATGGATAATTGAGGTTCTAGTGTACTTTGATAGAAAGCGCCTGGATGAGTTGAAGGTATTGAAAAGGGAATATGGTGGAAAGGGGTCAAAATATCCCTCCATCCTATGTTTTTCCAATAATCATAGCAAACGTGCTTAGTATTTAGTAGTTTACTTCATAATGTAAGACAACATTGAACATCCACACTAGTATCAGAGTTACCTATGATTACCTCAAAATACATACAAATTCTTTTTGGAAAATTAAATACCTGTTCATCTTCATAATTAGTCTTATTGGGAAAGGGGAGTCAGACCTTGTCGACACCACACAAGCATAATGAAGAGTTTGATAGGAAAATGCCCTTATGGTTATGCACTATGAGGTAATTTTTGAAGGTTTCACTGATTAGAATACAGCACTGTTATTTTTACAGATTTTAAGGTACACATGAATATGTATAATGCTTATGTAGACCTACTGTTTAACATCCAGCATAAAATAATATATTTCATCTAATGTGAATGATTCTTCTAATTTGCAGTCATAAATGAATATTATAAATCTACAATGTAATAGTTAAGGTACCTTTAGTCTAATCTAAATCTGGTCAGAAAAGAAATGAGAATTTTAAAGATGCATTAAGTCTTTAGGAAAGACATGAATATCTAGTAGAATGTCAGAACATTAGCAAAGGTTCTGCCTTGTGTTTTCTCTCTGGCCGATGTTAATTGTGTGGGCTTCTTGTTTCTCTCCGTGCTGCTCAGTGTGTTCTGGAACCACTTCAACACCAGGTAAGGTCATGGAAGCACGTAGCCTACGCATCTTCATGTTAAAAGAAATGAGTCATCTTGCTTTTTTTTTTTTTAAATACATCATTTGGATTGGTTTTTTGAACACTTGCCAGTTTCTAGATTTGCTGGAGTCAGATTGAAATATACATACTGTATATTTAGAAGATGATCATTTTGTTGTAGTGTTGTTATTGTACATGTAGTGTATGAGATCTGTATTTGTTGCATGGTTAAGTTTCAGTTATGACCCATCACTGTGCTCCGTGACTTTTAAGTTTGCTTCATCTTTGTAACACAAAGTAGATTCTGTATGTAATAGAGATTCATGTAATGATGGATAGACCATTCTTGTTTAAAAATGTAATACATATTTGTTTATGTTCTCTGCTCAATTGTACATTTGTGTTTCTCTGTCTACAGCAGTGGTATGGTACTTGCTGAATTCTGTCTATTTCATAACTTGTTCTTTGAAACTTCTTGACCACAAAGACTTTTGATTTCCAATAAATAAAATCGTGAATGGAGCAGTTTGTCTATAGCCAAAACATTTCAAGCACCCATACTTAAATTATTCTCTATGATCAAGATCTTCAGTCTTAATATTACAAGGAGGATTGGAGTATTCGTGTAGTTCCAGAACTGCAGGATCTATTAGACCCAATTAAAAAATCTAGAGGCTTTAATGTTCTAAAGAAAATTTGGTTTGTTCTGAATTGAGTAAGTAAAACTTCCAAAAGATGCGGCGATACTTTGTACAAATTGGGTAAAGTAAGTTCTTTTGCGTATGACCACAGAGCATCTTGGCAGACCATTTGCTGTTTCACAAGTGAATGAAGGTTGTGTTCATTTAATGGGACTCAGAGTGATTCTATTGTAGCTACACCATTACCCTGTGAGTGGATCAACTGTTTAAATTTGTTGGCTGACACATTTTTTCAATGAAGAATTTTTTAGCACCAAACATAAAATGAGGAGACCATCTGTGAATCCTTCAAGTGGGCTGGGTAAGACTTGTATGAATATATACCTCCACCTGTTTCTGTCTTTGTAAATTACTTCTCTCTTTATATTTTCCAATGTCTCTCCTTTGTTAGATCTCCTTTACTTTGATCCAATCACCTCCTTCTCAGATGTCCTACTGGTCTTTTCCCAAAGATCATCCTGTCTAAATACTGCGTGAGAATCCATGTCACGTACATTCACTTTACATGGCCCAACAATTTCAGCCATGCATTTCTCAGTCTTTCTTCCATTGTCGAGTTCACCTACAAGTCTGTTCTTGTGTAATCATTCCTTATTCAGCCCCTTGTTTATTTATTATACAATCTTCCTGCAACAGCTGCAGGTTGCCCAAGGACAAAGAGTATCTTAACAACAATAATGGATACAGATAGATACAAGAGATAATATGAGGTTAAGAGTAGGCAAAAGAGTGAGGGACATCAAACATTTATCAGAGATATGCAAGCATGGTTCTTGAAGATCATGATGTTCTTCTTGAGAGAAGATGTTAGAGATAAAATCTTTATTCAGCCCAAAGGTATTGCAAAAGCTGACAAAAAATTTAGGTAGGGTTCCTTGAGCACCCATTATCAAGCCAGTTACAGAGATGAATGAAAGCTTATACTTTTGCTTATAGAAGTCCACCGTTTTTCATTTAAAAAAATTCCACATCGACCTCTTCTGGCTGGTTTTCTTTGGTCTCAAATCTGATTGTTGGATCAATGATGAAACCTTCAGAACAGGATGGCTTAAAAGCAATAATGTCAATGCGTCGGTTGCCTCCTCTGTTGGAGAGACCATGTACTTTTTCATAGATATTATAACCTTGTCCTCTCAAAGCGTTAGCTATCATTGATCTGGCTACATTATGGCGTGAGGTGTGTAGTAAATCACCATGTGGACAGGCTCCTAGGACATGTGAAAGAGTTTCGAACTATGCGGCAACACCGACAGAAGCTGTTGCCCTGGGATCTGCGAGGTACAATACGCACAACAGAGACATTGGCATTCATTTTTATTGCCCCACACCATTCATTGAAAGACGATCCTTTATGATCACGATTCCATGCATTTTCTGGAGTATACTGTCTAAATGGGACTAAACCTTTGCCTTTATGCTCTTTCTTGCTCCAGTTGTCAAAAGCTCTTCTTCTCAATTGAAGTCAAACTTTCCTTGTATCTACAAAACCATGTCTTTTGTCTCAAATAGATTCTATTTCTGCTACATTCAATGTGGTGAGGCTTGTGCTGATCTGCATAGCTGATCTTAGGAACTTAATTTCACATGCTTGTAATTAACTGATGTTATAATGATGATATTAGGACTAAACACACATCATTCCTTCATTTTAATAGTGTCACTTTGTAATAATAATACAACAGATTGCATTGAATGGCTAAAATAAGGAACTGTCATCACTAAATTCAAAATGGCATATCTTTCAGCATCCTTACACATTGCAAAGTGACGAAGTGAATAATTATGGGTATCCATAATATTTTTCCTATAACATTCTGTTAAGTTTATTATATGATAAAGATCGTTCATTATCCATATATATCTTCTTTTTTTTTTTTCAACTTACTCTATTGTAGGCAGAGTTAAACTTTAAAATCTTGAGTTGACAAGTCAGTTGCTTTCGGCTAGGAACTAACTTATGGGACTTAGAAAGTACTCTACATCTAGGGCAAATCAAACTTCAATCCTATTGCTTCCACATGATCTACATTCAGGTGGAATTATTTTGACTTCTGCTGGAAGTATGGGATGAAATTATTGCAAATAAAAATAAATCATATAAAACACAAAAGAACATGACACCCTCCTGTACAGCTTTTGTGTAATACACTATTTTTATAAGCGAATCTCAGTATGAAATTACACTCATGTTCCTTTCTGATTGAAGTGTCAATGCCTGCTTTTCATATTTTGTTTAATATACTCTACACAGTTTATCCCAAAAAGAACATGAGTATATACTATTACTCCTATAACATTGTAAGATTCAATTAGTCAACAACTAAGTCTAGGGTTGCCAGATTTCTGAGAGGAGAAATAGGAATACATACTGTATGTTGACACAGAACTTTCTGGTATTGTATGGTACCACAGTGAATTAGCAGATTAAAAATTGTTGTAACGGTTTTTAAGTTGCTATCTTTATTTCCACATTGAAACATAACACAGAGTACATATTTTTATATTACTTGCTAACACAATGAGTATGCTTCAGATCTTTGGCACATACAGAGGATATAACACAAAAAAGTGGACAAAACTTAACTCATTGCGGACCGTGGACAGCGTAAGACGTTTAAGCTTGCTCCTATGCTGCGGGCCATTTAATGTTCCGAGCGAGGCAATGTTGTTTATATTCGTCATCTATGTATTCTTACACCTTAGTCAGCGTTACTGGTTGTAGCAGGAAGTTGGTTGACATTTTTTAGATAACCCCCGCATTGAGTGGGCTCATGTTTATCTTAGTATTTTTAGCGGGAATATCTCAGCACTTCCTCGCGTGTCAAGTCGGTACTTGAGATTCCAATGCAGTGCGTGTCGTTCTTACCGAGTGTAGTATAATGGCTTATAAAACAAAGTTCATTACGGAAGAAAACTATCAGATATTGTTCACAATGATGATTCTGGTGATGAACTTATTCCTGAAATAGACTCAGATAGTGAAAGTGAGAGTGACGAGGAAATTCCGATTCCCGAATCCAATAGGCCTATAAAGGAAAGTGAAGTGCCTGATACATATTATCCTAGTTATTGTCCACCTGTTACATCATTTAGAGAGAATTCAGGTGTAAACGTTTAAACAGAAAATGAGCAGGATATTTTGAGTTAGGTGAGTATTTTCCTGAATGACGAATTTTAACAGTGTGTGTGTGAGCAGACCAATCTATACGCGAGTCAAGTGATAGGCGCGGCGCCCCGGCCTTTCACGAAGAATTCGTTCATGCAATCGTGGAAACGGATTAGTCCAAAATCCTGATATAAAATGTACTGGACCGAAGACCCTGTTTTTCACACCCCGATATTTTCTAAAACAATGTTCCGAATACGCTTCCTTCATATTCTTTCCTTTCTTCACTACAGTGACAGTAATCATTATGCCGAAAGTACAGATAGGCTGTATAAAATTAGACGTATTTTAGAACCTGTGACACCAGATATCACACCCTAAATATCTAATAGAGGTTAGCACAAAGTATCATGTTTCTAACATTTATAGTTCAGGAGTAATGGTAAATTTTATTAAGTAATGCACGTTAAGAGGGCCGGGCATGAAAATGGCTGGTCCATGCATTCAAGTGTCCCGCTCAGAAGCAGGTACTGAACGTGTTAAGGTATGTATTCCTTGTATGTAGAGAAGACAAAAAGGTTATATGAACATGGGTCCGGAAATGCTTGGTTGCTACATTATTAAGGCTTGCAAGTAGGATCAGTGTGCATTCCAGAACTTTTGTTTGCAGGAATAAAATACAATATATTTTATGTTACATGTTTTTGTAATGTGTAACACTGTGTGTGGGGTGAATGATACAAGCTCAATTATCTTAACGCCTGCACATGGGTTCTAGTCCTGCTAACAAACATACTTATGTACTTGTAATCCATAAAGTGGCAACCAAGCATGTCTAGGCCCATGTTGAGACAACCTTTTGTTCTTCTCTACTATACAGAAGAGAAATCTACATCTGAAGTTTTGTCTGAATTTTTTGTTACACTGTGTTTAAATAAATTTATATTTTTCACGTTAATTTGTACTTCACTTTTTAGGAAGTAGTATGCTGGCAGGACCTAGTGTTTACAGTGCACTATGTCTTCTGGTATAGGCTAGAGCAATTTTGTTACTTTCATTGATCTGTCTCTGTCTTATACTTGGCTTTGACAATATGAAAGTGACTGAGGTATGAGCGATGCTAGTAATGCCATTCCTTATGCAGCCAGTCCCTGCTATGAATGGTGTGAAACTATTGCTCATAGGGTCGGTTGGTGCATGCATTTCAGTGGGCTTGGCAGACTGATATGCAATAGCAACTTCTGGCTCAGTGAGGAAAGCAATGGGAAACTACCTCACTCCTCATTTCCCTAGTACGCCTCTTCAGTGATGCCTAGGCCATCTATGACAGCTGATGGCGGAGCTGTTGAGGATCCAACCAGCCTTTGGGCTGATGACTAAACATACACAGTATATTATAAAAATCAACTGCAACTTCCTTCATAATTGAAATAAGTGTACAAGTAATATTTTAAAGGATCAGCTGTAGATCTGTTTTAGTGTTCATAACAGAGAAAACTCTATCTATGAAAGCATTTGATTGATACATACTTAAAACAAATTTAACTGAAACTAAAGCATTGTACAGTTTTGATGCACAAATCAGTTTAATAATGTATAGCCATACATCCATTTGTTTTCAAAATAAGGACAGTTTCATATGGTTGACGATTTGCACTGTACGTAGAACAAAATGGGAAAATTGTATACTCTGCTGTTTAAAACCGTACATCTGCCAAGTCCAATTAAGTCACTGGTGGTGAATCCAAGTGGAAAGGATCATATTTAGTATTTAATTACTATATCTAAATAATTAATGTTATTAAGAATGATTATACTGATTAAGTCAAATCCAATCCAATCCAATCCAATCACCAAGCAAGTTGGCAGCTTGATGCAGGCCACATAGCTATGAAGTTGCATTTGGGAGATGGTGGGTTTAAACCTCATTTTGGCAACCATGGAACAGTGGGGAAAATGCTGGGGCTGACTTTAAGGCCTGGTTGCTTCCTTCCCAGTCCTAGCTTTGTCAAACCTTATCATCACCATAATACCTATCAGTAATTATTTCATGTCCCACTAACTACTTTTCAGTTTTCAAAGATGCCAAGGTACGAGAAGGCTGTCCCATGGGAGTTCTTTTACATGTCGGAAAATTTCCTGACACGGAGATGACGTATTTGAGCACCTTTGACAATCTGTGGACGGAGCTGGGATCAAACATGCCAAGTTGAGCTCAGAAGGCCAGTGCTCTGCCATTGGAGCTACTCAGCCCGACTGTCTGAGTCAGTGACTAAAACCAATAGAATAAAAGAAAAAAAGCAGATAAACCAAGTTGGTTTAAATGAGAGTTAGACATTCATGCTTAATGCTCTTTTAGAAATGCTAATTCAATTTCATTTCTGTAGCTTGGGTAGCATAAGATATATGTAATCTGGGCCTTTTATAGCTGATTGTGTTTTGTAGGGCAACAGTTTTACCTTTTATAACATTAGAACATTCTGAAATGAATATATACTGTATATGGGAAGATAGGGAGCTGAAATTTGATGTGAAGCCGGAAACTGGAAAAGAAAGAAAAATCCCTAACACGATTATCCAGGGACTGAGAATAAATAGAGCAAGAAGAATGGGAATCGACAAAGAGAGAGCCCATGATGTCAGCTATGTGAAACGTTTGTCCATGTCTTTTTTAGTTGTTTATGTTTGTACCTACTTGCTGCCCCATTTATCAATACTGAATTGCAATATTTTTTTATGCTTTGTGTCTGACTCTTTCCATCCCTACTTCAGGGTTCCTCTTTTCAGAATTTTTTTTTTTTTTTGCTATTGGCTTTACGTCGCACCGAGACAGACAGGTCTTATGGCGATGATGGGACAGGAAAGGGCTAGGACTGGGAAGGAAGCGGCCGTGGCCTTAATTAAGGTACAGCCCCAGCATTTGCCTAGTGTGAAAATGGGAAACCACGGAAAACCATTTTCAGGGCTGCCGACAGTAAGGTTCGAACCTACTATCTCCCGAATACTGGACACTGGCCGCACTTAAGCGACTGCAGCTATCGAGCTTGGTCAGAAATATTTAGGTACTTGGAAGTTGCCTCTCCATTACGTATATTGATTGAGAGTATGCCATGTAATTTTAAACATTATCACTTCTTACTGCCATCATACAATGATTAAAGTAAGATATTATTTTTAAAATTATAAGCCCACCTGGTTGCCATGATCATTAAGGCATTGAAGTCTAAACGGTTTAACACCGTGGTTAGCCAGTTCAAGTCCTGTTTGTGGCGGTATGCAATTTCTAATCACTAGATTGCGCGCTAAAAGCCTGGATTAAATTCCAAACCTCTCGATAGTGCTTATGTGGAGTGAGGGCATATGACGCTGTTGATGGTGATTTGTCCATTGGATGGGGACGCTAAGCCTTGAGCAGACCCCTTGGTGCTATTCGACAGGAGTAGGCTATAAACCGGCACCGGGTTTCAACCTCTCCCTTCCTACTTTCATATATCACATTATTCATTTAATCTCATTAACTCCTCTGATGAGGTTGACATCAGGAAGGGCATCCGGCCATAAAAACCCACCACAAGAGATTCATTTCACCTCATACCCAACTCCATGGAGATACAGACAAGGGTTGGACAAACAAACAAACAAACAAACAAACAAACAAACAAACAAACAAACAAACAAACAAACAAACAAACAAACATTACTTTTAAAATTATGATAAAAGAATTTAAATGGGATGTTAACATTAAAATTTAGTGCAGGATGAGGAAGTAATAACGTAAATAGATGATACACTCATGTTCATAAAAAGCAGAACACTTTGAATGACTGGAGATAGGAAGTTCATATTCACAGGCCACATTCATTAGTATGTTCTGCAGAAATGATTAGCATTTCAGTCACTGAGTTTCGGCATGTGTCCTGTTGCCTAATAGGCACTGGGTCCTCCTTGGGTACTGATAATTTGTTCCATGCGTGATGGCATCAATGCGTATAAGGTGTGAATGGCGTCCTGGGTTATGGCCATCCATGCTGCATTCACCTGGTTCCACAGTTCATCTTTGGTGGTTGGCATTGGGTCACAGCGCTGCACCCATCGTTTCACCATATCCCACACATTTTCGATTGACGACGAGTCTGGTGATCGGGTGGGCCAGGGTAACAGTCTGACATCCTGTGACAACAAGGAGGCATTGTCCTGCTGAAATATGGCGTATGGCGTGTCGTGCAGAAAGGGTATGGCTATGGGTCGCAGGATGTCATTCACATAGGTCAAACTGGTCACAGTGCCCTGGACACACACCAACTGTGATTTGTGGTTGCATCCAATGGCATCTCTCACCATAAGGCCGTGAGTTGGCGCTGTATGTCTTGTGTGAATGCAGTCAATGTGATGCCTCTCCCTCTGTCAATGGTAAACCAAAATGCAGCCATCATTTTCAAACAAACAGAACCTTTATTCATCTGAAAACACTATCTGCTGCCATTCTTGTCCCAAGTGACGTCATTCCATACATCAATGCAGTCTAGCATGTTTATGCATGTTAGTCAAAGGTAGGCGGAGAAGTGAACGATGCGCCGGTAACGCAGGTGGTAATAAACGGTGATGGACTCTCACTCCTGATAGTGTATGATGTGTTACACTGTTCTACTGTTGCGCCAGAGCCAAGGAGGATGCTGATATGTCGTGCAATGCCATTCGGATGAGGTGTACCCGTTGCCCTGCCGACACAATTCGTTCCACATGAGCAGCAATTTCCTGGATGGATGCTTCACATTCTCTCATGCCAATAATGCGCCCTCTTTCAAACTCACTCATTTGATGATATGGTTCTCTTATACATCTGCGAGGCATCCTGCATGTCTGCTCAAATCACACTGATCCATTATTTTCGGTTTTTAGCAACAATGAGAGCCGCAGGCACATTTTACCAGTCGGTGGTGGTGCGCCGAGATATCGATGTGGACCTTGAACCTAAGGGCCGATATGGTTCAAATGCTAATCATTTCTTCAAGGTGTTCTGGTTTTTATGAATATGAGTATTTCTAGATTAATGGTAATAGACAAGAAAACCTAGGATAAAAAGTAAAGGTCAAGTCACAAATAAAGGACTTTATCTGATGATATTTTGGAGAGATTTCAAAACTGACTGTACACTGTTGGGAGGTAAAATGTAGTATACTGTCTTACAACAAGTTACAGTTGCCCCGTGAAACTGCAAAGACTGGCGAGACGCAATTTCAGCACAGCTTTGCTGCTGTCAACTGTTGGAGAGTGGAGAACACAACTGCTGGCAATCGGAAGCAACCAGAAAGGAAAACTTCCTCGAATGCCTGACAGAAGCACCAATGCAGAGCAATATTGGCAAGGACTGTGATGTGTTTGCCAATAGCCTACAGAAATGAAATGCCTAAAATGCATAAGAGCTTCATATAAGTCAGTTCAGTATGTCTCATGCTTTCCGATGTTAGGGGGTAACATCCTTTCAAAACTATTTGTATCTACAACTGAACAAGAATTAACATTACAGGGCTTGGGATTTTGTGAATTTGTTTTGAAGGAATGTGTAAACAACAAATCAAGATTTCACTGATTGCACTTTTTGATGGAACTGTGTTCCACTTTAATGGAAGTGTTAATCATCACAACTGTCATTGTGCTAGAGAGAATCCTTAGTTATTGAGTGAATCTTGGAGGAGACTGTTAACGTCAATCGATGTTGTTACATCCTTCTTGAATTTATGGTGCCAGCGATGAACACAACCATTCTTCTAACAGGCCAGTGCATTCCCTCACAATGCTATTGCTACTGTAGTGAGGAAAATTTTGAATCACAAATTGCCAGACAGTTGGTTGGGAAGGAGAGAACTTAATGAATGGCCTGCCTACTCCCCCGATCTTGCAGCGTGTGACTCTTGGTTGTAAAATTATTTGAAGGAGAATGATTTTAAGTCCAGAAACTGTGAGATATCAACATGCTGAAAACAATGACTGAGGAAGAACTCCATGCTATTCCAATGGACATGTACCATGGAGTAATGGGTGACTTCCCATAGCATTGCCAGTTATCCTTGGTTATGAAAAGTGAGTTGTTTGAGGCAGTAAAGTGACTGATGGTGCTGTGTATTGTTCTTTAATTTTAAGAATTGTATTTCTAATGGTAATGTCTCAAAAGCATAATAATGTCATGTCATCACATGATACAATCAAACCTGTAGCCATATTTCTGACTCTCCCGGAATGATATCCCAAAATTCATTTACTGTCACTTAATCAGGGATTTCTAAAAGCTATTATTCTTCATAACTTCCCATTATTAAATTGTGACATTATGGAAAAATGGAAATGGCCTATAGCTTTCAGTGCCAGGAGTGTCCAAGGACCTGTTTGGCTCACCAGGTGCAGGTCTTTTGATTCGATGCCTGTAGGTGACCTACACGTCGTGATGAGGATGAAATGATGATGAAGACAACACATACTCCTAGCCCCCCTGCCAGTGAAATTAACCAGTGATGGTTAAAATTACCGACTCTGCTGGCAATTAAACCCGGGACCCCTGTGACCAAAGGCCAGCGTGCTAACCATTTAACCATGGAGCTGGACTGTGACATTATAATTGCCTTTGATTGAGTAGTGGCTGACATTATATCTGTAACCACAACCTACCTGAGAAACTGTCTTGTAAGTCTCAGAACTAGATTAGTGCCGAGGATTTCTATATGTAAGAAATACATACCATATTGTCTTTCTTTCTGAAATGGTAAAGAATCTCTGATCAGCCTGGAATGTTCCCCAGCAACTTATACAATGTTTAGTGATGCACTTACATGAGCTGCAGGTTACATCTTCAGCACTGAAAATGAGATTCTTTGAATTGAAAAAATGTCCAAAGTCATACATATTCTGATTTGCTGTGAGTGCAGCACATTGTGCATAGATATCAAAGTCAGAATTTGAAGTTTGTTTTATTGTGTGTAACAGAATGTTCTATCTCTGCATACGGTTACAGAAGGTCATTCGGGATTTCTGGTGATGAGTTGAAGGCCGCTGGTGGCGCTGTTATCAACTTGAACACATCAAAACTGGGAGTGATGATTCACGTCAGTACTGAGAACATGCGTGTAGAGTTTCATGACATTAGCTGCAATGATGGCGAAGTATATTGATCCTTACTGGGAGGGGTATATTACAGCCCTTTCTGATGCTCAATATACCTATTATGCAATCCAAGGAATGTGCAAGCAACATGATTTCTTGATATCAAAGAACAGGATCAGTGCTGTATTGAACCAAAAAGGCAAAGGCCGACTGGGCTTAATTCCAGAGGGGAAACAGGCAAATCCATGTCCATCCACCAGCCGTAAACCAGAAGTGGTAAGGAAATCGAAGGCCTTTGTCCCAGGTGATAAACCTGCTCCCTCCCACCAAGGACTATCAAACATAAGTTGGGGATGTCTGTTTCAACAGTTAACACCATAATCAACAAGGACCTGCAATTAGAAATGCGACATAAATGCGGAGTTCATAAGCTGTTGCCTCGTCACGTTTTGGAATGTCACACTAACGCAAGAAAGTTGTATGAGTGCTATCTAGCAGGGGACAGATGGAAAAATGTGGTAACATTAGATGAAGCATATGTGTACCTTAGAGACTGTACAAAGCCCGCTAGATTTACCACCACCCTAGAGACAAAAGAAATTATCAAACATGATATAAAGAATGCCAGGAAAGTTTTCCAAGGGGTTTCATGATCATCGCTGGATACTGCTACTGTGGCAAGTTAACCATTCGCCATGTCACTAATAATGAGAAGGTGAACTTTACATACAATCAGCATGAGTTTTTAACATCCATTTATAACAAAGATTTCCCAGCACTGTATGGGAGAGCAAAAAATCAGGTATGGGTACATCAAGATAAAGCATCAAGCTACAACTCTCGTGTAATTAACTGGTGTATAAAAATGATTTACGTTTCTTCTGTATTCTTGCCATAAAACCAACCATTTAGATATGTTATTATTACTGAAAATTCAGTGCAGCATGGAGCCCTATTTCACAAGAGTACATTAGGGCTGTAGTTTATAATCTTAAAATATTTTAAAATGAAAGATTGGTTTTAATGGCAGACTGTGCCGAAAGCCTGCAGTCTAATATCTTGGAACTTGAAAATAGGTGCAGTGAGTATGGTATGAAAATTAGCCTCTTGAAGACTAAATTGATGTCAGTAGGTAAGAAATTCAACAGAATTGAATGTCAGATTGGTGATACAAAGCTAGAACAGGTCGATAATTTCAAGTATTTAGGTTGTGTGTTCTCCCAGGATGGTAATATAGTAAGTGAGATTGAATCAAGGTGTAGTAAAGCTAATGCAGTGAGCTCGCAGTTGCGATCAGCGGTATTCTGTAAGAAGGAAGTCAGCTCCCAGACAAAACTATCTTTACATCGGTCTGTTTTCAGACCAACTTTGCTTTACGGGAGCGAAAGCTGGGTGGACTCAGGATATCTTATTCATAAGTTAGAAGTAACAGACATGAAAGTAGCAAGAATGATTGTTGGTACCGACAGGTGGGAACAATGGCAGGAGGGTACTCGGAATGAGGAGATAAAGGCTAATTTAGGAATGAACTCGATGGATGAAGCTGTACGCATAAACCGGCTTCGGTGGTGGGGTCATGTGAGGCGAATGGAGGAGGATAGGTTACCTAGGAGAATAATGGACTCTGTTATGGAGGGTAAGAGAAGTAGAGGGAGACCAAGACGACGATGGTTAGACTCGGTTTCTAACGATTTAAAGATAAGAGGTATAGAACTAAATGAGGCCACAACACTGGTTGCAAATCGAGGATTGTGGAGACGTTTAGTAAATTCTCAGAGGCTTGCAGACTGAACGCTGAAAGGCATAACAGTCTATAATGATAATGTATGTATGTATGTATGTATGTATGTATGAAAGATTAAGAGTTCAGTTTGTTAAAGATGAGAAAAATGAATGTTAAGAATTGGTTATAACAACAAGTCTTCTTGAAATTATCACACAATGGTTTAGAAAATACAAGATCACAACTGTTCAGGTGGTACCCAAATATAAGTCTTTTCCTTCCAAACACGGGGCAGGAGAAAAATAGATGATCCACTGTTTGAGGTGAACCACAAAAGCATAAATATCCATCTGTAAGTTGAATTTTAAATTGCTCAAGGTAAGATTTAAATCTTCCATGTCCCGATAGCAATTGCGCGTGGACAAAGTTAGGCACGAATACTTTATTCTGAAGTCGATCTGTAACTTTGGGGAAGAATAGTTCTCTTGTAACAGATCCTTTCAAGCTAGAAGTCCAGATACTGTTCCATTGATGTATAATATATTTCTTGATTTGTAGCACATTGGAGGTTCATCATATGGAATTCCGATGTTTGATGTGGCGGCAAATTTTGCTAAAGTATCTGCTCTTTCATTTCCATCAAATCCTATATGACCACAAATCCAAGACATACAGATGTGAGGACATTCTTCAGCTTCTGCTCTTGTACTAGCGGCTATTGAATTCATATTGTACTTGTCAATGGAGCTCAACGCTGCTTGTGAATCACTGTGTATCTTAGATCTATGTAGATGTGTTGTTGAGGAGTAGTTAATAGGTTACCTATGTTTGAAGGGATTTGCATGTTAGTTATATACAGGTTTTGTTGTGTTATATTACAATATATACCATACATACTGGTACCCAATAAAATCTGCTCCTAAAATCATATTTGGTAAAATACTCTGTACAATACTCTATAAAATTCCATCATAGTGTACTGATCCTTTATAAAGTCCATATGCTTTTCAGAAAGATAAGCATTTTACTCCTAAGAAATAATTGATTTAAGAATTATTTACAACCGGTATTAAATTCTGAAGTGGTTAGTTGTTCCAAATTTAGATGATGCAGTGAATGAAAGTAATGTTGTTCAAAAGTCGACTTACTTTTAGTATTTACCTTTGCACTAGCTGCATGTGTATTCGATTAAGCATGGAAACTTTTGCTAAAGTTTATCTCTGCATTGCTTTGAAACCTTGTACTTCCAATTGTTATAATATTTACTATATCCGCTCTAAATTAGATATTATAACTATCCTTTGAAATAAGCACTCAGAATTTTAGATAATAGCCTAGTTAAAGAGTAGCATGACTTAATTTCACTGTATTGCTTTGGAGAAGCTAAGAGCTTCTATTTGAGTTTTATAGCTTATATTTATTTGTACTGTATTCAGTTGATATAGCAATTTACAAGTATGATTAAATCATCATCATTATAATTTGTATGTATGTATCTATATCTCATTGTTTGATTTCACCCACCAACTTTGAAAGGTTATTATAATGAATTCCATAATACATGGTTGACTTCTGATGACAAAAATTAAGATTTGTGGCTATGGGAACAATCACATGTTGTTCATACATGTTTCTTAGCTGTTAGATTAAAGGGTAGTTATGAAAGCCCAGGTTCTCCAAAGGATATTACATCATACCACTTGGAGAATACATTATTTCAAATTTTATTCATTTATAAAATTTATAATAATATTTTTTGCATTTATTCTTTCATGGCCTAGAGATGATAGCTTTTGGTTTTATGCTGGTGTGTAACAAGACAAACTGTTTGAAAACTTGACATTGCACAAAGATTCTGCTCTTCATCCTTGAAAGTAAACCAGAACTATTCCAGTAGTTTATCTCACATTACAGACGTTGGTTGCCAAGTTGTAGGCGTACATTCCTATAAAAATAATAACCAACACAACCTAAAAGAATATCATGCAAAGTAATATTTATTATCTCAGCTCCTCAATATGTGTGTTGTGTGTTGAATCAGTAGCCTATCTAACTGTAACTCCTGCTACCTATGCCATGATCTCAACAGTCATGAAAGAATACAAGCTTGTTTTTGCTTTGTAATTCCATGATAAATTTCCTTCTTCTTTTCAGTACTTTTAAAAAAAAAGTGCTATTTGTTCGAGGCATCGACCTAGAAAGATCTTTTGCCCCTACTTGCACCATATGTTAGGAACCTGCGTGTATTTGGAAATTGCGGAAGTGTAAAGTGTTGAATATGAGGAAAGGAACATTAAGGACGACACAAACACCCAGTCCCCAGGCCAGGGATATTAAACATTTATAATTAAAAACCACTGACCCAGTCGGGAATCAAACCCGTGGCTGCCGGGTGACAGGCGAACATGTTGCATCCTTCACCGCGGGGCCGGACTTTCAGTAGGCTATTACATTTTAATTTCTTAAGATAATCATAAAATGAAAATATAGATTTGATGAATAAAACCAGGAAAGGAAAACAAGGCTTTAGATTTTTTTTTAACAGACTTTAATGAAATATCTGTCATGTTTCATTTACTTATAACTTAATGAAACCTTTAACTTTGGTATAGCATACTTCAGTTATGGTATTGATATGTATTTATTCTGGAATCTCTGTGCACTTCAAGTTTCTTTAGCAGTAAGAGCAGTACTCTAGACTGTCCATTTTAATGGCAGATTCAGGACAGAATTGCTTACCTACATCAGACTTAAGAATGTTGATTTACGGTATTTACAGTGGCTAGGTATGAGCAGTAATTAGGTTAGTGAATGCTATAGATTTTTCTCACGGCTTAGTTTCATATTCCTTTATGCATTTGGAAGAAATAATCATAGAAAAAAGGGAATAGTTAGTGGCTACTCACTGAGGTGGCCATGGTTCAAATTCCTAACAATACATGTAGGATTTTTAAAATGAAGATTCATGTCCCTGTGGTTTGGATTCCACATAAAACTTGAGGTCTTGTAACTACAGTATTAAGTCACATAAAACTACACATCTACTTTTTAGAATTGCTGAAATTGCTTGAGCGGTTCCCAAAATTACTCTCCATTTATAGACAAATGCACAAACTTTCTCTCATTATAATACACGGTGGATCTAAAAATTTGTAACAAATATCAGGGGTGATTCCTGGGATCAAAATGAGAAAAAAAAATCTCCCTATGAACGTGTCCTACGATATCTTGGTACATGGCCATTACGATACTGACTTTTTGTGGTTTTTCAGTGCAGTAATATGATAGACACATACAGTACATAATAGAAAATCACATTTGATTATAAAGATAAAAACACTTAATTCAGGGGTTATAATTTTAGGCCATTGGTGTTAGTGGAAAATTGAAGAAAATAAGTTTCAATTGATTTGAACTTGCTGTAACATTTTGTATTTATAATTATGAAGATATTAATCAAATAATTTTGTTTTTGTGGGAACTACCACTTCACAAAACTGAAATCTGTTCATGCTGTAAAATAAAAAATATGTATATTTATTACTAGTGCATATGAATTGTTTCCCAAACTTTACTACTAATAAACGTATGAACTCTTGCATTTAGAAAATAACAGTACTGTATTATTTGTTACATAATCACATAGCATTCGCTTAATTCTCTTTCTTCTCTGTTACAGTCGTTCTGCAGTAGTTCGTGGCAGGGTGGTTACAGCCATGGGCATGGGCCTTATGGGAGTTCGAGTCAGCACCAGTACCACTCTTGAAGGTTTCACTCTCACTCGAGAGGATGGGTGGTTTGACCTTCTAGTCAATGGAGGAGGTGCTGTTACATTGCAGTTTGGACGAAGTCCATTCCGTCCTCAGAGCCATATCGTCAATGTGCCTTGGAATGAGGTATATTTCCTTTCATCTCAGATTATTCACTCTAGAATACTACTACTACTACTACTACTACTACTACTACTACTACTACTACTACTACTAATAATAATAATAATAATAATAATAATAATAATAATAACAACAACAACAACTCAACGGACTGGAGAAAGATGCAAACAAGACAAGAGTCACAAAATTAAATCTGGCCTACAAGCTAATACAAAACAGGTATAACAAGTGGGCAATATCCTACAAGGCCAAAATCCGTCATTATAATTTGGTAATAAAACCAGAAGGATTGTACGCTTCAGCGTGCCTGATTTTAAATAAAAAAAGGGAGCTTCAAGAACTCAAGAAAGAAGGAAAGGAAGATTGAGGAAAATTCTGGGACCACAGCAGTCTACTGATGGGACTTGGAAGAAAACGAGAAATGAGGAGCTCTACTAGTACACTGAAAAGATCATGGGCACAATACGGAAACGCAGGCTAAATTTCTATGGACACCTAGTGAGAATAGATGATAAACGGCTGACCAAAAGGATCTTCAAATATATTATGGGGTTAAAGGCCACCTCCAACTGTGTAGAAGAGGTCAAGAAGGATGCGGAAGAAGTTAGAATTACACTAGAGATGATCCACAATAGAAGAGAGTTCAGAAGAAGAGTCGACACTCTAAAATAATTTGAAGAGAAACCACTAAAATGGAGGCCCGAGCATTTCTGAAGGGGAGAGAAAGATGAGGAACAAAAGAATGGAGAGATTTTGGGAAGAGAAAAGAAAGGCCAAGAAGCCTTCAGTTTTATGCAGTCCATAGATGGCCAAATTCGGAAAGAAAGAAAGAAAAGAAAAAATGAAAAAAAAAATAAAAAAAAATTGTGTTGTTGTTGGTTTCATGTCCCACTGCATTACCCTAGAACAGGGATGGCGAACCTTTTCCAACTAGTGTGCCATTTTAAGTCTGGATTATTATTCTCAACTGTTTACTGTGCCACTTGTTATTTTCGTTTGTAATGGATACAACCTCCACCCCTACTCACCACCGACTTCCATCCCTAATTCCAAATTGTGTTTCATAATATGATATTACATATATATATATATATATATATTGTAAAATACCAAATACATGTGATTGCATGTTTCATGGTCGTATTTTGCGAATACCACAAAAATAGTTAGTAGCTTTGTCGTTTATGTTAGGTTCATAACCTGTCTTCACAACGTTCACTGTAGAAAATATCTACTTGCAGGTGTATGATGACCCAAAAAAAGTAAGTAGCGCTGTAGCAAGTTTCTTCATGCCCGAAAACTTTTGTGGGAGACTGTTCCACTGTTCAAGTATGAAGTTCTCCGGCTTCTGGAGAGAGTATTCGCCATCCACAGCACACCCGATTTTCACTAATGCTTCATCAAGTTGTACGAAATTTTCACCCATACATGCTTTCTTAAAATTCATTCAACTCTATTTCTAAACTGCCAATATCTAATCACTAAAAAAAAACCTCATTTGTGCAATATGAGGTTTGGAAATAAAGTGCGATACTTTCTCCATATCTCAATATTGGGATCATTTCATGGCAACTATTTGTCTTACAAAATCCACAACAAAAAACAGTTACTCACTAAGAAAAACTACGCGATGCTGGCAACCACACACAAGCCAAATTTCACTAATTCACTTGATATGGGTGAGCGAATGGCTCGTCGGCTGCATCTGACATTTATTTCACTTGACTTCCGGACCTGTGGGTGTTGTAGTGTTGCCATAATGCACGTTCGAATGGAACTAGAATTTAGATATTCGGTATTTATTTCTTAAACCTGAAACACTATGACTGTACGATGGATGAGATATGTATAGTCTAGAGTACAAAACGTACATAAAAATGTTAAGACGGTCATGTGGTGTGCCACCGAAATCGTGTTCGCGTGTCACCTAATGACACGCGTGGCATAGGTTCGCCATCCCTGCCCTAGAAGATAGGGTACAATTATTGTAACAGAGTGCTGCAATACTCTAACTTCACTAATGCAAGAGTCATAAATAAAATAAATTTAAAAAATAATTGTGTATTATATTTAGACAGTATTTAAATTTGACTACTGTAGTATATAAATTGTACTAGTTGTTGTACCCATGATTGACAAGAAACTTAATTTGGCATTGCTCAGTGTATTCATCCATGCATAATGACAAATCCTTTGAAATAGAATATGTACTGTAGGCTATCTTAAGCAAGATGTCTATCTGAATTGTGAACAGATGATGGAAAATTCCAGCTTCATGCAGCAAAATAATGATACAGCTGTTAAGAGCAGTATCAGCCAAAAACATTCCCAGTCAATTTAATAAGCAATAATACCCAGTAATGCGAAAATAAACCTTCAGTGGGCAATTGAAAAAGCAATAACACTCAGTAATGCAAAATAAACTTTCAGGAAGCTTGATTAACTGAATGTGACTGTACAGACTGTGGACAGATTCAAATATTCTAATGACCCATGCAGAATATCAGGCCAACAGGAATGCATGTCTGCTGTCCCACACTCCTCCTTTCCCTTCCCAGTGTAAAGGAGACAGATGATGGAAAATAATATTTTAATACACATACACTGAATGAATGAAAACCTACAACCTGTTTTCCAGTCAGTGATTGGGTCAGGGATGGAATGAATGAAGCCCATGTATATCATAAGGGATATATTCAACATGAAAGGAATCCTAGGCCTCACAGTCGTATACTGCAGGAGTTGGAGGAGAACATGAGTTTACAAAGAAAGGTTGATAGGACTGGTGAAAGTTAGGAGTCTTGCACAAGAAAGTAGAAGCTGTGGTTGCTAACTCACGCTCCCAACATGAGAGCCTCTAGGGGTCCACTTTCGATCGCCTCTTTTGACAGGCGGGGGAAACTTGCATATGATGCTTGGACTTGCTCTGTAAGAAACAAAGTGGGTGCCTGGCAGAGAAATACAAAGAAATTTGCTAGGAATTTCCCTGAAGGACTGTCTGTGGGCACAAGACCGGAGTACAGGATGTTGGATGACAAAGCTGGGTTCGAAAGGGGAGTGAGAATGGATCCCATGAAGTGGACATGAGAGTGGTAACTGAATGCTAACCTAAAGATAGACAACGAAGCAGGGGAACACCCTTCAACTACATAGTCTGATGACGTGAAAGAGGCTGTGAGACCAATTTGGATGACTGCATGCAACAGAGAAATTTTGAAGATGGGAGAAGTCTTTGCTCCAGAAGAGGATTGAATGGGCTAGACCAGAACTGATGTGATTGTTATGGCTTTCTTCTTGCTCCCTAATAAATATATCACTATATCCTACCCAATATAATGAGGATATAAAACCATAGATAAATGTAACAAAATAAGAGAAATAAATAATTATAACTGCAATAATTCCAACGGTAAGTCCCGCACTCACCCGTGTGACAAACTTGAGCACAGCCAATGGCAGGTTAAATCTAATAAGAGACATGCTTTGTTGAGGTTAGTTTATGTTAAAAATAAACAGATACATGTCCCAGGGTTTGTACCACTGATCCTTATTTAAGGAGAAATTGGCCCTTTAAATTTAACAGTCTGCAAATATCTGTCACACTTCTCATCTAGTGGTTAGCGCATATGACTTCCACAAGAGTATCTTGGGTTTGAGGCATTCCAGTGTCTCATTCTTACTTTACCTTTTTTCCCCCTTTTCTTTTATCTGATTTTGTCTTTGTCAACTTATTGTTAGGAAATATGCAAACTAAATACACCTTCATTGTAGACTGTAATCAACTAAAAATGAGACTACAGGTATTGCTTACATTTATGGTAGGAAATGTCATAACAAAATACATTTAAAGAAATTAAAGTTGATTATCTGTTCTGTTATTGGCATGTTATAGGGATTATAGTATATCAAGGAATATATAAATAGCCTTCATTCATGTTGAACATCAGAGATTTTCTGCAAAAAAATGTTTTCTGCAGTCTTAAAGAGATTCAAATCAAGTCTCTCTGTATACAGAACTAACAAGAAATTTCTGTTTTAATAATATGCAGCCAAGTCCATGCTTTAACAAACATCCTTCTATTCTCTGAATATAGGTTGTCATCATCGATACGATCGTGATGGGAACTGGAGATGATAAGACAGTGCCACCTGTTCCACACTCCTGTGCAGCTCATGACTATGATCTGATGAAACCAGTTGTCCTTGCAACATGGAAACATGGATTTCAGGGTGCATGCCCTGACAAAAGTGCTATACTAGCAGAGTCTCAGGTAATTTTCTGTGTTATTTCCTTCATTCTTGATATGCCAGTTATGAAATGTATGCCGTTAATCATTTAGGTATATGAAATTGGCAAAACTTCCAGATTTTTCTAGGGCAGTTGTCAATTTTTATTATTGGTCATAGATATCTTCAAACTTTGCTCAGGACACTAATTTATTCTGAAATTGCTTGAAATGACAAACCCTTGTAAATGCTTGATGGATTTTTAAAATTATGTTATTATTATTTGAATTCTGCATAGAATGCAAGGCCCTGAGCTATGATCATGACATGATATCAACAGTCACTTGCTTGTGCTTTTCATGATTAAGATACCAATAAAAATAAGATATAAAGAACAGATCAAGCAAACAAAATTTGTAGGATGTAATTACTTCTCAATATTCCTAACTTTGATTTAACTTCATTTGCCCATCTTCATCCTTTTATGCTTTATCACTCAAGATGAGTGATATTGGAAGTACTCATCTAGTTTTTGTTGGTTGTGTACCTCCATTGTTACTCATTAAAATTTATGTCATTGTGACATTTCATTTTCACGTCTTTTGATGTGTAGTATGAACTGACCGATATATTTGATGTAAATTTCTAGGTTGTTCAAGAAAGCCTTCAAATCCCTGGAACAGGTTTAAACCTTGTCTATCACAGTTCAAGAGCTGCTGGATACTTATCGACCATCCAGTTGCAACTTACACCTGAAAGTATACCTCCTTCTTTGAAACTCATTCATCTCCGCATCACCATTGAAGGCATTTTGTTTGAGAAGACTTTTGAAGCTGATCCAGTTATTAAGTTCACTTATGCTTGGAATAGACTCAATGTTTACAGGTAAGGCATAATTAAACACAGCTATAAAGTTCATATTCACTATCTCTATCCTTAGGCAGGGCTCTAAATATGGTTATATATCACTAGATGTGTGACAAAGCAGCATGGTCATTAATAATTAGATGAAATATATAAAATAATATCATCCCCACTATGGAAGACTAGCAAAAGTGATGAACTAGGCAACCTGTAGTTCTAAAGTTTTGGTCTAGATTTTAATATTTGTATAATGCCTACCCTCTGACAAAGTCTTACATCTGCAGTTCGTTCTGCATGGCAAACACATAAAACCAATCATTAAAATTATATGAAAATTGATTTGATGTGAGTAATCACTATTTCTTTCAGCTCTCCTAATTTTTTGACTATTTGCACATTCGTTAGTTTGCCAGAGGGGGACGATATCATAAAATCATAATGTTGTACATCACATCATAGCTGTGATCAAAAAATATCCAAACTAAAATAATATTTCAGGCACTTACAAATCAACAGCAATGTGTGAGCCGACTCGTCCTGGTGGAAGCTCCAGGTGTTGTGTCTCCATTACTCTTTCTCCTAAAATTTTCTCTCAGACATCTCAGTACTTTGAGATAATACCAAATGTTCATTGTTTTACCCTCAGATAGGAATTCATGGTGCAGGACACCGTTGATGTCAAAAGAGAGAGAGTAAACAACACTTTCATGTTTGACATGACCTGCTGTGCTTTCTTTGTTTTCAATGAATTGTCATAAACAGTCTTCGTCATTTGGTACATCTCTGTAAACTTTTCCTCCAGTTTAAGGCAGAAGCAAATGTTAATACACTGGTAGTATTATTCACACATATCGACAATCTCAGCACGTTCTCAACAGACTTGCAAACTAACAGATGCTGAGCGTTAACTAATTGTTTCAGACATGTGTAGTAAATGGCTAAATACTTAGAAAGATTGCCACTATGCATTATCACTTCCAGAAACCACTAAGACTTCATATTTCATGGTATTCTCAAAGCTTTATTACTTTTTGAATCAGCCTCATATGAAAAACTCCATCGTAAAATTTTGAGCATTGCTGCAAGAGGTATATTTATTTGAAAAATGAGTACTGAAAAATTATAATTAAAATGGGCATAAAAATTTGGCCTTGTTTTAAGTATACCATAACAAAATTTATGTTACACTTTTTAATGATTATTTCAAGTTGCCTTAATCTCCCATTTGCTGTATAATCTAGCTTGTGAGATTTATTTGGAATTATTTCTTGCAATATAGAGATTAAAATAAGTCATCTTTAGCCATTACTGCATTAGCATAACTAGAATAACCATTCAAATGCATGATGTAGTAGGATAAGGCAAAAATAATCTTTAAAACATGTGGGAAACTTTTATTCCAGACAACGTGTTTATGGTGTCACAACAGCAATGGTGAAAGTTGGCTATGAGTACAATGATTGTAAGGATATCATCTGGGATGTCCAGACAACAAAACTCAGTGGCCATGATATGGGTATT
Organism: Anabrus simplex; assembly: GCF_040414725.1. Lineage (NCBI taxonomy): Eukaryota > Metazoa > Arthropoda > Insecta > Orthoptera > Tettigoniidae > Anabrus > Anabrus simplex. Next base: position 160,960,059 of record NC_090267.1, on the reverse strand, counting down.
TCAGAAGTAGGTGGATGGAACCTTGATATTCATCACAGATACAATTTCCACGAAGGTAAGTACACAAATATACTGACGTTATACCACTGAAAGAAATACTTATGTATTTTCCCTTTGAATTGTGTTTCATTGATCAGAACATCATTAGTAGGACTATGAAGTTTATACCAAAATATTGTGTTCAGATTGCAAACAGCTAGTTGTAAAATGGCTCTTGGCTCCTCCTGAGCACTATATACTGTCGATATACTGTAGTACTTTGTAGGGAATGGATGACAATGGCTACTAACAACTTTCATGATCATCCAAATCCAATAAAATCCTCTGAAAACAAAAAATTTAGGGCAATTGATTAAAGGTTGAATTAAACGACACCATACTTTAGCCTTTTGCTGGTACACAAGTGTTACAAAACACCTATGAAGAACCTTCACTGAACTGTAGTTGTTACCCATGAATGTCAAATAGAAAGACAAGTCAAACATGTCCTTGGACACTCCAGGCACTAAAAGCTATATGCTAAGTAAGTAAATGAATGAATGAATGAATGAACAAACGAACAAACATGCAGCAGTAAGGTATCAACACCCTTTTGATCAGATTGCTGCTTTAGAGTTGGAGATCAAGTTCATTCAGCCACTGGATTAACCCTTGTCTAGTCGCGCAAAAATTATTACGTTACTAGTCGTGCACGGAGGTAACCTCCGGGGCTAAAAATGCGCGTCATTTTTGTTCTTTGAGGTGTTGTTTTGGCATGTTCGTTTGCAGTATTCTTCGGTATAATTTAAAGAAACCCTTTTAAGTACTTGTAGGTTATTTTTACACAGTTTGTTTGATCTAAAAGCAGAATACTGGATACCTTAACTATGTCGAATGATCTTATGATATTAAATTCATGAGACTCACCATTACCTACGACGATCACATCATATGAAATATGAAATAATATTTCTCTAAAATAAGTTTAGAAGAACAAAACAACAAGATCATCAACCTCTAAAATAAAATATTATGCACTAAAATATAAGGTAATTTACTTAATCGCACACGGAGGAAACGTCCAAGCGATGTCACTCGTCACAACAATGATCCCACACTCGCACATGGGATGCACGATCGCATCGAAATGCTGACAGGACGAGTCCAAATGAACAAGGAGAAAGGTATAGGGGATAGGGAGACCCACAGTTCAACTGGGAAGTTCAGTACCATGCAAAATGTAATCGGCCTGGAGGAAATCTCTGTGAGTGACTAATTAAAGGTTAATGACAGTAGAACATTTACAAGGTCTAAAAACCATGGGGTGTATAAAACTTTTTTCTGCAGCAATGGAAATGAATACTCAAAGGATACTTAGTATGACAAACCCATTATTCCTTAATAATATGCCTATATATTTAGAAATCATATAAATCTATGTCATGATATATAATTAATTATTCAAAATGGTGGTGTATCATTGCCATTATTTTGCCGTTTCCCTGATCATTTCCAAACACATTAATATTTTTATATGATTCTTTTTTATTATGATTAGTAATGTTATAGCTACAACATGAACTAGAATCAGTGAAGTCCATCAAGTATAAATATGTTTTTCATGAAGTTATTTTAAAGTAGTCAATTTTTTATTAATTTTCATTTGAAAATATGTTTTTAAAACTTAACAATTGGAGCTAGCTCATCAATTCTAGTATATCTTCTAGTATATCTTCTTCTCTATGAAATATACATGCATGCAAAATTTCATCTTACTATCTTAAAAACTTTCAGAGTTATCAGGGAAACAGCTCTGTAAAACAAAAGTTATGGGAAATGAGAAACAAACTTACCATTAAAGGGCATGCTTGGGTGACAGGTCTTCAAGTTTCTGGTTATAACTCCTAAAACATTGTACATATTAACAAAATTAAAGAAATGTTCAATTTTAAATGAAAAAAACAAATTTGAAAAATCACATTTTTGGTTAGTCAAAGGTGTTGGCTCTTTTGGCCTTTTCAAAAATAGTGATAAAACTGACATAAAATAATATAGACCAATTACAATTTCTTCTCATATTTCCAAAATTTTTGACTCAATAATTTTTGACAAGATCACACCTCTCTTTAGAAACATCATCATTGATGAGCAACATGGATTGTTTTCAGAACGGTCAACCTGTAGCAATCTTCTTTTGTTCTATCAGTTCCTCTTGGATGAAATAGAGAACCACTCTCAGGTGGAATGCATTTATACAGACTTCTCAAAAGCTTTTGACAATGTTAACCATGATATCTTCCTGCAAAAACTAACAGGTTATGGAATTATTGGGCCTCCCCTCTCCTGGTTTGAATCATATCTTTAAAAATGCCTGCGATCACTGACCTTGAGACACCACTACAAGCCTCCTATGTAGGATAATGCAGTGATGGTGCACTAGGGGAAGAATGTGCCTCCACTTGTATAAAAATGCCTGTCTTTGGCCTTTATATAAAAAAATAAGTTCCCAGTAGGAAACCGTAATTTAATTTCATCGATTGCAAGTACGAAGGTCGATCAAATATAAATGGGATTTTTGTTCCTGAACATCAACAGTTGGCAGGACTGGCACCGCGCTTTTGCTATGCTTATGCGGGACCGTTAGGAGTGGGGAGAGTGTGCTGTTAAATTTGTAGCAGTGGGCCCATCAGTTGGATTGCTACACCTTTTCAACACGCTGACGGCTAGTGCGCCATTGAGACACCACTACTTACAGTATTTACAAGGTCTGCCTGTGGGCCTTGATGTGAGCTCAGCAGGTTTTATTCCTAGGTCTGTTGACAGGTTCCACAATCACAGTCAGGTGAGCTCTGGGGTCCCTCTTATGAAATGAGTATGCATACCAGCTGTGTGTTGAGTGAAACCGATTCAATGTTGACCTAGTCCTGTGAGGTAGATTGAAGCCATTTGGAGAATTTGAGCATTCTGAACTGCTAGAGCTACATGTGCCCATTGCTTTTCCCGTCTCTCATTTAGAACAAAGTCTGTTTCAGACAGCTCTTTGCCTGTGACATTAATGGAATGGTAGGATTTTAGTCTTTGGCTGCAGCAAAAGTCCTTAATGCCTCTGTGGATAGGTAGGAGAGTATCAGATGAGATCTTATTGTGCTCTCAAAGTAATGTGTCTGAATGCTGCAGATCTGATAGATCATGGATGTGTAAATGCTCAGTGTTAATTGTCATTGGTTCTTTCTTTTCTTAGGTATTCTTCAGAAAGGTGACGGCTCCAACATATACCTGAAACACAAGCCTAGAGTAATCTTAACAACAATGGGTGATGGCCACCAACGCCCTCTGGATTGCTTCGATTGCGACGGTCAGGCATCCAAACAGCGTTTACTGGCTCCAGTTGCATTGGCATCCTCCCCTGATGGTTCAATATTTGTAGGCGACTTCAATCTAGTGAGACGCATTTTGGTGGATGGCACTGTCAGGACTATTGTTAGACTCAAGTAAGTTTGATTCCTAATATATTGCCTACCTCCATTTTGCTATTTTGTGCTACAGTTTTTGAAGATAGATGAAGAAATGTGGTAAATCTTTGTTCTGTTGCTGCATTGTACTGAGCTTTAGTCATGCCTTCTGCTGTGAGCAACAGTACTATACTGTAGGTCAAACAGGCTCTTAGAATGGGTAGCAACAATGCCAACAGTAGCTTTCATTTAGTTAAAATTTCTTCAGTATATGTAAAACTTGCATGAAAATTTACACAAGACTTGTTCACATACAGCTCAACCATACCATGAGTCTTATAACTGGCACAATCAGACCTACACCTACTTTCTGGCTACCCATACTTAGCCACATACCACCTCTTTCTATGTGGTGGGAAAGAGCACTTGTACGGGAGTGCAAACCCTCTTCATGAAGACATCCCAACCATCAGTAATGGAAGACTTTGCTCTCGTCACCCATCCCTGGAAACTGCAAGAATGTTAGTTGACAATGGGTTTAATACCGTATTTACGCAATTAATCCCCGCATATTTTTAAAAAAAATTTGAGGCACGAAATTGTGGTGCGGGTTTTATTTGCGTCAAGGTTGCCAACACGCTTCTGGCTCACCTAGTTTTCGATGCTGAGTGTACAGTTATGCTTTGTGCAACCGTAGATGGAAGAAAACTGTCCCCATCAAATCAAATCAGTCAATACTGATCTGCATTTAGGGCAGTCGCCCAGGTGGCAGATTCCCTATCTGTTGTTTTCCTAACCTTTTCCTAAATGATTTCATAGAAATTGGAAATTTATTGAATGTCATATGTCATATTTAAATGGAAAACAATACAGACTTTTAATTCTAAACTGACTTTACATTTTTTTTAAAATAGTACCGTATTTTACAAAGTAATTTAAATTCAAAATTTCTCCGTGTCGCGATGGAACGTGTCTTCCGGAACGTGCAGGGGTAGCTTTCCGCACTTTCACTCACTTTGGTGTGTCTATAGTGTGTTTCATAGTTGAAAATGGAGTGAAATCATAATTCTTTTGTATTCACCATTTTAAGGAACGCCACAATATCACGTAACAGGCAGCAAGCGGAAAAGCAGAATCCGTGAAAACTGGTGAGGGTTGGCATTTCTGAATTACAAGATGGCTGTTAATTCAAAAACACGTAATTGGAAGTCCGATTTCTGTATTACAAAGAATTTGAATTAACGAGGTTTTACTGTATCGCAAAACTAACATTAGATTTTGCCTGTGTGTCTATTACAAGTGTTTACATTGCACAAAAAGAATTATCCACCACCGGTCGTGTTACTGTCCAGTAAAAAGAGACCACGTGTGAGAAGTGTTTTAGACATGGAGTGTGACAAACTTGTTAGTAATTTAGGAGAGGATTCTAGTGATGCAAGAGACAACAAATCTTCCCATCTACAGGGAATTGAGCCTATTGCAAGTTCAGATTAATGAAATAACCTTCACGTAAGTAGGCCTACTTGTTCATTTTCATTTTACATGTTCATATTTGCGTAAAGATCACGTGGACCTCACGGAGTGATACAAAATGTTTGTTCATGCCTACCTTACTCTTTCGAGAAAAGGACTTTTAGTTTTTTTTTTTTCAAAATGAGCCTTCCTAAAATGAGTGTGCGGGCATTGTTTGAAGGCGGAGATTATTTGGATAAATACAGTGTTAATGACTGCTGGAGACAGACATGGCAGATTAATGCTACGACGGAACAACTTAAGATGCCATGCATATCGTCCAAGTCTCCTGGTTTTGAATTCCCACACAAGATCTGATTGCTTCTTAACTGAATAGGAATCTACACTGGCAGGTGTGCTGATTTCCTGCACAAGTGGAAGAAAATAACTTCCCCAATTTGTGATTGTGGCGCTGAAAAGCAGGCTGTTCACCATATAGTCCAAGAATGTCCTCTGAGAGCTTTCCCTGGTGATCCAACAAATTTCGTAGCTATGATGAAGGGATCAATAGACTACATTCATGGCCTGGATATTAGTTTCTAATTTTACTATGAGATCATTGTAAATATTAATATTTAGTGGTGTAGACATACGCTAAATAAAAATGAAAATTTACAGTAATTATAAATCCATTTCATCATATAATAAACTAATGTTTGGTCTTATCACTACTGGGCAATAATCTGGCAATAGAAGAAAGAAGTTGATGTAATAAGGTTGAAAACTCCCAATGTTATATGTTGTAATGAAGAGTCTGATATAAGATGAGAAAAGAAATTATATTACCGGGTGAGTTGGCCATGCTGTTAGGGGTGCGCAGCTGTGAGCTTCCATCCAGGAGATAGTGAGTTCGAACCCCACTGTTGGCAGCCCTAAAGATGGTGTTCCATCGTTTCCCATCTTCACACCAGTCAAATGCTGGGGCTGTACCTTAATTAAGGCCACGGCCGCTTCCTTCCCATTCCTAGGTCTTTCCTATCCCATTGTCACCATAAGACCTAGCTGTGTTGGTGCAATGTAAAACAAATAGCAAAGAAGAAAAACGAAATTATAATATTAAGGTTAAATATATAGTCAAAGAAATATATTGAAAATGTACCATCTGATGAGAAATGTCAGAAAGCTAAAATCGTGAAATGAAAACTGTTTTGTTCTCCTTTAAGAACTGACATGCCCCAAAACCTACTGTTTTCTAGAATTTGATTGATTAAAAAAGGGTGTCAGATATCCCTATGGGAAAATCAAATGTTCATACAGGATATATAATCTTGTATGTCTTTCGGTCATGGCTATCCATCAACATTTGCTAGTTTCAGATGACTGCCAACCATAAGGTGTAGCCTGCACGGTTGCTAGGTAACACTGTCTGGCCATCCATCCATACTTTACATCACAGCCTGCACGGTTGCTTCCCCCTGTGGGTGGGGGTAGTAGAATAACGATTCCATGCCATAAGAGGAGACTAAAAGGAGCCCAGGGACTCTTAACTTGGGAACATGAGTTTGTAACCACAGGGCCCTTATCTGAGTCCTGCCATTGCTTCCACTTACTTGTGCCAGGCACTTGTTTTCATCTATCCAATACAACCTTCCTTGGTTCTTTTCCAACTCCACCAGTATTACGTATGAGAGATGTAGGGAGTCTTTCATTTTCATTCCCTTTGCAGCCCTTGTTTTTCTTAGGACAATACCTTCATTTTCCAAAATTTTGGACCCCTTCCATATTTTCCCTCTGATTAGTGTTAATAGAGGATGGTTGCCCAGTAGTACTTCCTCTTAAGACAATAATCACCACCACCATCTGTCAAGTTGCTAGGTTACATTTCCATCACGTAACCACATTTTGTTACATGGCACCATTTCGTTACACAAAATTTTGGATGACCCTCAGCTCGATGATATATTAACGTCAATATACCGTATTTTCTTGCATAATTAACGCCCTTGCATAATGTACGCATCCCAATATTTTTTAGTCCAAAGTTAAGAAAAAGAAATGTTCATGTATTTGACGCACCCACTTCTTCGAACATCCGTCATACAGCTCCGGATGCGTTTCGAAATAAAGGTGTCAACTACTCGGGTAGCAGCTTTCCTATTGCAAAACCGGGCATTCCAAATACTGGGCAACGTGCTGTTATTAGCTGGTAGAAAATACCACTGCACTAGTTTAGTGAGAGAATCAGAACATAAGCGACTAGTGACACTCTATTCCAGTTTGGTACAAACGTATTTTGTGAGTGTTTTGGGTACGGGACATGCATTTTCTGTGATCTCAAAATTGTTTGTTAGTCCACAGTGAGTGAGTAAGTATTCGAGTAATATTGCATCATATAAACTCATGGTGATCAGTTACGCCAAAAAGTATGAGAATATGGCAGTGGGCCACAAGTATTCAGTGTCCAAATGCAACATGTGCTACCACGTAAACAGAAAAGGGCACTTCAAGTGACCAACAAGTCTCGCAAAGCATTTTGTGGACCAAAAAGTGGCAAGTTTTCGAAAGAAGGGAGGGATCTCATTAATTATATGATTTCGTTACACAACGTTGGATATGCTGTTTCTTACAAAATGCTGTATTTTAAAGGACAAGAAATAGCTGCTGTGCATGGAATCAGTGTCTCAGATTTGAAGGTTAACCAAGGCTTGATGAAGAGAAATGGAATTTCTCTTCAACGAAGAACAGCATTATGCCACAAAATGCTGAATGATTTCAACCAAAAAGTAATTGATTTTCATTGCTTTGTGATTGAGAAATGTATAGTGAAGGAATATACGCTCGCCCAAATAGGAACCACAGGTTAGATGCCAATCAGTTTCCGTACGCCACAAAGTCGAACAATTGAAAAGAAAGGGACATTGAGTGTTATCGTACGTGCTACTGGAAGCAAAATTCAATGCATTCTCATTCTCTTTGCTGCAATGCTTACTGTAACAGGTGATGGCAGAAAGCTTGCTCATTATGTTGTTCTAAAATGAAAAACAATGCCTAAAGTAAAATTTCTGTGAGAGATCCACGTTCGAATCCAAGAAAAGGGGTGGATGGACACGTCACTCATACAAGATTGGATACAAACGGTTTGGGGAAATATAGCAGGGGTCCCTCCTTCGATGCCCGGCCCTTCTCGTGTTGGACAGTTTTCTTTTTTGCTGGTATATCATTAATATGTACTTACATGGATTGTACTTTAATTAGCATATGTTTATTTCACTTCAGGTATTGTCAGTTCGTAACAGGAAGAATATTTTCCAGTATCGGTACTTCAAACCCACGTGTCCAACTTATCTGGTGTACGGTACCCTATTTGACTTTTCAGAAAAATCTCACACCGGAATTTTATGCCGGATAACGATTAACCGCAAATGAGTTCGACCAATTGCGTGTATATAATATTCGATGTATCTGTTAAATGTGAATTAATTGTAAATCATTTTTTAAATACCTGATTCCTCAAATAATTTACACATCCAAAGTTTTTTGCCTGTATTTTTCGTCACAAAAGTGCAATAATTACACGGGAAAATATGGTACTTAGTTAAAATATGACTGACAGAAGTATTACATATCCAGTCAGTTTCACGTTATTCGATGCAGTACATGTGTAAACTAAAAAGAACTCTTATATAGATCATTGCTGTTACTGGTAAAAGGGACGACACTCAGAAAATTTTTCACTTAAAAATGATATAGATGCAGCACTGTGGGCTGATGACTGCTATTGATGTCATGCTCCCATGGTGACAGCCTACCAGCATTTCAAGTCCACATTTATTATAATTCACTCCATTGAAAAAATAAACAAGACAAGGTAGTTTTAAAATTAAATTTCAATTCAGTTAATATTGGTCATCTAAAATCTCCCCCAAAACCATTAATAATTGCAGAGAAGTCATGTCTTGACATGTCATCGTTTTACAGAATGGTCAGGTGTAATGCTCCAATATATAAAATATTTGTTCATAGCATCTCGATTACAAATAGCCTATATCATTTCTATTTTGCATCTTTTTGCCTTTTTTGCATTTTTTGGGTTTTTAATATTTCAAGATCATTTTCCTTGATTTTGGAGAATTGTTTGGTCATATTTTGGAGAAATTAGTCTCTTTATGTCATTTTGTCTCTTTAGTCCTGCTACCTTATTATTTTATGACATTGCATCTGAAAGCCTTAACTAGTAGTTACACAAATATTGAAATAAAACATTTCAATATAATATTAACTAGTCTTATTCTTGTCCTTTCGAGTCTTTGTTTCTGAATCATATTTATATTTTATGGATTAATTTCTCAAGTTGTTTCTTATAATTTTTTGTAGACTTTAATTTCCCAAATCTTTTATTATTTTGAGTTATTTTCAAACTATTCCTTTTTCAACCAATATTAATTGTATTGTGTATTCTTGTCTTTGAGCAGCCTGCAAATAAAAGACCTATATTATGTACTTTGTGTCTAACCTATTTTTTTCTGAAGTACTTTTGAAAATAAATTTTTAAACATAATTTTATCATGTGTTTTATTAATTTTAGGCCATTTAATGATCTCATTTCATTTTTTATTATTATTATTATTATTATTATTTAATATTATTTATGTCATCAACATCTGGGCCTTAGTAATAACTGTTTATATCATCCTGTAAACAATGTATATTTTACTCCTGAATAAGTAAATTCTGAATATGAACTTACGTTAAAATATGTCCTGCAGTTTCTCCATTATAAGAATCCAAAGAGAGAGGCATAAAAACTGAAGTCCCCTATATGATTGCATCTAAAACATTAAAATCTGACAGTTTTGCCCGAAAAATTAATATTTAGACATGTACCTTTCATGATCTAAATTATATAGTTGCAGGAAGTCAGAATATTAACATGTACAATCTTCTTGTAGACGGGGGAATTTAAATTCATCGATCTAACAGTGCCCTAATGATAATTTTCTCTCTTGCAGTGCTACCAGAGTATCATATCGATACCACTTGGCCTTAAGTCCTTTGGATGGGGTGTTATATATTTCTGATCCTGAGTCCCACCAAATTATAAGAGTAAGGAATGTGGAAGATTATTCAGACCCTGATCACAACTGGGAAACGGCTGTGGGATCTGGTGAAAGATGTCTTCCAGGGGATGAAGCACACTGTGGAGATGGAGCTCTTGCTAGGGATGCCAAACTTGCATATCCTAAAGGTGAGTCACTTCTTATCTTAAGTTATCCTACTAACTATAAAATTACAGGAATCAAGAACCATTCAAGGATTATTTGTGCCATGGTGGTATAAAAGATTTGTAGCATGTGTGTGTATGCTCATGTGTTCTCTGCTCTGCTGGCTCAATAATCACCGGACATGTCTCTGTTTTAAAAAGAGAAGTCTAGTTGAAGTCTCAGGTACAGAAATGCAAGTCTTTTGAATTACCACCACCTGGGCAATATGCATGATGATTTCAACATTTGACTCTCATTAATAGGTCGCACTACCACAGTTCACTACACTCGGTGCTTTTAGCAGTTAAGAAGAGAATTTTTATTTTTACAGTTTAGAGCAATGAAAGATAAAAATTGTTTCCCAGGGTACTTGTATAAGCCACCCAACATGATTGCAATGGATTTTCTCATCTTCGAAGTTTCACTAATCTGGTCAGCTGTTACATGGTAATTTTACAGCACAATGGACAAGTCATATTGCTGTAAGAAATCTTAACCAAATGAACCTGTAAATTAAAGTGGGGGGAGCTCATCTACAACTCTAAAGGTGGAAGTCTATGTCACTGGATAGGGCTTTGGATGTGTTAGTCTGTGTGACTGTTATAATGCACCAACATTTCCATGTAAAAATATTCTACATACTGAAGTCTTCTGAGGAACACTCACGATAGGTTCTAATTCACAAGTATCCTACGGAAGAGTTGGAACTGGAGTAGGAATGTATAATATGAGAGCTCTCGGTGACAAATCAGCACATGTGTTGCACTCATGACTGAGCAGTCCTCCGACAACACTGAATGCGTAGGAGGCTAAAAGAAGGTGGGTGCCATAAACATACAAAGGTAATCCCAAAAATATGGTCTCCTATTTTTTTATAAATACATAGACCTGCTTATTTCTACAATGGTTTACATCATTTTTCAGCTTGAACATTTAGCTATTTTTCTACATAATCACCATTTCGGTCGATGCATTTTTGTAGACGCTGTGACAGTTTTTGTATGCCAATGTCATACCAGCTCGCCGCCATGCTGTTCAGGAAGTTGTGAGCGGCCCTTCGGGAAACCTCACGAACCAAAGTGCAGAGATCATCCAGGATGATCCGCCGATCTTCACGCATAATTTGATCAACCTTCATGACTGTCTCGACGGAAATTGACGGTCTCCCGCTCCTTTGTTTGTTCGTCGTGAATTTCATTCCGACCGGCTGCAAACTCTCTACACCACTTACGAACATTTTTGACATCCATGCATGACTCACCACACACTTCTGTCACTTGGCGATGGAGCTCAATCGGTTCAGTACCTTTTGCGTAAAAAAACGAATAACTGCGCGTACTTCGCACTTGGCGATAACATCCAACAGGAGCTCCATTCTCAACGGCTGCCAAGCCAAGACTGAGTGCCTCAGTACAGCGGGCACACGTTTATATGAGAGCGCGGGACACACTCTTCACAATATTGTGACCAACAGCCACACAAACAGAGTTCTGTATTTATAAAAAGGTAGGAGACCTTATTTTTGGGATTACCCTCTTGGTTAGCGTAACCCCATCCTAATTGGATGGCAGCATCCCGAGGGTACATCACACAATGTAACACTACTGAGAAAGTACTGAGTATGAGTGATCCAGTCTGGATGGGTTTGTGGTAAATAAAGTTAAGGAAAGCAAGGTCATCTTCTTAGAAGGATGGAAAATAAAGGCTTCCACTATCCATAACCATGGCACTGTATGGGATAGAGTGGTTAGCTCTATTCCTGGCTGTCTCAGAAGTTAATCTGGTACTCATCTCACTTCTATAGTAGGCTGGGTGAACTGCAGAGCCCTTTGCATCTTAGGGTTGCCAACTAACTCATATTTCCTGGGAAATTCCATATTTCAGTCTTAGGCCTATTTTGATCCAAATCCCAGGCCCTGTATTTTATAGTGTTTGTTCCATATTTTTCTTTGTTCCATTTTTTATTCAACCTTCTTAAGTATATTCAGGCAGGTAGAGATGAAGATAGCTTGTATGAGGAATTTTATTTCTCAAAAAATGTACTGACAGGGAATGCATCTAAAAATGGGTTAAAGCTTTTTATTCTTTGAAGGAAGGAAATGTGAGTGTAATTAGGTACTGGTAATTGGACTTGTTCTTAGTATGTCAGGTTAAAATGTAGAAACAAGAAGATTTTTCTCTCTAATGAAAATATATTGGATTTGATTGGACTGGATTAGATTGGATTGGATTGGATTGGATTGGATTGGATTGGATTGGATTGGATTGGATTGGATTGGATTGAATTGGATTGGATTGGACTGGACTGGATAGGAATAACTTACCAAGGGAGATGTTCAATAAATTTCCAATTTCTTTGCAATCATTTAAGAAAAGGCTAGGAAAACAACAGATAGGGAATCTGCCACCTGGGCGACTGCCCTAAATACAGATTAGTAGTTATTGATTGATAGGTGGACTGAGATATATAATCAGAAGTAGTTTAGATCTCATAAAAACACAGCTTCAGGTTACTGTAAATTTTATTTACACATGTAAAGAGTTTTTTATTACTTCTATAAAAAGATATGAAGCCATACATATACTGATGTTAAAAAGGGAGCAGAATGTAATGCAACATACTGTATTTAAGGTACTAAATATGTAGTTTAATAGATGTTAAATTCTTAGAATAAAATGACACTTGTGGTCAATTAGGGCACATACCCATTTATACCCTATTTTCGATTCCTGACAGTTGTCAAACCTAGTGCCTCTCCAAAAGTGGAAGTCTCATTTTTAAACTACATGGTCTCTGTTATAAACCCAGACCGAACACAGGGTGTTTGTACTCTGCGCTACGGCAGCTGTCTCAACCGAACTTATGTCGCGCGCAGCCACCCTGCTTTAAGCGTGTATACTGTACTATCTTAGATGAAATCTTACCTAGTAAACGATGCTGAAAGTGTCTTCCTTCCTGGGTTATACAGGCTTTGTATCTGGTAACCACATTCTGGCTGACGCAAGTGAGTTCTGCCACTGTAATGTTTCTGGTTTCATTCGTAATGTTTTCTTTCAGTTCCTCCAACGTGTGAGGATTTGTTCGATACACTTTTTCTTTTGGTTTACCCCACAAGTAAAAATCTCACACTGTTAGATTTGGAGAACGAGGGGGAAATAGACCAGCACTGATCAGTCTGTCTGCAAACACTTCCGAGATTGAAAGAAGGGAGTCCTCTGCTGTATGAGCAAGGGCTGAATCTTGCTGAAACCACCCATGTGATTTTTCTTCTTCCATTAACTGATGGAAGAACGGCGTCAAAATGTCATCTTGGTACCTCTCTTCATTTACTGTCATCCTGAAAAAAACAGGCCCAATTATTTGTCTTGCACTAACAGCACACCAAATATCTATCTTCCTACCATAATGAGGGACTTCATAAACACCCTCAGGATTTTCTGCACACCAGTAGTGAGAGTTATGACTGTTCACACCACCATTATGATGAAATTAGAACATTTACATACAAAAATACAGTGTTGCACTGATTACTGTCTCACCATGTTAACAGCTGAGATTCAGACTGACAACTCATGCTGCCAGGTCAAACACGTGCAGGCTGCTTGCAAAGTCAAGAACTATACGCGCGCCTCCCATACTGCAGCTGCCGTAGCCCAGAATACAAACACCATGCGTTTCCCCAACATGTGAGGATTTGTTTGATACACTTTTTCTTTCAGTTTACCCCACAAGTAAAAATCTCACACTGTAAGATTTGGAGAACGAGGGGGAAATAGACCAGCACAGATCAGTCTGTCTGCAAACACTTCCGTCCTCCTACTGAGGAATTATTATTCTCTATAGAGTGATAAATAAGTTACAAGATTGTGAGCAACTGCAACGTGACCTCGAAAATGTTGTGAGATGGACAGCAGGCAATGGTATGTTGATAAACGGGGCTAAAAGTCAGGTTGTGAGTTTCACAAATAGGAAAAGTCCTCTCAGTTTTAATTACTGCATTGATGGGGTGAAAGTTCCTTTTGGGGATCATTGTAAGTATCTAGGTGTTAATATAAGGAAAGATCTTCATTGGGGTAATCACATAAATGGGATTGTAAATAAAGGGTACCGATCTCTGCACATGGTTATGAGGGTGTTTAGGGGTTGTAGTAAGGATGTAAAGGAGAGTGCATATAAGTCTCTGGCAAGACCCCAACTAGAGTATGGTTCCAGTGTATGGGACCCTCACCAGGATTACCTGATTCAAGAACTGGAAAAAATCCAAAGAAAAGCAGCTCGATTTGTTCTGAGTGATTTCCAACAAAAGAGTAGCGTTACAAAAATGTTGCAATATTTGGGTTGGGAAGAATTGAGAGAAAGAAGAAGAGCTGCTCGACTTAGTGGTATGTTCCGAGCTGTCAGCGGAGAGATGGCGTGGAATGACATTAGTAGACGAATAAGTTTGAATGGCGTTTATAAAAGTAGGAAAGATCACAATATGAAGATAAAGTTGGAATTCAAGAGGACAAACTGGGGCAAATATTCATTTATAGGAAGGGGAGTTAGGGATTGGAATAACTTACCAAGGGAGATGTTCAATAAATTTCCAATTTCTTTGAAATCATTTCGGAAAAGGCTAGGAAAGCAACAGATAGGGAATCTGCCACTTGGGCGACTGCCCTAAATGCAGATCAGTATTGATTGATTTTTATTTGTTTTAATTTAATCTTTTTCCATTTGGATGAACTGAGCATCCTTTTACCATCTAAGCTAGTCAGCCCTTCATTTATACTGGTAGCTCTTAATTTTGTTAATGTATTAGAAAGGTCAACTTTTCATGTTGAAGCATTTATTGAAGGCTTAAACCTGAAGAAAACATTGTTGTTGGCTGTTGTTGGCCATTATTTATATTTTAGATATCATAGAGTTTGCATCAGTTTCTTAACTTGTCTATTATGTCTAAATGTAATTGTTTGGATCGTGGCTGTGACTGTTTTGAAGAGGATCATTTCCTAGCTTCCACTTCAAATAACTGGCCATAAATCCTCTGGATAACTCTCTACACATCATTGATGACCACATGATTCTTTAGCTTGCTCCTGATGGTCGTGTTAAAGTTGTAGCTGGACGACCACTTCGTTGTCCATCTCATGTTGGTGGTTATGTTACAGAATTAGCTACACAAGCTTCTCTTGTAATGCCACAGAGTACTGCCTTTGCTGTATTATTAATGCTGAATTTCTTTTCTAGGTGTTGCAGTGTCATCTGATAATGTCTTATATTTTGCCGATGGCACAAACATTCGCATGGTTGACAGAGATGGTATAGTTACAACTGTTATTGGAAACCACATGCATAAATCTCACTGGAAACCAATTCCCTGTGAAGGAACATTAAATGTTGAAGAGGTACATTATTTTGTCATGAATAAAATATTTTAAATTCTTGAATGTTGTTACCAATTAATTAATAATGCTATAAAAGTACTAGATAAAACTGTCTTCCTCTCACTGAATGTTGGTAAAATGAGTTAATTGGAATGCTCAGTGAGATGGAAATTGCTTTTGTTAGCTAACCAAATGACAGGTTCTGACAAATCACATTCTTGTGGCATAAAGTAAATAATTTTACCAAATTTAGTTTTATAGTATCACTATTAGTAACTAATATTATCAGTAGAAAAGTGCTCAAATATGTAATTCTCACACATTCTGTAAGTATTCCTTTTAATGACTGTATCAACAATTTTCCAGGTTCATTTGCGCTGGCCTACAGAACTGGCCATCAATCCTCTGGATAATTCTCTACACATCATTGATGACCACATGATTCTTCAGCTTGCTCCTGATGGTCGTGTTAAAGTTGTGGCTGGACGACCACTTCATTGTCCATCTCCTGTTGGTGGTTATGATACAGAATTAGCTACACATGCTACTCTTGTAATGCCACAGAGTATTGCATTTGGCCCTTCTGGAGATTTATATGTAGCTGAAAGTGATTCTCAAAGAATTAATAGAGTTCGTGTGATTGGAACAGATGGAAAGATCTCTCATTATGCTGGAGCCGAGTCTAAATGTAATTGTTTGGATCGCGGTTGTGACTGTTTTGAAGAGGATCATTTCCTAGCTTCCACTTCAAAGTTCAATACTATTTCATCTGTGACAGTCACGCCTGATGGAATCTTACACATCTGTGATCAAGCCAATTATCGCATCCGATCTGTTACAGCCAGTATTCCTGATGCCAGTGTATCACGAGAATACGAGATCTTTTCACCTGATACACAAGAGATTTATGTTTTTAATAGGTTTGGTCAGCATATAATGACTCGAAACATTCTGACTGGTGAGACCAGCTACTTGTTTACTTACAATGTGAACACCAGTAATGGCAAATTGAGCACTGTTACAGATGCTGCAGGAAATAAAGTGTTCCTATTAAGAGACTATTCAAGTCAAGTGAACTCTATCGAGAACACTAAGGGTCAGAAGTGTAGGTTACGTATGTCTCGAATGAAAATGTTACATGAACTAAGTACTCCAGATAATTACAATGTGACATTTGATTACCACGGTCCAACTGGTCTCCTCAAAACAAAACTCGATAGTACTGGCAGAAGTTACGTGTACAACTATGATGAATTTGGTCGCCTCACATCAGCCATAACTCCCACAGGCAAAGTTATCAGTCTCTCATTTGATCTGAGTGTGAAAGGAGCAACAGTGAAAGTAACTCAGAACAACAGGAAGCCAGTATCAATGCTCATCAAAGGGTCCAATGTTATAACCAAACTTGGTAAGTTGGCTTTATTTCATACATTATTTAGATTTAAGTGTATAACAACATAACATTTGTGAAGTTAAATACTAGCTCTGACACACTTTGTAACACTGAAACAGCTCTTCACACTATGATAATTTTCTTGCCTTGAAATGAGAAACATCCATAATTCTCACCAGTCTTCTCACCATCAGATTACCACTTTTTGAACACAGAGATGATATTTGGGTGATAAACAGTTTGACAGTGAAATAGTCATCAAAACTCTTCCAGGAATTTCTTTTATCCAGACATGTGAACTTCTATGAAATGGCCGTGAATGCACATGCATCTCATTGTTTTGAATGATGCCTATTTTGATTAATAAAAGTCCATTGCTTTGTTGGAAGTTTCACTACCAAATACAACATTTCATGAAGTTTATACTTTCCTTAAGATTCACTTCACAAATACTCTATATGATTTACAGTAGTGAAGTCTGAGAGTAGATACAGTAGGTTACGTTGAGTTTTCCAAACATGTTTTATAGAAATAAAAGCAAATAATTTATTTGAACACACAACAAATCTGGTAGTAAAGCCCTAATTAGCAAACAAACTGTGGTTTGATGTCACCAAAGTGCCAGGGTAAGCGAAGAGAATTTTGCCTTCCTTTGCCGCCTGATCATGGGCGAGTGGGGTGAGGGGTTCCCCATTGATTGTTGTTGTTGTTATTATTATTACAAGAAAAGTTATGTTCCATTCACCTTACCCAAAGAAAGTTCCTATACTTTGCTGCCAGTGATTTATAGAAAGATAATGCATTCTATAATCCACTTTTCAGTCTGAATGTGTTGTGTGTTTCTTTCTGCATTTTGAAGTGTCCCTCTGTTTGTTTACAGGTGAAGCTGAGCATCGCACATTAGTTCTAGCTGATGGAAGTGTGGCTAGTGTGGCTCCATGGTCCCACAGTGTTAGCACTGAGACAGTTCCTTACACTGTACTATCAGATCTGGATCCTGTACTAGGAGAAAGCTTCCCTGTACCTGCTAAGCAGAAGACCGAGATTGGTGGTGATCTGGCCAATCGTTTTGAGTGGCGGTACTTCTTGCGTCGAGCTCAAGGTAGCAAATCCAGTGGACAACGTAGTGCTGGAGGCAAAACTGTGGTGCAAGTGGGACGTAAGCTCAGAGTGAATGGTGAAAACCTTCTGACCATGGAATACGACCGTGAAACGGAGACTGTGGCTGTTTTTATGGATGACAGGGTAGAACTTCTGAACGTGACCTACGACCGCACTGCCAGACCTGTTAAATGGGGTCCAAGGTAAACCAAATGACTTCCTTCTCTATTTTACTAGCATAATATAACAGATCCTAGATCCTAAAGTGGGTGGGTAGGAGATGGGGATCTGCATTCAGATGGCCTCTGCTTGAACCGAATGGGTACATATAATTTGGGAAGTTAGTTTTGAAGAGTTATAAGGAGGTATATTTAAGGAAACAGGGGACTAGGAGTGGTAATGAGAGTACAGGGAACTAGAAATCAATTAGGAACAAAAAAAGTTGTTAAATTGTAGAAGTACTGTAAGGAAAGGAATAGACTTAATTTAATAGTTATATATTCACTAGATGTTGTAATAGGAGTTAAATCATGGCTGAGAAGTGATATCATGGATGTGGAAATTTTCTCTCTGAACTGGAGTGTCTTATCATACTGGTGAAAGAAGAATTTTTACGCTCTGAAAAAGTTTTGATGAAGAACATGAAATTCTAAGCATAAGGCTCATCACTTGAAGTTTTTGGGGTATAGAGACCTAGAAGGGGTGATGCTGACCTTGATGTAGAATAGTTTGCAAAGTTAATCAGCTTATTCCAGATAAGGTCAACTTGCAGGATTCCAATAACTCTAAGTCCTTCTATTGAATACCTTTACAAGTATTAACAAAGCAGATTTAAAATAGTAGAACAATTTTCCCAGATCAGATTGTGGAAGGAAAGTATTAGAGAGATCACAGAAAATATAGTACAATATATTAATATACCAGATGAACCATGTATTCCTTATAATGTTTTATGCAACCTGCTGAGTATAGACTACCTGAAAATATTGCTCTCTGTCATAAGACATAAACTTCATAGTTGATTTGTATTGACCCCACCCTAACTTAATTGAAATATCAGTCTCTGTAGTTATGCAAATAATACAAAGTGAAAACTAAAGAAAATCTCAGTTAAGAACATAGCAATGTCTCTAATTCCTTTTAATTTGTCCTGAGATTATACAACAAACAGCATGTAACCATTGGTGTTAATAAACAAGAATTTTATTCCCATGATGTCAATAGCTGCATACTGGTAGGCTGTGGTTTGCCAAGTGTGGTAAAAATATTGTAGCCTGTGTAGAGGTTTCCTTCACCCAATGGTGGACTTAATTAACATAGCAGTGTGTTGCAGTCGAATTTGACAATAACTGGCCTGTGTTTGAAAACTGAAGCTTTGCATACAAGTAAAAATATTTATACATCAAGGGATTCGAACTGCTTAGCCTACTACAGTGGCTAGTACTCCAGTACATATCCCACTTAGCTATGGAACAGATGCACAAGGGGTTTGTATTAAGGATATCTGGCATCCAGTGCTCTTCCAATTTCTATGTTTTGTTAATGTATCATGACAATGTATCATGGTTTTAAGCATTAATAGTACATTTAACTGTCCTCTTCACATCGCCATCATTCCTCTTCAGACACCAAAACTGATGTAGAGACAGTGTCGCGCCAAAGTGTACCATTCTCAGCAAGCATATCCCAGGATTGAGCGTTAATTCCACTCAAGGTGGAATACCTTTCATAGTATACTGTAGCTGATCCTTGAAATGCCTCAAAGGGGCTCTATGAGGTCTTATACCAGAATAGAGTTCACCATACAGAAGTTGAGGAAGCCTGGTTTCACTCATCTGAAACGGTGGCCATTGATGGTAGCCTCAATGCTTAAAGCATGTGCTTTCTCAAGAACTGCAGGGTTGGTGACCCGGTCCTCCCATTTGATGTTCGAAATGGATCTAAGTTTTTGCAGGTGGAAGATTTTTGATATCCTGACGATAGAGGGGTCCATGATTCACAACTGTAAAGCAGTGTTGCTATGGCAACAGCACGGTAAATCATGATCTTTGTATGCATTTTAAGGTTCTTATTCATGAAGACACGAGGAGATAAATGCCCAAATGCTGAGTGAGCAGTTGGCATTTATTGAGAAGATAATTCCTAGATATAAAAAGTGGTCGATCTACTCCAGTGGAGTAGGCGCAATGGAGATATTGAAAGGTGGGAAGTTTGATCCAGGTGTAGACTGTGAGAGTACTTGAGTTTCTTGAACATTAATGAAAAGACCAGAACGATCGCAAGCACTCTTGAAACAACTGACTGTTGTAGCTTGCCAGGTGTGAGAGATTAATGTACAACTGATTGAAAGAATGTCATTTCTGGAATGATGTTGTTTTCATAGTTTGAAAGTTTGAGTGTCCAGTATGTTTTGCAGGATATGCTTGGAGTGAATTGTTACCATATGGGAGGCAAGCAGAGAAATATCGGCCATCACGACTAACCCATGTTACTGGATTATATACCTTACAAAATTATAAGGAGCAGCTGGTTCACCTGGTATACAGTGCACATGTACTACGAGCATTATCAAAGCAGACTTAGAATAGTAGAACAATTTTCCCAGATCAGGTTATGGAGGAAAGAATTAGGGAGATCTTATGAAATACGGTAAAATATGTTAATATGTACTCTCTCTCCCTCTCTCTCTCTCTCTATATATATATATATATATTTATTTTTAAAAATTGTTTTCATTGAGGCTGTACTTGATAGTAAATGTTTACATTGAGTTTCATTAAAGTCTTTATGCTCCTGTTCATCACTAATCTTTACAAATGGGGCATTTGAGTTCACAATAAATCTTGATGATGATGCTTGTTGTTTAAAGGGGCCTAACATCTAGATCATCGGCCCCCATAATAAATCTATCATAACTTGTACCTTTACATTTCCAGAAATAGAGTCTTCTCTTTACGAATAGGACATCTGAGTTCATCATAAATCTTTTATAATAATTTTCTCATTTGTATCTTTACATTTCCAGAAATGGCATCTTCTCTGGTGTGGAGCTGGAGTATGATCGCTTCAGTAGACTTACGAGCTGGAAATGGGGAGATCTGAATGAAAGCTATGTGTTTGATAGAGCTGGTCGACTGTATGAGATTCGCTACGGAGATGGTTCTTCAATGATCTATGCCTTCAAAGACATGTTCAGTAGTTTGGTGAGTATGACTGACATAATAAATCGGAAATACCTAACTCTGCCTACAGAAATCAAATACCAGTAATGACATTTACAAAGAAATTGTGTCATTGTCTGTGATGAGAGAAATACAAAATAAAAGTAACTGGACTGATTTACATTT
This sequence comes from Anabrus simplex, assembly GCF_040414725.1. Taxonomy (NCBI): domain Eukaryota; kingdom Metazoa; phylum Arthropoda; class Insecta; order Orthoptera; family Tettigoniidae; genus Anabrus; species Anabrus simplex. Next base: position 160,938,707 of record NC_090267.1, on the reverse strand, counting down.
ACCTGAGAAATATTTTACTCAATTACAAATGATGTTTTCAACAAGTAATCAGTAACATTACAAATACTATCTTTAAGAAATACTAACTTTGTTTAATGTGGGGTCGGAATGATACCGAAGTTTTCAAGGAAAAAGTTATTACTTCATTTTGAGTTCTTTTAATTTCATTTTTTAGCATAAGAGATTTGAAGTGGCTGTCATCACTAAGTGAGGCTAAACTTCGAAACTTTCAAAGTGATTGTTCCCAAACGAAGTTTGTATTTCACACTCATGTTATCAGCTAATCCAGTATATTTATTCAAATAGGGGAATGGAAATTCCTCAGCAGTTTCACAATCATATGTTCCTCTCATTTCTATTACCGACCACATGCAAATTCAGGAAGTTGTAGTTAACAGTTATCTAAATCTCAACCAATAAGTTAACACAAGTCGTGAGTAAATGAACAAGTGTGGTACATATTCTTGGCTTTATAATCTCGGTCTGTTGTCTTGCAAGTACTGGGGCTCCAAAGTTGTCCCGATGTGATGCATGCTGATTACTGGAATGTAACGATTACAATTTTATTTCAAGAAATTAATTATGAATAAAAATTACTTTTTTTCTGAAAAGTAAATAACACTTTGCAGACTTGCAATGTTGTTATGAGAATGGACCTCAAGTCATTATTTATGGAATAAAATAGATGTTATAAATTTTTATGTGCAATTGTTGGTTATCATAAGGATTTACATTTTGGATTCAATCAAAACTTTTCTCTATCAATCCTTCTACAGCCTCTCCTATACACTGTGTCTGTCTGTTAGGTCATCAGCCCAGAGGCTGGTTGGATCCTCAAATAGCACCACCAAAGGTTATGCGGTTATGAGGAAACCCCAAAAACCAATGGCAGCACTAAAATGAGGCGTACTAGGCAAGATGAGGAGTGAGGTAGTTTGCCATTGCTTTCCTCACTGGGTCAGAAAGTACTATTGCAGCACAACTGACCCTATGAGCAGCACCTTTCATAACACTCAGATGCACTAGTCATGCTCTGAATGTCATTACTCAGCACTACCCGTACCCCAGCAACTTCCATATTGTCACAGCCATGGATGTTGACTGGGACTTCGGTGGAAGCTACACTTTACTCTGGCCTGTGCCAAGAGATGGATGCAAAATTACTGTATCCATCAAGAAATGACAGAAATGATATACACTGTATATCTCTAAAATTTGATGTACCGTATTTGTGTGAAGGTCATATTTACAATGCATGTAAACAGATTTTATGATGATCCCTTACTCATTGCTAGAGCTTTAGTGTACCGTATTTAGTTTCAAACAACTTTAGACTCTGCACTTCATGACTTCAAAGTTAACCATTATCTTTCAGGTTTCCTTCTACTGTAGTATCTTATACTTCATAGTCAAAGTTGTTAGTTTCAGGTTTCTGAAAATAGTATTTAAAACTTATCATTTGACATTCATTGATAATAGATAGCCTCTAAATAGCGAGTGAGTTTCATCACTAGTGAAGACACTGATATTTACTCTCCAAGTACAACAACACTGTAAATGCAATAACAAGTAGATATTCAGTACCAGTATGTCTTCAAATAACTCATCTAACTAATGAACTAATATTATTCCCAGTGAACATGATTGAATTGTTGATGAGTTTATCAGATCATTATCTGCTTTACTCATTATATTAGGTATGATTTATAGCATACCCCTCTTAAAATTTAACACTATGAGCCCAGATGAGTCAATATAGCATCTCTACCCTGTGCTGGCATGTTTTAAACTCTCCAAAAATAATCACAGTTCTGTCAGTTTTTGCAATATAAATAAACGATTTCATATACATATTCTAGAAAAAGTGGACTATCACATGAAATCAGTTCAAAAATGCTTACAGTTAGCATTGGAAAGAAACTCAGGCTAGAATATTGGTACTTTCTGTTATCCTTGTTCATGCACTTGAATTTCTAATTCACTCAGAAAAGTTGTAGAATTACACATTGTTATTCCCAATACTTACTTTGGTATGGTAACACTCAAAACATTCTCCTATGCAAAGATCTATGGCAATATACGGTCGGCATTTTCTTCACAGTGCGGCCAGTGTTGTGTTTGGACTTGTCGTTGCAAACCTTTGCACGTACGCTGCGCATGTTCTTCGTTCTTCATGCTCACTGCAGGTATTCTGTGTGGAAAATGATCTCTACCTACTAGCCTTACTGCAGATGATGCTCGTGATTCTTTAGTAATTTTAGCTCCAACACTACTCATCAAATCATCCACCAAATGTTCACAAAATTTCAGTAGGGGAAGTTTTGTGAACAAGCCTTACGGTACAGTATATAGGCATTCACTATGGCAAGATCACACAGATGGAAGAATAATTTTTTTCCACCACTTGATCGACTTCCTTGTGAATGCATAACATGCCAGCAATTGGTTGGACTTATCAACACCAATTTTGAATTTGTCATAGTCCACTACTGCTGATGGTTTGGATTTCTCGTGGCTCCCTCTTGCTGCTGGTACTTCAATCATGTCATCCTCGTGTGCAGTGCTCAGCATATACTCGCCTATCCATATCTCAAGATACAGTATAAATAGACTACTTGAGGGATGACTGCAGATTGTTGACTCACTACACTTTCATTCTAAAACTGTGAAGTAATCGTTAGAATATACGCGCCAAAAATTTGAGCTTATCTAACCGGAATGCATGAGGAGTACATATGTGAGCAATTAGGTAAGATCTAGCTGAGCGCACATGGCTATGAAACATTGTCCCTAGGTTGCACCATCAATCACTATCGATTGATAACACCACTTATCAATAGTAAAGGAAATCGACAACACATTGAAAGAAAAACTAATTCGTAACATGAATAGCTTTCAAGTGGCTGAATTTCAAAGTTCATGGTAGTACTCGGGCGCACGCTGCATGGTAGTAATATTACCGGGTACATAGTGTTAATAGTGAAAATTGTAATTCATCGCGTCGAGTACAAAAATATTTTGAGATACTGGTAAAATTTTTACTGTATCCAGTCAGTATATGTAAACAGAACAAAAATTACTAATGTCTTATAACGTAAGCTATTGAAAATTTCCTGGAAAAAACAAACAAAACACTATTCCCTTAATACTCAAACATACGTCCACCATTCATTGATCTTCATGGCCTGTGATGTAATCACCATGTTGTTGTTGCTGAAATGCACACGCTGATAGCTCGCTCACCCACTTACATGCTGCGTGTCCTGGGACGAAAAGCTCAGCGTGAGAACTGTCATCTATAGTATTCATTCCTAATTTGACTTCATTCTCTACATTACATCTAACCTGTTATCCTGGTTTCTAACTATTTCCATTGCTAGTAAATAATTAGCCTCACAATTCTCATATTAGTTACCTAAAGTAGCCTTCACAGGATATTTAGATTCATGGAATTTTCACTCCTGTTTGGCTGTGTCTATAGCAATCAATGATATAAGAGTAATTTGATCTTCAAATTAACTTTATTTATTGTACTGAATTCTTTTGAATATGTTGCTATGAAAGTTTTGTGGAATTTGTAAGTTTGTGGTTATAATAATAATCATTATTATTATCTTGTGTTGCAGCCTCTAAAAGTGACCACTCCCAGAGGAAGTGACTACTTACTGCAGTATGATGAAGCTGGTGCTCTACAGTCTTTAACAACACCACGAGGACACATCCATGCATTTTCATTGCAAACATCTTTAGGCTTCTTCAAGTACCAGTACTTCTCTCCCATGAATCGTCACCCATATGAGATCTTTTACAATGACGATGGTCAGATCCTTGCCAAAGTGTACCCACATCAGTCTGGGAAAGTGGCTTATGTATATGACCAGAGTGGCAAGTTGGAGACTGTTCTTGCAGGCCTGTCTTCAACTCACTATACCTACCTTGAAAGTGCCAGTCTTGTGAAGAGTATAGATATTATAGAGCCAAACTTTGAACTGAAACAGGAATTCAAATATCATGCAGGTATACTTAAAGATGAGAAAATGAAATTTGGAAGTAAGAGTGGGTTGGATAATGCTCATTTCCGATATCAGTATGATGGCAATGCAAGAATTTCTGGTATTGACGTGGAAATAAATGGCAAGGAACTCCCTCAGCTAAGGCTGAAATATAATCAGAACCTTGGTATGCTGGAAGGAGTGAGTGATCTAAGGATTTACAGAAACACTTTCAATCGTTCTGTGATGCAGGATACAAGCAAACAGTTCTTCACCATAACAGACTATGATAGCCATGGGCGTATTAAGTCTCTTCTCATCAACATTAAAACATTTGATGTGTACAGAATGGAATTAGAATATGATAAAAGAAACAGAATAAGTTCTCAAAAGCTGATGATTGGAAGAGTTTCTTATATGGATAGGATCACTTACAATGCCGATGGTCATGTAATGGAGGTGGTTGGCGATAGTAACTGGAAGTATGTATATGATGAAAATGGAAATGTTATTGGAGTAATTGAACAAGGAGAGAAGATTACGCTTGGATATGACAGTGGAGATAGAGTCGTTCAGTATGGTGACGTAGAATTCAACAGCTATGATGGACGTGGATTTGTAGTAAGGCGTGGTGAACAGAAATACAGATATAATTCTAGAGCACAATTAATCCATGCCTTTGAACGTGACAAGTTTCAGACTTGGTACTTTTATGATGACAGAGGTCGCCTGATATCATGGCATGATGAACGAGGAAATGTTACACAATATTTGTATGCTAACCCTAGTATGCCTGATCTGATTTCTCACGTCCATTTTCCAAAGACTGCACGGACTTTCCGCTTCCTTTATGATGAAAGAGGAGTACTTATAACAGTAGAAACTTCAGAGCAGCGTTTCTATGTTGCATCAGATCAAAATGGCTCTCCACTTGCACTATTTGATACTAACGGGAACATCATCAAGGAGATCCGGCGAACTCCATTTGGAAAAGTAACAAAGGATTCAAATCCAGACTTCTACTTGCCTGTTGATTTCCATGGAGGTCTATTAGATCCAAATACAGGACTTTTATACCTCCATAAGAGGCTCTATGATCCATCTGTGGGACAATGGATGACTCCTGCTTGGGAAGAATTGGCAAATCAGCTAACAACCCCAACAGATGTTTTCATTTATAGGTTTAACAACAATGATCCTATCAACCCAAGACACAATGTAAAGTATATGACAGGTAAGTCAGTTGAGATTATCAATTAGATTTATTATTATTGAGCAAAACATTTATTCTTGTATCAGAATTGCCTTACTTTATTCACTGATATTCCCATTTAACACATTTGGAATAGGAGGAAGAAATATGTTCAAATCCGTAACTTATTGTAGAGGTAGTTTTCTATTATATTGATCTAAAACAATTATAATAGCTGTCCCCACCATAACAAGACTGCCTCTTCCTGGAGGACCTGTGTCTGATCCCGGCTAGGTCAAATATTTTTACCTGGATAGTGGTCATGATTATTGTTTTAAGAGGGAGTACTGAAATACTGAGAAGCCATCTTCTCTTCACATTAATCAAAGAAAAAATTTAAAGAAGTCCAACCCTTTGAAGAATGAGGGAACTGGCAGAAAATGAACAGGAAGGGAATGAAAATAAAGTTATCTTAAGCCACTCAAGAGAACAAGAGTTGACCAAGGAAGCTTGGATTGCACAGATGGAAGTGAGGAGATTGACACAAATAAGTGGATGCAAAGCCATACTCAGCTATGGGTACCATGGTCACCAACTCTTCCAGGATAAAAGCCCCTTAGACTTGTTTCTATAGTCGCCTTTTACAACAGGCAAGAGATCTTCTTCTTCTTCATCTTCTTCTTCCTTTATTCACATGGTCTCTTTAAAAAGTTCTTCTTAGCGTTAACCTCGAAGATCTTTTGCTACCATGTGCTTTCCTTCATCCCCACCTAGTTATACCTGCTCCCTTCATGAAGTTGCAGGTCCTCCTTATTGGGTCTTCTCAGATGTTTCTTCTTTCTTCACAAGGTCATCCTAGTGTGGAGATTCTAATTCTTCCCAGCGCCTCACATTCAAAGAGTATGTGTTCAGCTGATTCTTCTGTATCGTTACATTTCCTACATACATTGTCTCTTATTACTCCAATTCTTTGTAGGTGCTTTTTAAGATGGCAGTGTCCAGTCAGCAGTTCTACCATCCATCTTATATTTTCTGTGCTGAGTTCCAGCAGTTCCTTAGTATGCTTCTTGTTTGGGCTCTTTATTAGTTCTTTCGCAAGCCTGCATCCTGGAGCATTTTTCCAGTTTTCCATTTGTTTCTTTTGTACCCATTTACCTATGTAAAGTCAGGCTTGTCTATAAGAGATCTCACATACTGGTTCTGGGCCTGCAAATGGTGTTTTCCTGACCCTTTTCTTGCCAGTTTATCTGCTTTTTCATTACCTTCTATGCCTGCCTGTCCAGGTACCCATATTATTTTAACAACATTGTACTCTGAGAGCTTCAGGAGAAGTGTATGACAATACCAAACAATTTTGGATGTAACCCGGACAGCTTCAAGTGCCTTAATGGCTGCTTGGCTATCTGTAAATATGAAATGTTCTTATCTCTGTAGTTCATTTTCAGGTTTTCCTCAAGGCATGTAATGATGGCTATCACTTCAGCTTGGAAAAACTGCAGTGTGTCTGCCTAGACTCATTTGGATTGATCTCTCAGGTCTTTCCCCATTGATCACTCCTCCTGTTCCCTTCTCAGTCCTTGAGCCATCTGTCCACCATACAATATCTTCCCTACCAGTTTTCCAACTGTTAATGTCCCAGTCTTCCTTTTTTGTTATCTGGGTCTCAAATGGTTTCTCAAAGATATACTTTGAAATCATATGATCAGCTGGCATGTGTAAAACCTCTCCTGCTATTACTCTGTTAATTTTACAGTGTCCAAGATTGGGCCTTTGAGTCTTCCAGCATCCATTTTGCTCCAATCGATATGAGCTCAGTCTAGTTTGTCCCTCTATAAAATGGAGGAAGATCTAGTAGGGTATTCAAGGCTTATGTCAGCGTAGTTCACTTATGGCTATACATACCATTCTCTGAAGGCTATTTAGTTTACTATTGACTTTTCCTTGACTTACTTACATTCACCAAATGAATGCTGTATAGATCATCAGTGGTCTAATGATCATTGTGTATATCCACATTACCAATGCCGGCTTTAGACCCCATATTATTCCGATTGCCCTATTGGATGCATACAATAGGTTCTTAGCTCGGGTTATGTTTCTTTCTGTGTGAGGATTCCAGGTTAACTTTTTGTCTAATATTGCACCTAAGTGTAACACTTGTTCTTCTATATAGATTTCTTGCCCAGAGAGCTTCATTGTTCTCATCCCCTTAATTTCTTCCTTCTTGTGAAAGGGACCAGTGTTATCTTGCTCAGGTTGACTGTGAGTTGTTCGTCCCAACACCAGTTCTCCACAAGGTTAAATGACCTTTGCATGAGGTCCTGGATGATACTCATCACCTTACCTTTTACCACAATAACTAGATCATCTGTGTATCATTGTGTATAAAATCCCTGTTCATTGAGCATGGCTATGATTTTGTTCACCACAAGGTTCCACAGAAGAGGAGAAAGGACTCCTCCCTGCGCACAACCTCGGGTGGCTTTAATCATTATCATCTCTTCAAATAGAGTTGCCTTTATTTACCTCCTGTCTAATATGGATCTAATCCATTTTACAACAGTCTTGCTCACCCTACTCTCTTCAACAACTTTAATCATTGTCTAGAAATGCCGCCAGAGCAATTTCTTTGTTTTCTAGGCTTTCCTCTAGTTTGCAAATCAAATGGTGGATTGCTGTCTCAGTGGATCTGCCAGATCTGTATGCAAACTGATTTTCATGTAAGGTTGAGTTCAGTTGCACCATTTTCTGGATGTATTTATCCAGTATTTTCTCCATTGCTTTTAGCATGAAGGAGTTTAAGCATAATGGTCTATAGGCTTTGGCTTGTGCATGGTTTGCCCTTCCAAGCTTTGGTATAAATACTGCTTTAGCCTTAGACCATGATTTTGGCACTTACCCCAGAGCTAGGCTTGCTCTAAAAACATCTGTCAGGGCCTTGATGATTAACTCCCGCCCTTCCTGCAGGAGTATCTCATCTGGCCCCGGAGCCTTAATCAGTTGGCACAATTCCAGTCTGCTATTCGTGGTCTGGCCTCTGTCTCAACCATTTCTTCCCCTTTTACTTCCTCAGCCTCAGGAAAATGACAAGCTAGCAACACCTCCAGTGTCTCCTTTCCCATCTGAGTTAATGTTCCATTGGGTTTTTCCAGTATTCCCACTTGATTTATATGTACCTTTTTGAGAACCTTCTGGAGCCTTGCTGCTTCAGTGTTTGATTCCACTTTCTCACAAAACAGTCTCCAAGAGTTTATTTTTGCTCTCCATATCTCTAGGTTATACTCAGTGAGTTTCCTATGATATATGTTCCACATGTCATCTCTTGATGATTTTTTTATACAATGCTCTAACCTCTTTCTTCATTTTGGCTAGGTTGTTATTCCACCTCGTAACATTTTTGGTGATTTTCTTTTCTCTAAGGAGACAGTTGTCATTGTATGAAGCTAAAATGGCCTCTTCTAATTGTTCCACTGCCTCATCCACTTCCCTCCGTCTCCTTACATTTGTTTGGATCTTTTGTACAGCCTGCCCTAGAACTTCTCTGTATCCATCCAAGTTCTTTCTTTTAGTATTTCTGTACAATTCAATATCACATTGCCTCGCACCTATCGCAAGTTGGATATGCTGGTGGTCTACCAAGGATGGCTCCTCCAGCACCTTTAATCCTTAATAAAATTTGCTATATGCGTGGTGCTCAATGTGATATCTATTACCTCTCGATGATTCTTATTTATGAATGTTGGTTTATTTCCTAGGTTTAATATTATCAATTCTGATCTAATAATAAACTCTAGTAAAGACTCACCCCTTACAATGCAGTTGATACTGCCCCATGCAGTGTGATGTGCATTTGCATCTGCTCTGAAAACTAGGTGTTCACCTTTCCTCTTTGCTTTGCAAATCAATTCTTCAACATCTTCCGATGGATGCAGATCTGTTGAGTCATACGGAAGGTATGCAGAGCGTATTGTTATTTCTCTGGGACCTTCCCAATTTCCACGTTTTATCTTGGCTGCTACTAAATCCCTTGAAAAATGTTCCTGTGACAGAAGGCATTTTAATTTTCTGCTCACAAGTAAACATGTTCTAGGCATATTCGATGTAGTATCATACATTAGCTTACCTCCAGATTCCACCAGTCCTGCTACTCTACTCTTAACTACCCAAGAGCCACGTCAGTAGCCTCACACTTGAACTTCCTGATGAAATTGGCAACAGGTGCTTCTTTTTATGTTGACGGTTGGCCTGAAGAACTTTCAGCACCATCCTTGCCAATGCTAGGTTTTGTTTTTCCCTTAATTACTTGAAATTTGATCTGCCCAAGTCCAAGCTTGGTCTTAAGACCTCTCTTCTCAAGCTCTTCAAAAATCTCTTTAATTAAGGGCCAAAACAATTGTCCTTCCTGTGTCATCAGTAGTTGTCACATTCAGCAATCTCCACTTTTTCGTCGGAAGTTTGGTGTCATGCTGATGTAATCTGACAAGAACATCTCCACCCTTCATCTTGTCAAATGGGGGTGGAAACTTGATGATGACCTTCATAGTATTCAGCACCTTCTTGGCTTCTGCCACCTCCAAATTATCCCCTTTTCAAGGGTTGCATTGGCTACTGTCTGTTCCAGCCAACTTTTGGTTTCTGGATTTGCACAGATCAGTACCATTGCTCCACTTTCCAGCCTTGGAGACTCAAGGAAGCCTGAAAGACATCCGTCTGATAGCGGTTTCATCTGCGCTATCAGAGCAGATGAGAGATCTTTCACGTCTTCCTCCTACAGTTTCCCATCTGGAAAGGTTTTAGGTATTATGGCTAACTTGATTGAAGTAAGTCTTTCCGAAAAGGACATGACCCGTTTCTTCTTTCTGTTTCTTGATGGGCGGTTTTGTAGCCAAACTTGATGGCATACTATCCTCCGACCTTAGTCTTTTGGGCGTTGTCGGAGGGATAGCCTCTCACCGATCCTACTTGGCTTCTTCTCCGTCCAAGTTCCAGCCGCTATTTTGGCTTCCTTTCTTGCTCTTTTCCTTTCCTTATAGTATGCACTGTTGCAAGGTGGTCTGTCGATATGTAATCTGTTGATTTTCAATGCAGAAATCTTCAGTTCTGTCTCCACGGACATTCCTAATTTGCTTGTAGTAGCAGTCTGCTCTACTGAAGCTTCTGTTACCATTTCTTGTTTTGTGTTGGCGACAGCCTGTCCTATTGGGACTTCTGTCTCCATTTTTTCATCTTGGGTTTGCTCCTAGATCTGCTCTGCTGGACCTTCCATGGTTTGCCTTGATCTCAGAGTTTTTGAAAATGCTTCGTTTTGAGCATCCATGTTTCAATCAGTCATAGGGTTTTTGCCCCTTCTAGGGTCCTGACCGTCGTTCTCACCATCCATGATGAGGCATACAGCCAGACATTGTCCTCCCACAACTCAGGCTCTCCATAGCAGAAACCATGCCCCTCATTCGTCCATCCAGTGGTCACCCCTGGCCCGAACCTAGCCAGGATTGTTCCCCCTTCAGTCGGCCTACTCACGTGGTTTCCACTTGGCATTCCCATGTCTGAGTTCACAGACAGGCAGGAGATACTCTGGATGTATTCCACTGCCTCCATCCACAGATGGATTTTACCTAAATCTGAGAATTGGCTAAAGGCCATCTAGTAACCTTACAAGATTACACATGATATATAAAAAGTAGCAAATGTAGTTATCTATTTTTCTACATGATATTGATCTTTAATTTAGAAGTAGCTTGACTACAAAAGGTGTGGTACAGAGTATTGAAATAAGGAATTTTATTGAGGAACTCATATAATTACAGAATATTCTGGGCATTTACAATATTTGAGGCCAGTTAAATTGAATAGATTTTGTGGAACGAAATAATAACAGAGAAAATAATGCATGAAAGTTTTTCAATAATAATTGTTGATGTATATTCAGTATAAACTTCGACTAAAGTACATTATAAACATTGTAATGGCTAGCATTTTTCTTCTGAAAGTCTGTAACTAATTTACATGTACTTTTAGTCAAGCTAGGAGAAGTAAAAGCTGAAAGAAAAGGCACTAACGTTCAAGAGAAAATCAGATAATAGGTAGACTTCATAGAGTGGGACTCAATAAATATTTTGATGTTATGTCTGGTCACTTTGAGAGATAGGAAAGTTCACTGTGAAATCTTCTTCTGCCTCTCTTCATAAGTAGTCTTTCTTTGTGATGTGCATGCCTTGTCTAGACATTTCAATGTTCATACTTTTCTTTTCCATGATAGACTGTGTTGCTTTTGTGTAATGATATTTCATTATTCTATTTCAGATCTTCCAAGCTGGTTGAAGCTTTATGGCTATGATGTAGACAACATGCTGGGTTCTTCTTATACATCACGCATGATCTACCAACCCAAGGCTGTCATAACTTCAAGACAACTCTCACCAGACTTCGGCGTCATGTCAGGACTGCAGTGCATAGTTGATAAGGTCAACGAGAAATTCCGTGAATTAGGATTTGTTCCTAAGCCTCTCTTGAAGATGGAGCCTAAAACAAGAAATCTGCTTCCTCGGGTGGCATATCGAAGAGCAGTGTTCGGAGAAGGAGTGTTAATATCTCGTGTGTCAGGGCGTGCAATGGTTAGCATTGTGGATGGAGTAAACAGTGTGGTTCAAGATGTTGTAACATCTGTGTTCAATAATTCATATTTCTTGGATCTTCACTTCAGTTTACATGATCAGGATGTGTTTTATTTTGTGAAAGATAACGTTCTGAAAATACGTGATGATCAAGAAGAACTAAGACGTCTTGGGGGAATGTTCAACATATCAGTTCATGAGACAGCAGATCACGGTTCTAGTATGACTAAAGAACTGAGGTTACACAACCCAGATGCTGCAGTGTTCATCCGTTATGGAGCAGATCCTGAGCAAGAAAGACACAGAATATTAAAACATGCTCATAAAAGAGCAGTAGAAAGAGCGTGGGAGTTAGAAAAACAACTCGTAACAGCAGGGTTTCAGGGTCGAGGGGACTGGAGTGAAGAAGAGAAAGAAGAACTAATTTTGCATGGAGATGTGGATGGTTATGAGGGTGTAGACATTCACAGTATCCATCGCTATCCACAGTTAGCAGATGACCCAGGTAATATTGCCTTCCAAAGAGACACAAAACGTAAGCGAAGGAAGAGTGGTAGCAGAAGGTCACGATCTCATAGGCACGATTCGTGATTCGTTGGCTGTTAATGTTATAACTTTTACTGAACAATAAAGGATCTACACATTTTATGTGCTTGATCCTTCAGTTTCTTCCCAAGAGAACTGACTTTAATTCTTGAAGTTCTTCACAAACACCCTTCAAAATACAATAAAATAGAAATATCAGCTTACTGGCAAAATATATTATCCTATATGAAGTTAGAATTCAGTTCACACTCTTTTTGTTAACATGACTTGTGTCCAGTAACAGCTAGTCATTTTGTGATTCATCAACTTGCGCGTTGATGATGTGCTAATAAGAATGTAAAATATACAATGCTCTAAGAAATGACAAAATATAGCACCAATTATGGTTCTATCTCATTACACTGGTTCCAGCCTGAATGATTTCTATAGACATAAACAAAAAATAAAATTGTGATTATCATTGAAATTAACTGTATTTTTTAAAGAAACTAAGTGTAGAATGTTCACTGCAGTTTGAGCAAATGACATTTTTGAACAGTGTGAGTGCTAAAATGTGTGAAAGGGAATGAAGTGTGTTAAAGTCAAGAAACATTACAATTGTAAAACTGTAAATAACAAATTTCAATGAAGAGCTTTTTTTAAACTATGGTGAATGACACCAAAACTCAGCATATAGAATCCTTCCTTAAAGACTTGAATTTGTTTAAATGAAGTGGAACTTTCTAACAGGTCACATATGATAAAGTGTGAGAACTGTGTATTTTAAAATTTAACGTAGAGGCCTACAATACGTTAAGAAAAATAAGACTGGAAAGAAATGTTTTAAAACTGAAGCAGCAGTGAATGGCAATACTTCAGGGGTGGGGGGTTAAAGCATTCATTTGAATTCTGCATTATTACATAATCCATGATATTAAAAACAGGGTAGTTACCAAACTAATTCGTACTAATAATATAAAGAAACATGAAAGATGTTGCAGCAAACAGGACGTCTTGAAGATTTGCTAGCACGGAAATGTTACTCGCATAATACGTACATGTCATATACTTACTGTATGAGTGAAAAAGGAGTGCGTGGGTGCTTTTTTTAAAAAAAACGTATGAAGATCGTGTGCATTATATATTATGATAGTAAACAGATGATATTACCCAGAGACAGTACGGTATATAAGTACTAATAAGCTTTTTATAGTGAGTACATCACAGTATATTGTACATATTGCAGACACAAAAACAACCGTTCCTTGTTGTGCTTTTGGCTCCGCAGTTTCTAGACAACTCATCTTTCAGTGTCTGTGATTTTTTGCATTGCATTAGGAATAGAATGGATGCCATTCAATAAAAGAAAAATTTCTTAGGCAAAGTGAATGAAAATGATTTTTTATGAAATGGAATGAGAAATCAGAAATACTGGAAAAGAATGGATGTATGAATAAGCAGAGTATAGCATTGTTTCTAAGAGGTGGGGTTTTTATTTTCTACTGTATAATCACAAAGCTTCTGCCTTTGGTGCTTAAATAATGTGAAACCTCATTGTACTTGTAGCAAGTAAATTTATCATTTCATACTACATTTCAGATGTAAACTGAATATTATTTTGTCATTTTAACATATTTCTAATGGAAAATTTATATCCCTTGTTGATATTTTTAGCTTTTCTAATTCTAATGGAATTAACTTCAGTTAAGTTCTTCTTGGATAAAAGAAATCTAATATTTTAAAAATATGTTACTGTCATAATTAAGTTACAAATCTGAAATGATTTATTTCAAGTTTGACTGAGTAGAAGCTGTTTAACATGTGCATGTCCTTTTTATTTAAAAGAAATAAGAGTGGAAGGAAGACTTTGGCTGAATAAGCCATGTGAAGAAGACAAGATATTTTTTCAAAGGTTTTTACCTGACTAAAATGAAAGCAATACTTATTAACTGATAGTTCTTGTTTATACAACTGTGCAATTCTGATATGTTATTGGTCTCTGGACTGTGAGGCCTTGGGGCTGTATAGATAGGCCAGGTAGTGGGTCCATCAATTCCTTTCTCCACTAGAATTGTCTACTGCCCACAAAGAGAAGAATTCCTACCCTGATGTGTATTTATTTGGCCTGTGGCCCCTGTGTATAGGAAATATTATAGTGGTGTGTATGTTCACATGGGATATATCTGCAAACTAACTGTACATAGACTTAATTACTTATTAAAAACGTAATGCAATGTCTACCGTTGTATAATGATGTTAGTATAGGACTTGTGTACTACCTGGTTCATATTATATAAGACAGTGATACATTCCTGACCTTTTATTATATGTTTCTGTGAGAAAGAATCAACAACTGGAAGAAAGTTCCCTTTTATTTTTATTACAGTATTTGTTCCTGAAAGTTCACATTCATTATGAAGGATAAAATCACACAGAATGAAACTAATTTCACTGAACGGTAAATTAATTACCTCATGGAATACTTTCTACCTTGTGGAAAGTCATCCTCAGTGACCGACTCTTCATGTGGTGGATGTGGATGTGATGATGGTGGTGGTGGTGGTGGTGGTGGTGGTGGTGGTGGTGGTGGTGGTGGTTATTGTTTTAAGAGGAAGTTCAACTGGGCAACCATCCTCACCTAACAAACTAAATGAAAATAAAAATAAACATAAAATATATATTCACTGAATTTTGAAAGTTAAGGATACATGAATAATTTTAGAAAGCCAAAATGGACTAACATATCAAAAGGGAATTTAAGTTCCCTAAGTAACAGAACACATAGAAGGTGAAGGCCGGGATCAGCGGTATTCTCATCATTGGCTACTATGAGCGGATGTTTCTGGCAGTCAGAGGCTCCATCTTAGGTCAGAGAGATATGTGCACTCGGTACAATAAATTTGCACCACATGATCACAACAGTAATGAAACTACCCGTTTCACTCCTTTCCCAAATTCTCAACCGTATATTTAGAGATTCAGCCAATTTTACAGCAATCACATAGCACAACAAAGGAACATTCTTCTCGGTTCAGAATAACATTGCTTGTCCAGACGCAACATCCTCCCACCTTTGATTTTACACTGTCAAATAAAATTTATTTACACATCAACAAGATATATTAAACAAAATTTCAAACACAGTTTAAGTTCTTTCATTCAAGAAAAACATGTAGGGATGTTCACTTTTCTACCTGTCCTGGTAACTTTGGCACCTTGCAAGGGAGGGCCAGAAGCTGGAGACCTTGCAACAGCTACCTTGGTATTTTTTGGGGGTAACGTCTAGTGTTGTGCCTTTACCTGGGCTTGTGGGAGAGAAACACATCTCTAAGGGATAGATGTGTTGTATTGGCCAGATGAATTCTCCAGCAGCAGTTTTCACATTCACTACTCGTACTACATTGTCCTTTCCTGGGAACACCTCTGTCACTCTCACTAAGGGCCAGTCCATTCTCTTCATGTTGTCATTGCGGATCAGCACAACATCTTCACACTTTATCTCTTCTATTCTCCCCTTCATGTCTCCTTTCTTGTGAATGAGTTGACCTAGATACTCCAGTGTGAATCTCTTCCTCAATTCTTCTCAAGCGTAGTTGGTATTGGAACCTTTTCGATAAATTAATGTTATCAATGGAATCGAGATCTGGCACTCCCAACCTTTTGATATCTTGTATGTACATTGAAGGTGTCAGAGTCACAAGGTCATTCTGGTCATCTGATATGTAGGTCAATGGTCTGGAATTTACAACCGCTTCACAATCAACAAGAATCGTCATCATTTCTTCATAGTTTACAAAAGCATGGCCCAGTACCCATCGCAACAACCTTTTCACCATCTGAACAACTCGTTCCTACCAATCATCCCACCAGGCTGCAGTGGGTGGGTTGAATATCCATGCAATTTTCAAAACTGCTGTTTCTTCGGTTATCTTCTTCCAGTCAAGTGTCATGAGTAAATTCTCTGTTCCATGGAAGTTTGTGCCATTGTCGCTATATATAACATATGGTCTATCCTGTATAGATATGAATCGTCTCAATGCTAACATAAAACTGGACACAGAGAGTGAGGTAACTAGTTCAAAGTGAACTGCCCCGACAACAGCACATGTAAAGATTACTATCAACGATTTTGTATTACCTCTTAGGTGCAATGGACCTGCCAGATCAATTCTGACCACTTCAAATACTGACGCTTCCCTTACTCGAGCTTCCGGAAGTTCCTTGGTTCTGTTTCAGCATTCTTTGATTCAAACCTTCTACATCAGAGACACTTGGCCAGAATGCTAAAAATTGTCTTATTTACCTGATCCAAAACCGTTCTGAAATGTAGACAACTGATATGTAGGTCAATGGTGTGGAATTTACAACCGCTTCACAGTCAACAAGAATCGTCATCATTTCTTCATAGTTTACAAAAGCATACATAAAATGATCGTCTCAGTTTTTCAACAATGTCTTTCAGCAGTGGTTTGTACTTTGAAAAATCTGTGAAGAGGGACTATGAGGGGCACTATGAAATTAGTCTACCTTGGTTACAGGGTATGGAAGAGTTACTAGATAACAGGATCCTTGCTGAGAAAAGATTACTATCTGCAACTTCCAAACTCAGAACTGCTAATAAGTCACTAGATCATGTCGGGGTCACCATATTATGTTGGAATAGCAATGAAACTACCTGTTTCACTCCTTCCCCAAATTCTCAACCATATATTTAGAGATTCAGCCAATAGCACAACAAAGGAACATCTGTCTTCATTTTTAAAACTTAACTTACAAGTTCACCGCCTTCTCGATTCACAATAACATTGCTTGTCCAGATGCAACATCTTCTCTCCTTTACCAAGGCCTCACTTTCTGAAGGTTGGAAAGAGGACCACCAAACTGCAGTTGTCTTCTTAACCTCAACTTGTTGGGAGTTCAGATAGCTAGCCACTCTGATACCCAGGATGCCAAGGTGGTTCAATGAGTTGAGAACAAATATCTGTAGCAAGTATATTCATAGGTCTGTGTGGTAGTAGTATGACTTCGTTTGGAGCCTGTTCTGCCAGTTTGTTTTCCAGACTCCCTATGTGATTCCAGTGCCAGCATCACACAACCTGAACATCGTGGATCTGCTGCATCAGCAGCTGTTGCAGAAAACGTAAACCTATAAACTATATAGGGCTTAAAGAGTGGTCTTGCTTGTGCGGCCTCAGAGCTTCTAAGATGGTGAAAAGCTTCACATTGGTCACACTACAGACATTAGGCAGCAAGATGTTGATGCTAATATCATTGCAAACAAACGAGAATTCAACATCTCTTCACACTTTTAGCCATCCATAAAGAAAAGTAGCACATCCAGAAACTGGTGAATGAAGTAATCAAAATACCTCCAAAGAACAGAGGCAACCAGTATTCACCTCAGGTTCACAGAGTTGGTCTAGACCATATATCCAACCACGAAACTAGTGTTGGAGTACCTCGTTGGGCGTTCGGTTGATGCCCATTACCAATATTGCCATTACAGTAGAATGGTACTTCTGTGTGATATGGTTACATAGCATATGGAATTTGAATCGTGACCATTTATAAAAGAATGTTGAGTTTTGAGATATGGTTCTAGTGTGTTAAGAATGTGTTCTTTAAAACTGATTGAGAATTTCTATTCTTGTGTCAATGTCACCTTATTCATGTCTGTGTCTAGTAATTGGTTGGTAAATGCAGAGTCTGTGTTTTGTTTGAGTGCTCTCATATGTTCTGTATTGTGATATACCATGTTTGAAATTTAAGCCTGTTTGTCCAGTCTGTGATTTGATTTGATTTTATATTTACAGACTAAAATGCAGTAAAATTCTTAAATCCTATATTGGCCACAAACAGGCCAGAATTTGAAAACTTAGTTTTCAGAACATATCAGAATACTCAAGCAAGAGCAAGACACAGTATCTGGACTTAATAAGCATAGGACACAAATAAGCATAGAAATTCTTCCCTTTAAAGTATTCACCCTAAGCACTCTAGAACAATATGAAATATACATATATGCTATATCTGAAGGAACTCAACCAAGAGTCTGAGGAAGAACCTCATCAAACTTGGATGTCCATTATAAATAAAAACTTGTGGGAAGCTCAACTAAGTCCATCCATAACCCAAAACAGGAGAAATTGGGTGAATTCAAGCTAGAAGAGCCTATCCAAAATGAAATAGGACAAAGAATAATAATAATAATAATAATAATAATAATAATAATAATAATAATAATAATAATAATAATAATAATAATAATAAGAAGAAGAAGAAGAAGAAGAAGAAGAAGAAGAAGAAGAAGTTCCTCAAAGCACAGACACACAAATCTCATATGCTACCTGACTGCATCATAGAAAAATGTTTTTATTATCAAAACATTGGTATTAGATACAAGACATTAAGTGAACCCGTTCTGAGAGATGGTTGCTGTTTATGACCATTTACATTTGGTAGAAAATGCTCCAATGAGATAATTGTTACCTGTTGAAATACTTTACTGAAGTCAGTTTAATTTTCTGTAGCTTTGTTCATCATTTCACTTGGCTGACAGATAAAAACAGAAGCTGCATACATTACAAAGTTCTAAGAAGTATTGTAACAAATTCTTTTTCACATCATATTCCTTTGATTCAGTATAATATAAACCAGAACCAAATTATCCATTTCATCTCTATCCTATATTTCCTTGAATGTCATTCACAAAAATTATATGGGAAACTGAATGGTTGAAAGATATGCTCTCCTATATACTAGGTAAGTTTTATGTACTTAAATTTCAAATCCTATTACATTTTGTGTTATTGGAATGACCTGGTTGGCTACAGAAAATGTGTATATTAAAGATGATACAGGTTCTGGCGGTAAGAACAGAACCCTATTTTGAATAATATTCAGATGGGCACATCAAGAAACATTTCTTCTACTATTCAATCGACCCTTATTAAAGGTCTAAGCATCAATTGGACAATATTAAGATATTGGCTTGATGGACAGAGCATACAATTCTAGGCTTTTAGCAAAGATTCGCAAGGATTCCTGACTCAACAATGTATTTCTATGAAGAATTGCAAGTACAGTATTTCATTACAAGATTCAATTACAATTCTGCAAACCATTAAAATTGAATATACTGAATTTCCGAGTACTTCACTACCAGTATGAATCACCGTATGTAATTACACTTTTTTTGTTAAATAGGTATTATCGTATGATGATTCTTGAAAGGGGAAAGCATTTTTCAAACAAATAATTGAATAATTTTTATCTCGTTCTCATCTTGTTTTTAGAATTACTTAAGGTATGACAGTTTTTTTTAATGACTGTTATTCAGATAGAATTTGCTACGTATAGTATTTTACTTATTTGAATCATACTTATCAGGGGCTGCCTAGCTATGACAGTAAAAGGCATTCTCGATTTACCCAGAAATATGTAGTTCAGTAAGGTAAGAAATTTTATATTTTCTTTTCTGGAGAGGCACATGGCCATGAGATTCATTCAGTCCACAAGAGAAATGTGTACCATGTTAATTCCTGGGGAGGGAAAGCAGCTGGATATAGTTTTAATATTCCCTGCCATTGCAAGGGCTTTCATGACCCGAGTAGAGATGGTTTCGCTGTTTGGTTTTTGTTTGTTTGTAATTACTCATTAAATTATTGAAATGTGAATTACTGTATAAGGGAATTGATATTAAGTTGAAAGTGAAATGTCAATTAAGCCAGTTAATCTACCCCCTCCACTCTTGAATTGTGAAAGCTATGAATATTGGCTTACTGGAAACACTCTAGGTATTGCCTAATGGTCTCATAATACTCCAGTTCTGTCTCCAAAATCAGTTCTTTGAATACTAGACTTTCCTTTGCAATGATGGGTACAACCATTATTTGTATTTAAATCGGAAATGCAGTACCGGTACTTTAAATAATGGTTTATTTCAGTTGTGATTTTACAGGTTAATAGGTAACACTATTGTATTTATGTGCTGTATTAGTCTCTGAAGGCCATTTCTTCATGGTACATGTTGCTCAATAACATAGGCCATTTTATTTCATGATCTCTGGGTTGATTCTCATTATCTTGAGGAAGAGAAAAGTATTTTCCAATGTCTCTGTGATGGTGGAAGATATGTCAGAATCACTGCACAACCATGATGATGCTATTTACATGACAGAGGGGGCAAAAGACTTTGGCCACTCTTGAAAGCATTAGGCATGATTAATTACACTCAAAATAGTGGTCACTTAATTTAAGAAAATAGCTAATGGGAGGCTTTGTGCAGATGCAATTTGCTTCCATGTGGTTGGATATCCCATTAAACTGTAGGTCCCATGGCTATGGTCACATTGATGATGATATCCGATTCTCCTCAGATGTTGAAGTTTGTCCAATGTGAAGCAACTACTATAGCCTTGCCACTGATTGCATCAAAATCTTCATGGTAAGATTCCACAGGGCAATTTAGGCAATTGTATGGATGCTCTAGATCTTGAAAAGCATTCAAGTCACAGGCACCATTTCGTTTATAGCCGCAACTTTTTAGGGTGGCCCTAGATTTTGCCATCATCATCATTATCATCATTTCCCAACTCCAGTTTCCCAGGTGCGGTGTACCAGCACTCGCCATCTCTTCCTGTGTACATAAATGTTCTCTTTCTGAATATCTTTCCATCTGAGAACTCTCTCCTCCACACCTGATCTCACTGTCTCTACAACATTTCCTTGACTTTCCCCTTGGTCTTTTTCCTTGAACAGTAAAATCAAAGTATTTTCTGCAGGTCTCTCGCTCTTCATTCTCATAATGAGCCCTTACTACTGAAATACAGGAATTTGATGGTAATAGGGACTTCAATGCCAGTTACCTTCCTATTTCCTACATTCCTGATTTTGTTTCTTTGAGTAGTTTGATTCATAGTTCTAGTGAATCTCATTTCTGTTGCCTAAATTCTGCTGTAGTCATTGTTTAATAGAGCACATGCCTCTAAATCATATGTGAGAACTGGTACGAAGTAGGTGTGGTACAAGGTTCTGTTTGCTTTTTGTGGTATTTTACTGTCCTAGAGTAGGTTTTTGCCGCACCAATTCATATCCTGTTAAGCGCTGTCCATACTGGCCATGGTTGTCAAGCATGAGTTAAAGTCTTCCACTGGCTTATTCCTGTCTGAAAGCATAGACTGTTGCTGCCAGAACAGGTTTCCAAGAGTGTGCTTACACTATGTAAGTAACTTGCTGTTTTCTAAAATATTAATGGTAAGTATGTATGCAAATTAATCTATATTTAGGTATATGATACTTAAGCTTACTGCAAATTGTAAACATTTCTAAAATAATAAGAAATTTATTCTGTTAATCTTGGTCTAGAAAGCTAAGAATAATGGCCAAGAGGATTTGTCGTGCTGACCAGATGACACCTCATATTATTCAGGCCTTCAGACTGAGTAGTGGCCACTTGGTAGGCTGTGTCCCTTTGGGGCTTTTGAACCATTGTTCTTTTTTTTAAAAAATTCTGTTAATTGATGCTGATGAGACTTATAAAACAGGAAACAGGTTGTGTGATCACCTTAGCTGAGATGTATACTTCAGAAATGTTCTATGTTGGAGCTGTTCATCTCACTGAGCATCTTGCCAGGTTCCTCACCTCAGCACAACATACTGAAGCATTTCTCCTCGCCACACTTCCTGACGTTTAATAACACCAAGTAATAATATTTAGTCAGTGAGCAAATTGCTTTCAGAGAACACTAAAGGGGAAACTGTATTACCACAATATGGAGATGCTTACAGACTGATAGATTTATCTACAAGTAGTTCAGTAAATTAGTGGGTCCTTTCCAGGATGAGAAGAAAATGTAGCATACATCCACTTGGTGAGGAATGAATCAAATGAGGGAGACTTCTGTATATTGTGTCAGGAGCTTAAAATGTACTCAGATAATTTTATGAATATTTAAACATTCAGGAGATAGTGGGTTCGAATCCCACTGTTGGCAGCCGTAAATTTTGTTTTTGTTTTTGTGGTTTACAATTTTCACACCAGGTAAATGTTGTGTGTGCACCTTAATTAACGTCGTAGATATTTCGATTACGGAAGACTCAAGGCCAACTCTATCGCACCCACAAACAAAGCTGTGTCTTTCGCATTCCATGCCTTTCTTAACTCTGTCAGTGCCGGGAATCGAATGCAGGATGCCTTAAGTCAAATTCTAAAATAAGGAGACCTAAAAGTAACCAGCCGGCCCCGCGGTGTAGGGGTAGCGTGCCTGCCTCTTACCGGAGGCCCCCCTGTTCGATTCCCTGCCAGGTCAGGGATTTTTACCTGGATCTGAGTGCTGGTTCGAAGTACACTCAGCCCACGTGCTTATGTTTGAGGAGCTATCTGACGGTGAGATGGCGGCCCCGGTCTAGAAAGCCAAGAATAACGGCGGAGAGGATTCGTCATGCTGATCACACGACACCTCGTAATCTGCAGGCCTTCGGACTGAACAGCAGTCGCTTGGTATGCGATGGCCCTTCGGGGCTGTTACGCCATGGAGTTTGGTTTGGGAAAATGAACAGAGAAGGAAGTGACACCCCTGCAAGGCTCTTTAGCTTCCAGCTAGTTCTTCCGTCCGGTCTCGTGCATTTAGGACAGTTGGAAAAGTACGCCTTAATAAATGCTCCTCATAAAACCTTTGTAAAAATACTAACTGCATCTGTTTATAACAATAATCACAAACGCCTCCTTTTCATGTGGCTCTGTTGGTTGAGTCGCTGTCCTTCTGAGTCCGATTTTGCAGGTTCAAATCACGGCTTGGGTCGGTGGCCCTTAAAACGGTGTTGAAATGGTAACAGCTCCATGTCGTTGGTTTCTGGCAGGTTAATAAAAAGTATACATACGAATATTAGCGTCACAAAACTGTAACTTTATACTTTAAAAAATTCTATTTTTTCGGGGCGTCGACCTAGAAAGATATTTTGCCCCTACTTTGCACCATGAACCTGCGTGAATTTGGATATTGCGGAAGTATAAAGTCCCCAGACCAGGGATATTAATCTTTTACAATTAAAAACCCCTGACCCGGCCGGGAATCGAACCCGGGGCCGACGGGTGACAGGTGGACGCGTTGCCCCCTACACCGCAGGGCCGGACTAACTTTACTTATCATGACGAATATAAGACCAAGTGTGAGGACTCGGCCATTATAGCATGGAAGTTTGTGATCCCGCCACTGCAAGCGATTATATCCAATATGTGCTTCAGGAGTTCTGAAGAGAGAATATTTTCAATGAATAAGTTGAATTTATTTTGCTTTCAGTTCCCAAACTCAGTTCATTGTGTTTTGTGAACTTCAAGCATGTATCTTATGTGGCTTGATTAATTTAATAGTTCAGTGTTTCGTATTGTTTTGTACCTGGTTGTAAGTCAGGCTATGATATATTAGTTGATGATACGTGATTTTTTTATCACCGAAGGATAGAAATCGATTCGAAAAATGGGCCAGAGCTATTCCACGGAAGGATACTGAGAGTAGAATGTTTCATGTTCATTTCACTGATGATTTGATAGTAAAATTAGATAATTTTATATTGAATTGTGAAAAAGTGTAAACTTCCATTAAGAAAAAAAAAATATGGTTCTAAAAGCAGTAAATATCGAAGACTGGGAAAACTCTCTAGCTGAATTTGACAGCGCAGTTCGAAACTCCTCGATTGAGAAATGTTTAGTGTATCATTTGCCTGGGTATGTTATTAATCTACTACTTTATCTGTTTACCCTCCAGGGTTGGTTTTTCCCTCGGACTCAGCGAGGGATCCCACCTCTACCGCCTCAAGCACAGTGATTGGAGCTTCAGATTCCGGGTCGGGGATACTACTGAGGAGGATGACCAGTACCTCGTCCAGGCATCCTTACTTGCTATACTGAACAGGGGCCTTGGTGGGGGATGGGACGGTTGGAAGGGATAGATTTAGGAAGCGAAAAGGAAGCGACCGTGGCCTTAAGTTAGGTACCATCCCGGCATTTGCCTGGAGGAGAAGTGGGAAACCACGGAAAACCACTTCCAAAATGGCTGAGGTGGGAATCGAACCCACTTCTACTCAGTTGACTCCCGAGATTGAGTGGACCACGTTCCAGCCCTCGTACTACTTTTCAAATTTCGTGGCAAAGCCGGGAATCGAACCCGGGCCTCCGGGGGGGGGGCAGCTCTTCTGAATTTATCAAGTGTTCGCTCTGTGCTCATTCTCAAGCTGAGAATAATCAAAGTATATTTTCAGTTCTCAGCGAAATAAAAGACTATGGTTCAAGAAACAATGAAGTGTTTTTAACACGTCCTTCGAAAAGTGTGTGTTACATTCTTTTTCAGGCCGAGAAAGCCATTAACGGAAAACTGTTGCCATTGATGCTTTCACGGCCTGTACTTATAGACATGATACTGTATAGGCTTTTGGTCTTATGCCGTGTCAAGAAAATAAGGTGAAATTCCTTACGTTTCGCAGAGAACTGTGCTCTGCGTCATCAGAAGAAAATCTCGACTGTCCACGAGAAAGGCTTCTTAAACAATGACGTTTTGAAATTTAGAACGTTATAATAGAAGTCGAAATGGTACTTTCATTCGTCACCAGATGGCTCCCCGGACGTGGCATAGCGCTAGCGTTCGAAGCGGAAGCTGACTGAACCATCAGAATCAAGAGGAGGCTATTGCTTCGGCACCCGTCAAACCTATAATATGGTGGAGGTATGTTGATGATGCATTTATGGTCTGGACAGAAGGTCCTGAGAAACTTCATCTATTTCTAAACTACCTAAATCAGCAACATACTTCAATTAAATTCACTATGGAGATGGAGTCGGACGGATGCCTTCCTTTCTTGGATGTTCTTTTTTTTTTTTGCTAGTTGCTTTACGTCGCACCGACACAGATAGGTCTTATGGCGACGATGGGACAAGGAAGGGCTTGGAGTGGGAAGGAAGCAGCCGTGGCCATAATTAAGGTACAGCCCTAGCATTTGCCTGGTGTGAAAATGGGAAACCACGGAAAACCATTTTCAGGGCTGCCGACAGTGGGGTTCGAACCTACTATCTCCCGAATACTGGATACTGGCTGCACTTAAGCGACTGCAGCTATCAAGCTCGGTCTTGGATGTTCTAGTAAGAAAGAAACCTGACGGCTCCTTAGGGCATACCGTCTATCGTAAGCCTACCCACACAAATCGCTACCTTCACCCAGATTCTCACCACAATCGAGCACAAACATAAGGCATCTCACGACACTCGCCAAGAGGGCGAGACAAATTATGAGCCATCAAATATCCAGGTGGCACGTTCAAGGGTAATGTTCCAGCGATTTGTAGATTCATAGAGCCCTGCATCCCAGAGAAACAACCAAGCAAAGTTCATCGAAGGAAGAAGTGAAGGGAACTGCCTACCTGCCTTACATTCACAACACCACAGATCGAACTGCCAAGGTCTTTCGCAAACATAATATAAAAACCGTATTTGGCACCGCCATTAAAATTGCTCACAGTCTCAGTAAAACCAAGGACAAATTGTCCCCACTTTTACATCCTGGGGTATACGAAATTCCCAGTACTTCCACTAAGGTACACATCGGCCAAACAAGCCGGTCCATTTGTACCCGTATCAAGGAACATGAACGTAATATTCGTCTCAACCAGCCAGACAAATCGGCAATAGCTGAGCACGCTCTATCGTCGGGTCATGATGTCATGTTTAAAGATGCTCGAGCTCTTACCCACACTAGACACTACAGGTCCAGGATTATACGGGAAGCTGTGGAAGTACGTAGAAATCCTAACAATTTCAACAGAGACACTGGCTATCAATTAAGTAATACCTGGTTGCCAGCCATTAAGGATTTACGTAGGTAGTTCCCTTCCTTGGCCCTTCACTATTGTTATTTCGTTTCTGTGTTTTCCAAATTCGTACGTTCCTCATCACCTGATGTTTCATTCCAGGCTTGTGTCAATGCCATACACCTCTCAATGTCATATGTTACGTACACATGTTATGTGACCCTCTTAGACTGATTCTGATGGTTCGGTCAGCTTCCGCTTCGAACGCTAGCGCTGTGCCACGTCCGGGGAGCCATCTGGTGACGAATGAAAGTACCATTTACACTTATATTATAACGTCTACATTTCAAAAAGTCATTGTTTAAAAAGCCCTTGTCGTGGACAGTCGAGATTTTCTGCTGATGACGCAGAGCACAGTTCTCTGCGAAACGTAAAGAATTTCACCTTATTTTCTTGACATGGCATAAGCCCAAAAGCCTATACAGTATCATGGTTAATGGAAAACTGAACTCAAAATCGACGTGGGGTGAAATATTTTTTGAATGTGTCGATTCCGTAGAAAAATTTAGTTGATCCTTCGGGATTATGGATATAATGCCCAGATTTGTTTATCATTATCTGAAGTGCCAATTTTTCTTCAGAACGAAGGAAATCCGGGGAGATTTACAATCTCGAACATCCGCCAAATATTCACGCAAGCTTTCGAAAGTCCAGTAAGCGATAAATTGAGTTGGTAAGTAGAGTATTACATTTAAATAGCTCATGGGTATTTGTTTTAATATGCTGAGAGTTACCGGTATGTGTTATTTATCTGAAAACGTACACTCCAGTAACCTGTGCTTTCCGCAACATGTGATGAAGGCCGTAGCTCTTATTTCCATGTATGATTTTTTTCCATTGTACAGTACTGTATTGTTTTAATAGTAACCTTTCATTGTTTTTAAAAGACAATGTAAATACTTCTCAGTTACGGAGTAGTACGTTTCCTCTGGCATCAATCCTAAGACCAGCTGATCGGCACTGTGAAGCTTGCCCACTCTAGCGCTGCCTGGTGGGGCGCAGTTGAACTCGAGGAGTCCCCACACTTGTTCTTATATTCGTCATGTTACTGTATTCTGTATCCCAGGCTTACAACAGATCCACAGAAGGAAGTACACCGTCCGATCTTTTTTCTTTTTACAATTTGCTTTACGTCGCACCGACACAGATAGGTCTTATGGCGACGATGGGATAGGAAAGGCCTAGGAGTGGGAAGGAAGCGGCCATGGCCTTAATTAAGGTACAGCCTTTGCCTGGTGTGAAAATTGGAAACCACAGAAAACCAGCTTCAGGGCTGCCGACGTTAGGATTCGAACCCACTATCTCCCGGATGCAAGCTCACAGCTGCGCGACTCTAACCACGCGGCCAACTCGCCCAGTACGCAAGCTAAATTAAAAGAAGTGGTTTCTGAGGCTGTATTCACCCACTGCTATGCGCACAAAATTTAATTCTTTCTCAAGCTGTCATTCGCGAAAGGATGTCGTATGTTCCTCGCGATGATGAATGTTTTTGGGACATTTTTAGTAGTTCTTCTAAGAGAACTTACCTGTTGGGTAGTGTCCTCAAAAAAAAAAAAAAAAAAAAAAAGAGAAAGGTTTCCTAAGCTAGCTCCAACAAGTTGGAACTATTCCAGTCGATTAGTACAGACCATCGCGGAATATCGTGCTCCTCTCCAAGAGTTTTACGAAAGTATTTTGGAGGAACCTGGGAACTGGATAACATTACACTCAATGAGGCAAGCGGGTTTCTTGCGAAGTTAACGGAATTTCAGTTCAATTTTCTTCTGAATATTTTTCATGAAATGTTTTCAATGACTGATATCACATATAGGCCTATCATCCTTCAATCTAAGACCCTAGACATCACATTTTGCACCAGCGAAGTGAATTCATTAGAAACTAAAATGCCAATAATGCGAAACGGTGGATTTGCTAATGTCTGGGACAGAACAGAAGAGACATTTGATCCACCAATGACAATTCTAGCACAGGTAAAATATCGCTTCTGTTCATTAGGAGATTAGTCCTTCACTGAAATGCTTGAATGTAAGAAATTTGAATTTTTCTGGCGATTTTCCTATAGAGCAATTTAGTAAATTGAATACTTTGATATAGCACGACTTTAATCCTCATTGAGGGTAATGTTCACTTCTGAACAGTTCAAATCCAGAAATTCCTATTGACCAGTGGTCTCCACAGCGGTCTTCTAGAGCTTCATAAGTCAGAGTCGTCTCTCTGCATTAGGGATGATAACTGTGGAAAAAGATCTTCATCTTGAAATGAAATCACGTGAGCACTTCTGCAGTGACGTCACCAAGGCATTTTGCAAAGAGAATCGCAGGGTCAAGTAATTAGGGGGAACAGATTGAATTTACTTACGGTACTACATTGTGCTACTGGATCGTTACTAGTTGCATGCATCGGTGGCGAATCCAGAATACGCTACCGGATATTGGGTAATGAAGTTCAAAAGATATGGGAGCTATAAAATCCATTTCCGCTGATAAGTGGAAATATAAGGGCGAACACGCCAAAGGCAACTACCGTCCGACCCCAGCTGTCTTAAATAGAGAGAGGACTACACTGGTTTATCCAAAATGCATCGTTGACTCCTACAGTGCTGGTTACCTACCTCACAGGAGCATGTTTCATGTTCAGTCCAAGCGTTGCACGCATTCCTCTATTACTAACACAGTTTTTTTTTTTTTTTTTTTTGCTAGGGGCTTTACGTCGCACCGACACAGATAGGTCTTATGGCGACGATGGGATAGGAAAGGCCTAGGAGTTGGAAGGAAGCGGCCGTGGCCTTAATTAAGGTACAGCCCCAGCATTTGCCTGGTGTGAAAATGGGAAACCACGGAAAACCATTTTCAGGGCTGCCGATAGTGGGATTCGAACCTACTATCTCCCGGATGCAAGCTCAGAGCCGCGCGCCTCTACACGCACGGCCAACTCGCCCGGTAACACAGTTTAAAACAATTAGGGGAACATGTTTTTTAACGTCTGGTATGTGAACGTCAATTTGCTAGATGGGGTTCCAATGGTCATACAGCATACCTTGAGACCTTAGCTACTCAGGGTATGTCAGATCGAAGTTATACTCCATCTGTAGGCGTAGCCATGCATTAAACTGTCAGGTGACCCCCAAAACAAAGTGAACAGTGGTGCGTTCGTGTGCACTTGTGAGGTACACAGACTACTGCGTTCATTTGAGCACGTTGTACGTAAACCACCATATCCCATGGTACATCTTAACGAGGTTAAAGTCGCAAGAGTCGTCACTTTGATCCAGGAAGGATGGACTTTTCGACGTATTGGTGTGGATCTCAATGTGTCTCCGTCAGTTATTCAACGCTTGTGGAATCGCTACAGTGAGACAGGCCAGTTCACAAGGAGGGTTGAACAAGGTCGTGGACGCATGACAACTTCACAGGATGACCGATATCTGACCATTTGTGCGTTGCGGCGTCGTTCAGCAACTGCCAGAGAACTGCAACAAGACCTCAGGAAGGTCACTGGAGTCACGATGTCTGACCAGACAGTAAGGAACAGGTTAAGAGAAGTGTCCTTACGACCCAGACGTCCTGCTCGAGTGCCCGTTTAACACAGCAACATCGCGCAGCTCGCCTTCTGTTTGCTCGTACCCCCGTCAACTGGCAACTTCGCCAATGGAGACCTGTGTTGTTCACAGAAAAGTCCTGATTTCCCCTGACACAGCGTGATGGACGTCAACGTATATGGAGACGCCGTGGTGAGCAGTACATGCCAAATGTTGTCCGGGAAGGCGACCGATTCGGACAAGGTTCTGTGATGGTGTGAGGTGGCATCAGTATCGATGGCCGTACGGATCTTGTCGTCGTCCGTGGTAATCATACCGCTGCGGGGTACATCGAGCAGATACTGCTACAGCATGTGTTGGTTGCTGCATGCGGTGTTGGTCCTGAATTCGTACTCGTGCACGACGATGCCAGAGCTCATGTAGCGCACATCAGCAGAGCTGTCTTGCGAGAACTGGCCATTCAAGAGATGGAATGGCCAGCAGTGAGTCCCGACCTTAATCTCATCGAGCATGTGTCTGTTCCACCACAGACTTTCCAAGACTTCGAACAGGCTCTCTCATTGAAGAGTGCGACCTGATACCGCAACGTGACCTCCGTCGACTTATACGGAGCATGCCATGTAGGTCCCAAGCTGTGATAAATGATCGTGGAGGACATGCAACATACTGAAGCTCTCCAACTGTGATACGAATCCACCCTGGAGGATTGTCGAACTCTAGCATTCATTACCCATGTGCCAGCGCTTTACCTCGAGACTGTACATTACTCCACCGTAGGAGCATTGAGATCGTGGGGAATGAAATTCAAAAGAGAATGGACCTAGTAAGAACCTAGTAAAAGTACAACGAATTTGGTTTAGTAGGCACAATACTGTAATAATATTGTGTTGAACTGAATAAGATCGAATTATTTCCAAAAAAGCAAAAACACTTTTTCTTTCTTCTTTCTTTCATAATCCATTTACCCTCCAGGGTTGTTTTTTCCCTCGGACTCAACGGGGGATCCCACCTCTACCACCTCAAGGGCAGTGTCCTGGAGCGTGAGACTTTGGGTCGGGGATGAAACTAGGAGAGGGACTAGTACCTCGCACAGGTGGGCTCACCTGCTATGCTGAACAGGGTCCTTGTGGGGGAGATGGGAAGTTTGAAAGAAACAGGAAAGGACGCGGCCGTGTCCGTAAGTTAGGCACCATCCCGGCATTTTCCTGAAGGAGAAGTGGGAAACCACAGAAAACCACTTTGAGGATGGCTAAGGTGGGAATCAAACCCCCCTCTACTCATTTGACCGCCTGAGGCTGGGCGGACCCCGTTCAAGCCCTCGTACAACTTTTTAAAATTTCGTGGCAGAGCCGAGAATCGAACTCAGGCCTCCGGGGGTGGCAGCTAATCACGCTAACCACTACGTCACAGAGGTGTACCAAAATAATTTTTGCAAGTCCTAATTGACTATCAGTATTTAATAAACAGCAAGTACTGTTCCAAAAGTAAATTGCATAACAAAAAATTCGCTATTTCTTTTTAAATCCGTTTACTGTCCAGGATTATTTCTTCCCTCGGACTCAGAGATGGATCCCACCTCTATCGCCTCAAGGGAAGTGTCCTGGAGCGTGAGATTTTGGGTTGAGGGATACAAACATCTTAATTTACGAGAAGTTAGAAATCACGGAAAACCACTTCAAGGATGACTGAAGAGGGGGAGTCTCGGGGGATAAAACTTGAGAGGAGGACCGGTACCTCGCCCAGGTGGCCTCACCTGCTGTGCTGAACAGTACTCTTGTGGGGGATGGAAAGATCGAAAGGGACAGACAAGGAAGAGGGAAGGAAGCTGCTGTGGCCATAAGTTGGGTACCATCCCGGCATTTGGCTGAGGAGAAGTGGGAAACCACGGAAAACTTCTTTGAGGATGGCTGAGGTTGGAATCGAACCCCTCTCTACTGAGTTGACCTCCTGAGGCTAAGTAGACCCCGTTCCAGCCCTCGTACCGCCTTTCAAACTTCGTGGCAGAGCCGAGAATCGAACCCGGGCCTCCGGGGGTGACAGCTGATTGATTACACTAAGCACCATACCACAGAGATGGACCCACTTGTTTTTAAGACTTGAAAACAACTTTTTCAACATGCATTCGAACTAGGTATTCTTAGAACATGATACAAACATTAGTGGGTCTATATTGGCAACAGTATCTAAATTAACTTCACCCATTTTGAGTTCACATTACAACTGTGATCACTATTGGTATCAGTATACAGTAGATATATCTAGCTCCAGCAACACATAATTCAATGTTATGGAAAGAAAATTCTTCATGAAAGCTATCCAAACTGAAAGCTGCACAAATTTCAGTAAATTTCAAAGAATTAATCACATCTTCAAAACAAGAAACTATAACATCTTTCAAATGTAAAGCCTCTATTTCTTAAAAATATTAACATCACTAAAATCATAAATTCTTTACAGATAACACAGTACAACAGCGAATTGTTCTCAGACATAAAATGTATCAATTACCATGTTTTCACACACGCTGATCACGAAATCAAGATTAGTTTTTTCGTATCACCTAACATTGTTGAGATATTTGTGTCGCTCCCTATAGCGGGATTGTTACTTTCTTCGGAGGCGGAATGCGCTATTGTCTCCCTGTCTAGGCAACTTTCTTATTATACCTCTTGGTTTTATTACTCTGAAGGTATGCTAACACTCCCACCCCCACACCTCCAGTTGGCTGTTCCGTTAATATGAAAGAAACATGATAATATGGAAACAATTCTTAAGGCTTTGGACTATACAGAACACGGGTGGCAGATTTGAGCAGATCTAAAAGTGATAGGTTTACAGCCAGGATTCACAAAATTTTGTTTTCTCTGTGAGTGGGACATTCGAGATAAGCATAATCATTATGAAATTAGACAGTGGTCATCAAAAGAAAGCGTAGACCTAATATTACGACAAGAAATTGTTAAAAAGACACTTGTTGATTTCTTCTTCTTCTTCTTCTTCTTCTTTTTAACCTATTCACCCTCCAGGGTTGGTTTCTCCCTCGGACTCAGCGAGGGATCCCACCTCTACCGCCTCAAGGGCAGTGTCCTGGAGCTTCAGACTCTGGGTCGGGGGATACAACTGGAGAGAATGGCCAGAAACTCGCCCAGGCGGCCTCGCCTGCTATGCTGAACAGGGGCCTTGTGGGGGATGGGAGATTGGAAGGGATAGACAAGGAAGAGGGAAGGAAACGACCGTGGCCTTAAGTTAGGTACCACCCCGGCATTTGCCTGGAGAAGAAGTGAGAAACCACGGAAAACCACTTCGAGGATGGCTGAGGTGGGAATCGAACCCACCTCTACTCAGTTGACCTCCCGAGGCTGAGTGGACCCCGTTCCAGCCCTCGTACCACTTTTCAAATTTCGTGGCAGAGCCAGGAATCGAACCCGGGCCTCCGAGGTGGAAGCTAATCACACTAACCACTACACCACAGAGGCGGACCACTTGTTGATTACACAAAAATAAATTTCCCCCCTTTGCATATAGAACTGGGGTTGATGAAGAACGTTAAAGCGATAGACATATCAGGAAAGGCATTTCAATATTATATGCGATCTCTTACATGATCCGTTTACCCTCCAGGGATCCCATCTCTACCGCCTCAGGGGCAGTGTCCTGGAGCGTATGACTTTGGATCTGGTGGATAAAACTTGAGGGGTGGGGGGGGGGGGAGGACCAATACCTCGCCCAGGTGGCCTCACCTTCTGTGCTGGACAGGCAAAACTAAAGGAAGGTGTCTTTAGAGTGCCACACATAAGCGATCTCTTCTGTATTCGAGGGGACTCTCATTCCTGTTGAAATAGAAGCCTAGCTTGCTTTTAAATCGGTTTGTGTGAATTTTCTGGAAAACTATGAGCAGACAATTACAGAGATATGGTGGAAGATTTGTTGAGACCTTACAAGATACTGGGATACAACACGTCCCTTAAGATTCACTTCCTCCGTTCATACTTGAATTTCTTTCCACCGAACCTTGATGAGGTCAGTGAGGAGCGTGGGGAAAGGTTCCATCAGGGCTTATTAGAAATGGAAAGGCGATACAAACGGAAATCAGTGTCCAAAATGCTTGCCGATTACTGCTGGCAACTTATCACAGATGTTTAGGAGCCATCTTATAAGCTCAAGCCTTCGAGGAAAACGTTTTAAGAAGATAAGAATTAATTAAAACATAAATACAACTCCAATGTGTACATAAACACAATTGCATGAATCGTCGTCGTCGGCTGTAACTCGATCCGAGTATATAAAACTTCTTCGTGCATAAAGTGAGCAGGTAAACTCTATTTATGGATGTGTTTGCAATGACTAAGCAGACCAATCTTAGCATAAAACATACGCCCACACAAATTACACTGAATGGATGCTGGAGGGCGGGATTGTAATTGACGGAGATTTCTTGCTTGTCGCTTGGCCTCTTGATGTCTGCGACGTTCTCTTTTGAACAAGTTGACAGCAATGGATGTAGTGTTCCGCCACAGTGAACGGTCCACGATACATTCTTCCCATGTCTGTATATTTATACCAGTTGTCTCCATGATGTGTTTCAGCTGGTCCTTAAAACGCTTAAGAGGGGCTCCACAAGGTCTATTGTCGGAGCAAAGTTCACCATAAAGAATTTGGCGGGGAAGTCTGGTATCACTCATGAGGTGAACATAGCCTAACCATCTCAGTTGTTGAGCGATGATTGTTGCAAAGAATTTGGCGGGGAAGTCTGGTATCACTCATGAGGTGAACATGGCCTAATCATCTCAGTTGTTGAGCGATGATTGTTGCAAAGAATTTGGCGGGGAAGTCTGGTATCACTCATGAGGTGAACATGGCCTAACCATCTCAGTTGTTGAGCGATGATTGTTTCAAAGAATTTGGCGGGGAAGTCTGGTATCACTCATGCGGTGAACATGGCCTAACCATCTCAGTTGATGAGCGATGATTGTTGCCTCAGTGCTATTTAGCTGTGCTTTGTCGAGAACTGCAGTGTTGGTCACATAATCCCCCCACTTAATATTCAAGATGTATCTCATTGTTTGTTGGTGGAAGCGCTCAAGTTTTTTTATATCACGACGATAGAGCCATACAGTAGAGTGGAAATGACAACAGCTTTGTACACCATGAGTTTGGTATGCAGTTTTAGGTCGTTATTAATGAAGACTCTGTGCATTAACCGTCCGAATGCTGCATGAGCAGCCCCAATTCTTTTATCAACATCTTGTTCGCAGGTACTCCGTTTAGACAAGATTTTTCCAAGATATGAAAAGTGATCAACCTCCTCCAGTGTTGTGTCTAAGATGAAAATACTGAACTCAGGAAGAGTTAATACTGGGACAGGTTGTGCAAGTACCTTCGTTTTTTCGCATTAATGGCAAGACCAAAGCGATTACATGCAGATATAAAGCTTGCTTGATGATGCTTATTGTTTTAAGGGGCCTAACATCGAAGGTCATCGGCCCTAGGTTTAAAGCAGTTGACTGTCAGTTGTAGTTCTGAAGTTGTTGGAGCAGGCGATGCGGTGTCATCAGCATGCTGCAGTTCTGTCACCCGGGTAACCAAAGTACGTCTTTGTGAGCGAAGTCTAGCCAGATTGAAATGGCCTCCATCAAAACCTCCTTAATTTAATCTCTTTAAAGTCCTCCAATTGCATTAATACAATTGCAACATAAATGCAATTTTAGAATACTTGATCTATTTCTGATGTGTATTTTGGATGATGGATGATTTGGGATGAAATTACATCAAATATAATAATAGAAAACC
Organism: Anabrus simplex; assembly: GCF_040414725.1. NCBI lineage: Eukaryota > Metazoa > Arthropoda > Insecta > Orthoptera > Tettigoniidae > Anabrus > Anabrus simplex. Next base: position 160,903,199 of record NC_090267.1, on the reverse strand, counting down.
GCAAATGAGCAACGGTGAACTATATAGCCTAAGCAGTATGTTGCGGGAAGTTCATCGTGTCGTCTCAAATAATTGTTAGATGATAGAGAAACACGAGCTTTAGGTTCGAAATCATCATATGCGTATTAACTAAAATAGCATATTTTCTTTTATGAGAGCGAAAAAAATAGTTTAAATTTATTGTACTGTGTAATGTACTGCAGCATTCATTCTGAAGGTTTGGAAGGAGCTGATCTATTAACGACTTAACTTCCCCACCGAAACGAATACCACCTTTCTTACAAATTCACTTGGACATCAATTTTGGCATTATACCATAAGTTTCAAGAATGGTAACTTTTTTCAAGCTCAAGAATTACTTCAGTGAAAGTTACAGTAAATAGATCATTTTAACCATGGCAGGAGTGAGGTGTTTAAATGTGGGGAAAAAAGAAAGTATCGTATGCTGTTAAAACGGGACAGTACTTTAGACCTTCAAATACGCCAAGTCCCTTATAATACGGGACACCCGGCAACCCTAGATGATGGTGATTATTCCGTCAGATGGAGACGTTAAGCCTTGAGCAGACTCTCTGAAACTATTGACAGGAGTAGGCTATGTGCCGGCACCGAGTTTCACTCTCTCTCTCTCTCTGTCTCTGTCTCTCTCTCTACTATCACGTCATTCATTTCATCTTATTAACTCCTTTGATGAAGCAGACGTCCGGAAGGGCATCTGGTCATAAAACTTGCTACGAAGATTCATCTCAATTTTAACCCGACCCCGTAGTGAACCTAGACCTACCATGTTATACATGGTATGGGCTACACGTGATTATGATTTCTCTTTGTATGATTTCAATATACGTAGTAATAAGGTAATTGAATTTTAGGTTATGTATTGCTATTCTATAATTTGCAACGTTTTTATCTCCCATAATCTGAAATGACTCCGTTTCATACTATCTCAATGTAATCAGCAATTGCTGTATTGGAGACAGAGGTCGATTTCTTCCTGTAGGGTACTGTAACCTCTGTTCTATTTCTTCACGTACTTTTCTCACGACAGACTTCAATAACCTATATCGCTCCAAAAAATTATTTTCTGTCAGGTCAAGTATATCGTTACTTTTGCTTAAAACTTCTTGTCTCTCAGCATTGTGAAAATAATCTAGAGCACTTAAGCACAAAAAACAATCTTTTAGCCATGTTTCTTTTAGCACGCCGTTAAGCAATTTAACGGGACGAGAATGCTACTTTAAATTAACGGAGAGTTTAACGATGCGTTAGTCTTAACGAAGGTTGATAAAACGACCATTCTGTTAAAAATCCCGTTAAATCAGTTTATCGTGATGTTAAATGCTTAACAGAGTTTGAGATATTGACCCTAAGGAAATTATTGTATTATTTTTGGCAAGCTGTAAACCAGAATCACTCCGTAAAGGCCGTCACTTCGACACTACGTAGGAACAGTGGTTATCTTTTCGGGCCGAGCTGAGTGGCTCTGACGGTAGAGCGCTGACTGAGTTAAAGTTGGCGGGGTTCAATCTCGGCTCAGTCCAGTGGTATTTGAAGGTGTTAAAATACGTAACCTTTGTGTCAGTCGATTTACTGGTACATAAACGAGTTCTAGCCAGACTAAATTCCAGCACCTTGGTGTCTCCGAAAACCGTTAAAAGTAGTTAGTGGGTCGTGAAACCAACAACAATGTTATTAGCTTTATGCCTGGCCACCTTCAAGATCTTTCCCCAGAGGGGATAATCACGTTTCTAATTTCCTCAGAGTTCTAACGGGGTGGGAGACTCGAACTCACCTTCGTTCGGGTAAGCTAAGCAGGCCTTTACGGCCTTGGCTAATCAGCTCTCAGTAAACTATTGTGGAGATAATATAAAGTGAAAATATTTCTTTCTTTCTTTCTTAATCTGTTTAACCTTCAGGGTCGGTTTTGCCCTCTGACTCAGTGAGGGATCCCACCTCCACCGCCTCAAGGGCAGTATCCTGGAGCGTGCGACACTGGGTCGGGGGCATACAACTGGGAAGGTGTAGTGTTATTGGCTTTACGTCCCACTAAGTACTTTTTCGGTTTTCGGAAACACCGACGTGACGGAATTTTGTCCCGCAGGAGATCTTTTACGTGCCAGTAAATCTACCGACACGAGGCTGATGTATTTGAGCACCTTCAAATACCACCGGACTGAGCCAGGGTCGAACCTGCCAAGTTGGAGTCAGAAAGCCAGCGCCTCAACTGTCTGAACCACTCAGTCTGGCAAACTGGGAAGGAGGACCAGTACCTCGCCCAGCCGGCCAAACCTGCTATGCTAAACGGGGTCCTTGTGGAATGATGGGAAGATTGGAAGGGACAGGCAAGGAAGAGGGAAAGAAGTGGCCGTGGCCTTTAGTTAGGTACCATCCCGGCAATTGCCTGGAGGAGAAGTGGGAAACCACGGAAAACCACTTCCAGGATGGCTGAGGTTGGAATCGAACCCAACTCTACTCAGTTGACCTCCCGAGGCTGAGTGGACCCCGTTCCAATCCTCGTACCACTTTTCAAATTTCGTAGCAGAGCCGGGAATCGAACTCGCGCCTTCAGGGGTGGCAGCTAATCACGCTAACCACTACACCACAGAGGTGTAAAAAGTGAAAATAATCCGAATTAAACACATTAATATGCCGCTGAGCATTTGTCTAACATAATCTCCACTTAATATACAGTAAAAGTCACAAAATACCGTACGGTACTACTTTTTAATTGAAGAAAGTGAAGTACAAGTTAAAACTGTTTTTACTTGTATTATAACGAAAGTGGAACGAATAGAGAAGATGGAGGGAGGAAAGCTATTTAGAGTAGAAGAAAAAGTGACATTTAAGTAGGTTCTGTATTACCCACGTGATGGGAATGGACATGAGGCAGTTGCAGTATGATCACGTCCTGTTCTTGATGTCACATACTATCATGTTCAACTGTTGTTGTCTTTAAACGAACACTACCTTATAATGTCCAATGTAGGTTACTGACCTAGTTGTTCCCTTCTTGTGGCCAGTAGTGTTTTTTGTCTTCACTTCAGGCTGAAACACTATTCCTTTCAAACGTAGCAGTGGCACGACGATCCCGCTCGCTACATTCACAAGCATTTGAACGACTGAAGAGGAAATCACGACGGCTCCTCCTTCGCGCCGGAGTTGAAAGTGAATCGCGTTTGGATCTGATCGCGGGTGTGCTGTTCTATGAAAACTAATGCTATCAGTGCTGTAACATTTTTCTTTTCTAACCGAGTTCGTGAGTGTTGTAACGATACTGTGATGACCATGCCAAGTGATAAACAGCGCAAGACACACGTCTGGAGAAGCCTAATGATGTTTGTTTTGATAACATTCACGCTCACCTTACCAGTCTCATCAATGGAAGGTAAGGATATGTTTGCTATATTTTCGTTTGCCTTTTTTCCCTATTAATATACTTCAGAAGTAATAGCTTAGGTAGCAATATGTTAAATTTGTACTAAGGTCTTACTTGTCTGTTGGTTCGAGTTCAGTCTCAGATTCCTTCATCTCAAAACAACAGGCACTTACCCCTTCATGCCGGGCCCGATTTACAAATGGGCGGACTGGGCATTTGCCCAGGGCGCCAGTTTTTGAGGGGCGGCGGCCGGCGGATCGAGTAATTATGGACTGTGTGAATTACGTCTTAAATTAATTTCCCTCAAATTACTTTTACATTCCACAAATTATTCCAATTATTTTATTAGACTATATAAAACACTTTAACCTATTCTAACTTTTAAACCTGAATTTAATCTATATATTTAAGTTTTATGAAGAAAACTTGTCTTATTTCTAAAATTATTTACTTACATACAAACTATCAAACTGAACCAATGGTTTTTTTAAATAAAAATAAAACAGCCTCATTCTTATTTGGCTGTTATCTTTGTTTGGCTTGATAAGTTTAATTATGAGAACTGTATTTGCATAATGTGCTGTTTTAAAACTCATAATCTTGAAAACTGTAATATTTAATGTGTAAACAATTATTTTTTAGAGAACAGGAGAACGAGCAGAGGGGCGGGCGGCTAAATATTGTTTGCCCAGGGCGCTAACTACTTGAAATCGGGGCCTGCCTTCATGGTATCTTACAATCAATTAGTACTAAAACTGGATATTAAGAAATTGGAGTATGGAAGGTACATGGACGGTATTAAACTTTTACACAGCAATGTACATGCAACAAACGATAATCCGGGCTTCCTATCACTCCTCAATGGCAGTGTCGCCCGAATTGCATCAAGGTCAATCGCAGCATTTAATAATAATAATAATAATAATAATAATAATAATAATAATAATAATAATAATTTGCTCCGAAACAAATAGCTCTTATGGCGATGATGAGATAGGAAAGGGCTAGGACTGGGAAGGAAGCGGCCTTGGCCTTAAATAAGGTACAGCTCCAGCATTTGCCTGGTGTGAAGAGAAACCACGGAAAACTATCTTCAGGGCTGCCGACAGTGGGGTTCGAACCCACTGTTTCCCGAATTCAAGCTCACATCTGCGCGACCCTAACCGCATGGCCACTTGCTCGATAATAATAATAATAATAATAATAATAATGGCTTTACGTCCCTCTAACTACATTTTGAGGGTTTTCGGAGACGTCGATGTGCCGGAATTTTGCCCCGCATGAGTTATTTTACGTGGCAGTATATATATATGTCGACACGAGTCTGACGTATTTGAGCACCTTCAACTACCACCGGACTGAGCCATGATCGAACCTGCCAAACTGGGGACAGAAGAGCAGCGCCTCAACCATCTGAGCCACTCAATGCGGCAATTCAACTTTATATAGGCTGTGCCGTGTGTACAACAAAGCTGTTCATAAAAAACTAAACCCTGTATTTTAGTACTCCTCTCCAATTTATATTCAGGTTCAGAATTTCCAGAAGCACTCCTTGCAATAAAAATTTCTGCATATACGGTAGATAATTAATGATAATACTGGGTGAATTGATATGTTAGTTGCTCGTACGTTAGAAGCTTGTTGGCTTGTAACAAATGTAATATATGTTAATTTGGTGTCATTCTGTTGGGTTAAATAGCTCTAGTTAATTTGGTTATATATTATATTTGATATAAAACACATAATTTATGTAATGTGTCTACTGAAAAATGTTGTATTATATTCGACAGATGTATTGCCAATAAGCAGGGTAGGTACACTGTAACTGGGGCGTATAATAAGCCCTGTTGTGTACGAAGAATAAATAAATCATTGTAAATGTCTTTACATGCGTGTGTTAAAATTATTATGCATTGTAGTATAAATTGAAAGTGATCCATAGATATACAGAGTGTAAAAATACAGACACATTCGGACGTCGTGGTGTTATAGAGGATTCATCTATACAAATAAAATTTTGTTTTTACTCTTCAAAATTACGCCTTATACTTCGTTTCTATATAGAATAATTTACACAAAAGTTGTTTGTTTGTTTGTTTGTTTGTTTGTTTGTTTGTTTGTTTGTTTGTTTATTTGTTTGTTAAGATATCACAGATAAAATGAACTGCAGAATTTTTCGAAGCTCCGTATTTAAAGTAAGGGATAGCTGGGATGTGTGTCTTAACAATATTAAGGGGGTCAAAACAGGGAATTAAATTTCTCCGTTAGTTATATCCATAAACTGTGCGTAATAAAAGTTGTACAGAATGTAATATTCGATTGTTCGTGATGCATGCGTTTTACCCTGGATAAATAGTTACGCAGATATTCGCGATTATCGCGATCTTCACAAACCTTAAATATCTACGGAGTTATATACGTTCCATCTAAAAGTATATATAACAAATATTATAGAAAAATGAACTTCCATCTTTTGAATCTTTCACATTTTTACCGTGAAATCTGTAATAATGGAGATATTCACGATTTCTGTTGTATGTTTGTGTTATCAACGGTGAAAGGAAAAAATTAAGTCGTCGTGGGAACGAGTTAACTGGCGACGGTGGTGATAGTAGTTGTAATGGTTTTCATAATGTGAACATCTCCTTGGTCATCAGCCTGTACTAATCAAAAAGATACTAGAAATATACAATCTGGACACATAGCAAAGGCTTATATAGTCTATAACAGAATTTATATCTAATCAGTTTCTCCTGCGAACTCCATGGTTATAAGTTGTTCAGCGACGGGCAATGCAGTTAGTTATAAATACAGTCACTACCGGTTATAACGAGGGACCACCAATTAACGGTCGTTATAGGCGGTAGTCGCACATACTGGATATGTTTTGTTTCTAGAAATGTCGTATCTCTAAGTTTTAGGTTGCACACTTACAGGGTTAATTAACAGAATCAAGTTTAAACTTCAACAAACAAAAGTGAGAATGCCATGGCCAATAATTTGAGCCCTCCAGCATCCCTGGATTCACAAAGAAGTTGGAATATGGTAAATACTCGTCGAATTTTTTACTCTTTGATTCTGTCATGTCCAGCAGAAATTGATCGAGCACGACATCTCGCTCTTCAGGAAAAGGAAGCATGCTCATGGCTTAAGGGTTTTCCGTCGACCAATGTGGGCACATTTATGGATAACACGTCGTTTAAAATCGCAATCGGCTTACGTCTTGGTTGTCCGGCCCCGCGGTGTAGGGCCCGCCGGCCCCGGGTTCCATTCCCGGCTGCATCAGGGGCTTTTAATTGTAAATGATTAATATCCCTGGCCTGGGGATATTAGCGTTCCTTTCCTCACATTCAACACTCTACACACTCTCCATTCCAATTACACGCAGGTTCATATCACATGGTGCAAGTAGGGGCAAAAGATCTCTATAGGTCGACGCCCCGAACAAATAGCATTTAGTTAAAAAAATTACGTCTTGTTTGCAAAATATGCCAATCACATAAGTGCATATGTGGAGCGCAAGTCGACATTTATGGCCTCCATGCTTTAAGTTGCCCTAAAAGTGTTGGTCGATTTTCAAGGCACTATTTAATTAATGGCATTATCAAAAGAGCTTTTACATCTAGCGATGTCTCTTCTGTCCTAGAACCGAGTGGAATTCGCACAGACGGAAAACGCCCCGATGCTCTGACTTTAGTCCCATGGAACAAAGTCAGATCTCTCCTGTGGGATGCCACGTGTGTCGACACTCTAGCACCATTTCATTTGCCTCACACTTGCAAGGCTGCTGGTTCTGCTGCGGAATTGGCCGTGCGCAAGAAAAAGGGCGTAATACAGATCAGTAACGGACAACTACATATTTGTGGTAATCGCAGTCGAAACGATGGGGACGTGGTGTCAAGAGGCTAAAAGTCTGATTTCAGATATTGGTAAACAATTATCTACAATCACTGGAGACTCTTCTTCAACAGAATTCCTGAGACAGCGGATAGGAATTGCTATCCAACGTGGAAATGCTGCCAGCGTCATGTGCACGTTTCCGGATGACGCTCCACTGGACGAAGTCTTTTATCTTATATCTTAGACTTTCAAGCCGCAGCGAAGCCAAGGAAACCTTGTTCGAATTATCTCATTTTGTAAATATTGTTTATTTTTCAATTCATTTACCCACCCTTGAATAAAATCCTGTACTTGAAATACAGTATTCGTGGAATGGGACTGAGAGAAGTATTTCCTCCGTACGTATAGCAATAATATGTGAGCAAAATATAAAATAATATGAGGAAAAAAGGAGCACCAATGAAATAATATCGCACACGGTCTTGGCTAGTTCTCTCTGTTCTTCCAAATTGTAGAAATCGCTGAGTGTGATGCACCCACTTCCTTCGCTACAAAGATGTTTGTTTCCCCAGTTTGAAATCGCCATATTATTTGTGAATTTGATCAATATTAAACACTTTCTCTTTCTTCTGCTACATCTTCACAGCGATGCTTGACCTATTTAACAGATTGATTAGAAATCTACATTATGCGGAAAACAAGAGTTTGAAGATAAGCTTTACATTGTTGTGAGCAATTCCCAAACGCGTAACAAACAAAAATTAACATTGGACATTACAATCGATACATTTCTCCGAAAATATGATAAAAATAGGTCGTGATATCCGATATGTCATATTAAGCGATGTCGTACTAAGCAATATTTTAAATACAGTGTTTGTGTAGGATTTAGACGGGTCCGTTAGTTTTCGCCGTTATATCCAGTACGTCGTTAAAAGCGATTTGGCAATAAACGGTTTCGAATGTATATCGAGAAGAGTAACTATTCGGCACAATCAAAAGGAGCACGAGTAATCCAGTTGTTGTTACAACCATAATTCGTGAAGTTGCAGTTTAAGTCTCTACAGTAAATATTTACAGAATGTTTCAAAATTACGCGGCGAAATTGGTAAGCTGTAATCCTTCACAGGTAAAGCAGACAAAAAAAAAAAAGGTCATATAAACATGGAACCACAAATTCATTATTTCCATGCTATCATTCTTAAGTACCGTAAATTGCAATGTTATTTGTTAGGATTTAATGGTGTCACATTAACTAAATAACTGGTTTTTGTGCCTGTGAACGCCTTAATACATGTCATCATGATCTCTGGACCGGTCGAGGTTGACCAATTGCTTGGCCTCCACACTTACATGATCTAAACCAATTGGACTTGTTTGTGTGGAGAGTAGGCTACGTAAAGTCGTGGGTGCATGTGACTGTTGTGGAAGATGAAGCAACACTTCGTCGAAAAATTGGGTAGACTCGTCAAACGATACGCACAACAATAGACATTTTGCACGTGTTTGCAATGTAGAAGCTTAAAATACTTGATAGTCTGATATCTCAGTTATATTACGAATTTCTGGACGTGTACATTTTTAGCCTCTTATACATAACATGAGGAATCCAACCTTGCAGTTTTTGCCGCGTAGTTTTGAAGGACCCTATGTAAAATTCTGCAATAATAAAACAGCATGCTTTTATAGCCAAAATTACCTAGGATTATATATTTTATGTTTAGGCGGCTGAAATTCAGTGCTGAACTCCAGTGTTGGAGGCTGTTTATTAAGCCCATATTCCCAGCCATTTGATGTAGTATACTGTACTCTTATATAACATAGTAACACTTTCTCAATTGAGAAGCTGCGTGAAACATACATAACTTGTACCAGCTAAAAGTGCATAATGTAAAAATAAAGAAAATAATTCTATTGAATTTTGAAGAAAACCACCGAAGATAGTTTAAAAAAATACTTATTGACGATTTTAATGCAGAAAGCGCAATGCATGAAGGTAATTGTGTAGAAATTTTCAGTGGTGTAAATGATCACTGTAAGACAATCCTTTGAAAATGGAAATTTTATATCTACCATCCCTTTATATAATAATAATAATAATAATAATAATAATAATAATAATAATAATAATAATAATAATTTTTACTTTTTTACAATCTGCTTTACGTTTTACCGACGTATGATGGGATAGGAAATGGCTAGGAGAGGAAAGTAAGTGACCAAGGCCTTAATGAAGGTACAGTCCCAGTATTTGCCTGGTTTGGAAATGGAAAACCACGGGAAACCGTCTTGGAGTCTGTCGACAGTGGGGTTCAAACCCACTACCTCCCGAATGTAACCTCATAGCTACGTTAACCGAACCGCACAGCCACTTGCTCGATAATAATAATAATAATAATAATAATAATGTTTTTTTACTTTTTACGTCGATCCGACACAAGTAGGTCAAATGGCTACGATCGAATAGGAAAAGTCTAGGAGAGGGAAGGAAGTTACCGTCGCCTTAATTAAGATACAGTTCCAGCATTTGCCCGGTTTGGACGTGGGAAACCACGGAAAACCATCTTCAATTTTGCCGACGGTTGGGTCAAACCCACTACCTCCCGAATGCAAGCTGATAGTTACGCGAACCAAACTGAAAAGCCGCTTGCTAGAAAATAATAATAATAATAATAATAATATTAATAATAATAATAATAATAATAATAATAATAATAATAATAATAATTCGATGGATGAAGCTGTGCATATGAAACGGTTTCGTTCGTGGGGTCATGTTAGATATATCAAGGAGGGCGAGTTGATGCTAATTGTTTACGTCCCACAAACTACTTTTCTATGGTTTTCAGTGACGATGGTGGTACTTTTTCCCCCCGCAGGAATTAATTTACGCTCCATTATAGTTACCGACAGGAGACTGACAGGAGGCACATTCAAAACCCAAGGGACGGGGCTGAGATCAAACCCGCCAACTTGAGCTACTCAGGTGAATGAATTATGATATAGGAAAATGGATTCTGCCGTGGATGGTAAGGGAAGGATAGGGAGAACAAGGCGACGATGACCAGACTCATTTTTATTAACTTAAGAGCATGAGGTTTAGACTAAGCGAGGCCACAGAGCTGGTCTAAATAAATAAAATTGTAGTAGGTCCGCTGTTTGTAATTTCGTTTGATTTTCCAGTTTTTCAGATTTCTATCCGTTTTAGGTCAGCTCAAGACCGTATCAGTGGTTTTTATCTTTCGTGTCTGTCTGTCTGTCCGTCTTTTCCACCATCACGGCGAAATGGCCGGATAGATTTCGACCAAACTCCATATTTGAGTAGGCCTATACTTATCCGGGAGCAGGTTTAGATATGCATATCATTTAAATCATTGAATAGATCGGGGGTTTATACGAAAACCAGGACACGTTTTTTCAATTTTCTTTTAAACTATTGATTGTCTGTAATATCCGTAAACTTCTCTTAATTTGAAACAACTTTTGTTTTGTACATAATTTCGTTTACTCTGCAAATGACGGAGAAAATTACTATTTTCTGTGGTTTTCATACTCTGTATTGAGTGAGCGACAACGAACCTACCGGTTACCATGGCAACGTCTCTGGCTGCTTGCCAGCAGCGAAGTAATGTAACGCCATTTCCGTCGTCATTCCTGTAAACTCGTGGTTGTTCGTTGGGTAGAAGGCACGAGAGACGCCAAGCTGCCATTCTGCGGTATATTTCTCTCTTTATAATAAAAACTCCCCATCTCCTTTGTGAATGGCATTAGGCAAGTGAGCCTGCCGTTATAGCAGAAATTCCTGAACTCGATTGTGAACAGCAAAAGTTAACGTGGCCGCCATTATCATCAAAATTTCCCAGCGCGCACCGTACATCGGAAGCAACGTATGCGATCCTCCCCGTGCTGTTTATGCTGTATGGTTTAGCCTCTGTGTCATCAGGCCTTATGCCAAGTTAGTTGTTTCGGTGAATTCAAATGTTGGAGTATTTTAGTGTTTCAGCCTCATTTCTCATTTTGTTCCCGTCCTTTCTAAGCTCAACGGGCAACCCTAGTGCGCTCGCACAGATGGATCGTTAAGCCTGTACAGATGGCGCAGCGAACGAGTCCCGTGCTCGATTGCACGCGCACTACATCTACGTGAGCATAAGGCAGTATTGTTGGGAGATCAGAAGAATGCATATACCCGGTGAGGCACGGGGCGAAGGGGTTTTCACCAGGAGAGCCAGTGAGGCAATAGTTATCATAGCAACTCCACTACTACCCAGGCGACTTTATATTATCTTCTACTGGCAGCTCTTGGCTCATGTCAGTTGTAATCCAGCAAACTGCAAAGTGTGAGTCAATGTTTTCGTGTGTAGATAAGAGCAGATAAGAGCCGATCTGTCTGGGCTGAAGAGGAAGTTCGTGCTTGCAGGCCACATTCCTCATTCTTGCATTCTTCTCATCTCTACACAGTAGCGATCAGTGAGACATTGATGTTTCAAGCTGACAGTGTACGTCAACACGGGTAGATGTACGGATGCGACAGAGTGGCAAGAAGGGGCAATCGTGTTTGGCCGTGCCCATGGCGATGCGGTGCATGAAGTTTGCTAGTGTTTCGCAGCGGACTGTTCAAAAGCAGTGGTGTACTACACGTGGCCACCAAACATGACGTCAGAAGTGTGGCCTGGAGAAGATCTTGACTGAGAGGGACCGGAGACGCTTTCCACGGCCTGTGTATCGAAATTGCTTCCAAACCTGGCAGGAATTGCTGCAGTCAGTGAATGAAGGTCCATCCCAACCTGTTAGCGAGAGAACATTGCGACGGGAACTGCATGCAGTGAACATTTGAAGTCGCTCACCTCGCAAGAGGCCATTGCTCACACAGACACAGAGTTGTGCGTCTTCAATCGGCAAAAAATATCAAGCTGGAGTTTTGGGGGTGTTTTTCGTATCATGGATTTGGCCCGCTCACTGAGGTGACAACCAACGTGAACCAGCATGTTTATTTTAACAATCTGAATGATTGCATGATGAGTATGCTATTGATACCGCGATTATTCAAGATGACAACAGCAAAGTTCATCGAGCTGGACGCATATGTGACTGGTTTTATGAACACTCCCCCACCCTATTACATCTCGATTGGCCTGCAAAATCACCTGACTTGAACTCCATTGAAAATCTGTGGAACATGTTGGAACAGCCGACATCAGTATCCCCGCAATTTGGTGGAACTGCGCGATCAAATCCTCAGCGAATGGCTTAACCTGGATGCGACGTATCTGCACAAATTTGTGGACTCACTTCCTAACGGAATCCAGGCGGTTATCAAGTCTAGAGGCGGAGTTACACGTTAATAAATGATGCTCCCCTGGTCTATGGAGATTGGACAACCGAAGGAGGGGACTGGCTGTAGGTGTGGAGTACAGTGGGGACTTCGAGGGCCCTGCGACGGCTACGGTAACTGTGAAGGCCCTTCAGGAATTCAGTACCAAAATGGGTTGAAAAATGCAATGTAAATTGTAATCTTATAGCAGTTGTATAGTATTACCGATATTTGAAGTCCAGCTCCATGGCTAAATGGTTAGCGTGCTGGCCTTTGGTCACAGGAGTCCCGGGTTCGATTCCCGGTGGGGTCGGGAATTTTAACCATAATTTGTTAATTTCGCTGGCACGGGGGCTGGGTGTATGTGTCGTCTTCATCATCATTTCATCCTCATCACGACGCGCTTGAACCCACTATCTCCCGATTACTGGACACTGGCCGCACTTAAGCGACTGCAGCTATCGAGCTCGGTATATAAATTTATTAAGGATGAGCTGTGAGTTTAATAAAAATATTAGTGTAAATTGTCTAATACTGTATTTTAGGAAAATGTCTTCTTCTCTTGTTAATTTACAATTTAGTGCTTGACAATAATGTATATTTGTGGACCATTTGCCACCAAGGTAGACGCCTCATTTGTAAATAAAGTGATTTTGATTTGATTTGATTTGCTTTTAATGATTCCTCCGGTGAACTTAATTTATGTATTTTTCTTTTTTTATGGCCGTGTAGTATAGGTTTCGGCCCCTGTTTACTTCTGGATCTTTCAGTCCTTTTTCGTGCATGGCTGCCCCATTAGATAAGGGTAGCGAAGATATCGACTGTTTAACTAATGAAAGCAGTGGGCATTTTCCTGCTTCAAGTGTATTTGGTGACAGATAACTGCTATTAATGTGGTCTACTGGCCCAATTAAGTTGAGCTTCAGGGTTTGAGATCCGTGTTATGTACTGTATGTGTGTTCTAGAAGCTACGGCTTCTTTTCAGATATATACAGGCTAGCCTATTTCCGTAAATTTATGAGACTGCTTGACTTGACTGCTTCTTTCGAGATGGGAGTTCTCCTTCCCAATACTGTCAATTATCTGAGCTGTCGGGCTCCTCTATTCTGAACTTCTTGAGGTATTCCCCTGTTGTAAATCTTCGAGCTACTAAGCTCTTTGTGAAGTGTTCCTTTGTTGAACAGTTGTTGTTGTTGTTGTTGTTGTTGTTGTTGTTTCCGCTGCTGCAGCTGTTGTTGAAAAATCAGTCGTCGGAAAATAAAGACAATAACATTCTTCATTAATTTTGTTAGCAATATTTAAACTTTGGTTCATACTTTGTCCAGCCATTCACGCTTCTTTCCCTCTCTGCTCCGCGGAAATCATACGTAACATTAATAATGCTGGGTTGAGTAGTTCGGATGGTAAAATGTTGTACTTTTGGATTGAAGATGCTCAAATACGCCAGCCTCGTGCTGGTAGATTTGCTGGAACGCAACACAAGTCCTGCAGCTCGGCGTATAGGAAAACCTGGGAAACACTGGTTTAGAGATGGAACTGATGGTGATTCGTGGTGGTTATCATTATCATCATCATCATGACCATTTATTTGTATGGGTGGTCAGCGTAATGGACTTCGGTTCACAGGGACCCGGGATCGATTCCTGACAGGGTCGGGAATTGTAATGTCAGTCTAATTCGCTTGGCTAGGGCACTGGGTATCTGTCCGGAAGAGAAGGGTAAGGGTGAGTGAATGGGAAGCGCTGTCCCTAACATTCCAGTAGCATATACCACACACAACACTATCCCCCACCACAATAACACGCAGTTTCCTAAACACGACAGATACTGCCCACCCTCGTCGGAGGGTCTGTCTTACAAGGCTACAATAGCCACACGAAATAATAAAAAGAAGAAGAAGCATAAGAATAGGTAGACACATGGTATACAGCTAATGTAACTGCCTGTTACCCATAGACCCTGGATTCGATTTCTAGCCAGTCGAAGGATTTTACTTCTGGAGGGCGGTAACTGTGTTCATTCAGCTTCGTGGAAAAGGAGCATTATGGTTAGAGTTGTCAAGCTGACCAAGTCACACTCTAATTCGCACTTTTGAATGCAAACCACACCTCCTCAGCATTCGGGCCCACATCCCTGTGTACATTTATAGAGGGAGACTTCTTGATGTTGTACAGCTATCACTCTGTCTATTTTTATTAACTGCTCCATGCCTGTCTGTTTTCACCCTGTATTTCTCCACTCCCTTCACAGAGAGAGGAGTTTGTTTTTGTAGCTGTTGTTGTTGTTGTTGTTGTTGTCGTCATCGTCTCAGACAAAGAACATGAGGCACCGTTTAATCCTAGTTTCAGGGTCAGATACCTCTCCTGACGCCAATACTATACGGGAAGATATACTGTATTCCCTATTGCATGTTTGTATGGTGGTTATTACTCTGATGTGGTGTGTTGTGTGTGCAGTAAAAGAGGAATTAGTACCCATGCCAAAGAAATTAACCAGACGTGTCTAAAATCACCGGCCCGATCGGAAAGCGATTCCGGGCCCTCTGAACCGAAGGTCACTATGCTGACGATCCATCTGAGGAGCCGAAATTTGTCAGATAACTTGTTTGAGGTGCATGCACACGCATGCACAGAAATGGTGTCCCGACATAAACAATGCACACTTTCCCATTTCAGTACTGAAAAGGAGGGGAGGGAGTGAAGGGGTAGTGTTAAAGGCCACTCCAGTACCGAAGAGGAGCGGAAGGGGGACTGAACGGGTAGTGCTGAAGGCACAGTGTGTGTATTATCCGCCCCTGTGCCCATTTCAATCACAACAAAGTCTTGTAACGGACTATCTACCTGCAGTAATGCGTTGAACGAGGATGTGGGGGGATAACATGTTTTTTTAAAATATCGGGACAGCATTTCTGTGCATGGGGGTACATCCCAAGTTGAGTTGCTGTCACCATGATGATGTACAAGCACGGATACTGCATGCTAATACGAGAAGTCCCCAAAATGTCCACCATGCGCCAGAATGTACGTCTGAACATGCCACCATATTTGCTTGTCAGACCCGTTCGAACAGTCCAGTTATCGATGGCAACCTTGTTTCACACGCTGGCGAAGTACTGTTCTGTTCGTAACGGCATGCCTGACTCGAAACTTAATCCTAAATACGAACTATCCCCCATTCCAGCCAATAAATTAAACAGGCGTAGCTCATAAACGATCGATCGTAGGGCATATATTCCATAGGAACTTTTTATGTTGTTTTCGGGTGTACTATCCACCGCTATTACTTCCCACATGTTTGGGAACATCCTTATAAAAAACCAAGATGCCCAAAGACCGTGGACCGTAGGCTATTTATAACACCATTCGACTTTGTTGACATTAAAATTTTAAAATATATTTGATAAAATTACAAATATTATAAAATCACCTTCTTCAACATAAATTAACATAGTTATACCCTTCAAAAAATTAAAATTCTTAAAAATATGGAGAATTTTTTTGAAGTTAAAGATGTTAAAATATTTTTAAAATCTACAACTTAATTCAATATTAATGTAAAACATTAGTTTAACCTACTGATATTAATGATTTTTACTATACTTTAATAATGGAACAATAAAGGTACACCTTATGTTGGGACACATTTTGAAACAGCTGGGACTTGGAATATTTTGCCTGGATGGTGTGAGGATTCTTGCCTCTGCTGGAAGTTTTCTAAGTTCCTATAATTCTTTAAAAAAATATAAAAATACATTTCATAATGAATTGATAAAAATAAAGTTAGTACTATATGTACTATATGTATACATGCTGTTGTATACGAAAAAAAAGATTTCAAGCCTATTTTCAATAATTTTGAAAATACGAGGGTTGTTCAGCAAGAAATTCGAGTTTGACGAGATGTTACATCCAGAGTTAAAAATGATTTATTGAATCTTTAAAAACATAAACATCATGCCTGTACACATATAACTACATCCTAGGACTATTTCCTGTTACCTCGCGTTACGAGGCATCCCGAATAGTCCTTTTACTGATGACGTCACAACAGCGTCTGTACGAGCTCCTTACTATTACTCTGGAGCTCACTTCACTTTTAAACGAGAAGATACTTGTCTTCGGTCCTGGTGGCGCCTTCCCACTGCCAGAATTGACCGCTTCCTCCCGTATCAGTGCATAAAACTAGTCATGTTTCGTCTCATAGGCTTTCTATGATAAATTAACGAAAGCAAGATTATAGTTTTATACCAAAAACATAACTATGGAACCTCCAGTTTTATGAATAACCCGAGTTAAAGGAAGATAACCTTTTGTTTAAAAAATCACGTTGCATGGTCCTCTTATCAACAATCACCGTCATTACCGGCCTCTCATTTGTTTTAGAAATTGTTGAGACTTCGGTGGATTGGTACTTCGCACAGCAATCGGCTGATTAAACCTGCCGAAAGAATCCTGTCAGTACTCATAGCATTAACAAAAAAAAAGTGGGTTCAAATCATATAGTCAGCCAAACAAGACTGGATTTCTGTGCTTTCCTACTTCACTTCAGCCAAGTACTCATATTACATCATACAAGCTAACGCCTCTTAAATTAGTCAGGATTTCAAGGACGGAGCGCAATAGTTTTGAGAATCGATGAATGGATATTGTTAGATGGTGAGAGGAGAAAATAGGATACATTCATGTGCCATACCAGTGGAGTCCGGATAATCATTTACTGGTGATTTTGTACTCGAAAGTGTAATATTGCATCTATAATGAGCATACTGCACTATTCTCTACCTTTCTAGGTAACGGATCTTCGTTTCACTAAACCCTCCCTCGAGGACACGGTAAAACTTTCTCCAGTGGCTGTGTTTGCCATCCCTTTTTTCTTCTTGTTTCTCATCAGTCATCTGCGTTCTTGTTCTCCTTCCTGACCATGTAATCTTTAAACACATACTCTTAGCATATTGTCCTTGTTTATAATTATATATAACTACCTTTCATAATCATTCTTCTTCTCCTTCCGGACCCTGTCATATTTAAAAATATAATCTTTACCATCATATATTGTCCTTTTCTATAGTTATGTATAACTAGCTTATATAGCAGTTCTTCCAACGGGAATTTGCAATGGGTTATACTGTACGTTTCCTTCATGAATTTATGCGATGTTACACGGCTCAATTAAGACGTTTAATACGGTACGTTAAACTGATATTTTTTTCGAAAGCACATGGCATTAACGTGAAGTACGATGAAGTTGAACAAAGTCGAGACAAAATGAAGACGATTTCCGAATGTATAGAACAGTACAGTTCCTGGTCCGGAATTGTACAGAATTCTCCCTGTCTCTCTGTTACATATTGTTGTTTGTCTGACCGCTGGCGTGGTGCTGTGACTGCAGACTCATGAAACCCATTCTTGATGATATCTCCTTATTATCTACTCTATTGAAAATATTGAAATGTCTCTTTTGTTCTCCCCGTAAACCTACCATGAAGTTACATGCACCAAGTGACCCACGGGACTTGGACTAAAAATTCCGATTTTCGTATACATTTCTGTTATTATCTGTCGTAGATAAATATGTATAACTTATGGCTAGGGTGACCAAATCCAAATTTTCAAATGGAGGAAAGAGACTTAAGAAAAAGAAGACTTTTCATAAAAATGGAGGACCAATGGAATTTTAATTTTTAAATACAAAGTTTAGTGTTTCACACCTAACTATTGTTATGCTGATAAAGATGCTGAAGTTGTAGCAATTTTGTCCTGATACTTATCGACTGCATGCACTTTCGACCGATCAATCAATCAATCAATCAATCAATCAATCAATCAATCAATCAATCAATCAATCAATCAATCAATCAATCAATCAATCAATCAATCAATCAATCAATCAATCAATCAATCAATCAATCAATCAATCAATCACTGCTGATCTGCATTTAGAAATTGGAAATTTATCGAACTCCCCTTCATATAAACGAATAGTTGCCCCAATTTGTCCTCTTTAATTCCAACTTTATCTTCATATTGTGAACTTTCCTATTTTTAACATATTCGTCTACTGATGTCATTCCACGCCATATCTTCACTAACAGCTCGGAATACACCACATATTCAAGCAGCTCATCTTGTATCTCCCAAGTCTTCCCATCCCAAACTTTGCAAAATTTTTGTAACGCTACTCTTTTATCAAAAATCACTGAGAACAAATCGAGCTGCTTTTCTTTGGATTAAATCCTAGCGAGGGTCCCATACACTAGAACCATACTCTATTTGGGGTCTTAATAGAGACTTGTATGCCGTCTCCTTTACATCCTTACTACAACCCCTAAACACCCTCATTACCATGTGCAGAGAACTGTACCCCTTCTTTGCACTCCCATTTATGTGATTACCCAAATGGAGATCTTTCCTTGTATTAATACCTAGGTACTTACAGTGATCCCTACAAGGAACTTCCAACCCATCAACGCAGTAGTTAAAACTAAGAGGACTTTTCCTAATTGTGCAACTCAAATCCTGACTTTTAACCACGTTTATCATCATACCATTGCCTGCTGTCCATCTCACAACTATTTTGTCTAGTCCAATTGCACTCATTTTTGCCAGTAGTCTCGCATGATACACTCTACCCTATCATATGCCTTAGATAGATCAATATCGGGCGAGTTGGTCGTGCGGTTAGGGGCGCGCAGTTGTGAGCATGCATCCGAGTGATAGTGGGTACGAACCCCACTGTCGGCAGCCCTGAAGATGGTTTTCCGTGCTTTCCCATTTTCACACCAGGCGAATGCTAGGGCTGTACCTTAAATAAGGCCACGGCCGCTTCCTTCCCACTCCTAGGCCTTTCCGATCCCATGGTCGCCAAGACATCTATCTGTGCTGGTGCGACGTAAAGCATATAGAAAAAAGGCAGGTCAATTGCGATACAGTCCATTTGATCTCCTTAATCCAAGATATATGCTATATCTTGCAGGAATACTACAAGTTGAGCTTCAGTGGAATAACCTTTCCTAAACCCGAACTGCCGTCTATCGAACCAGTTATTAATTTCGAAAACATGTCTGATATAATAAGAAAGAACGTTTTCTCAAAGCTTACATGCAATGCATGTCAAACTGACTGGCCTGTACTTTTCAACTTTATATCACTCACCCTTTCCTTTCTTCAAGGGGCTATTATAGCAACTCTCCATTCATCTCGTATTGCTCCTTCATGCAAACAATAACAAAATAAGTACTTCAGATATGGCACTATATCCCAACCCATTGTCTTCAGTATATCCTCAGAAATCTTATCGATTCCAGCCGCTTTTCTAGTTTCCGACATTTGTATCTTATTGTAAATATCGTTATCATAGGTAAATTTTAATACTTCTTTAATATTAGCCACCTCCTCTAACTGGATATTATCCCTTTAACCAACAATCTTTACATACTGCTGACTGAATACTTCTGCCTTTTGAAGATCCTCGCATACACACTCCCCTTCTTCATTTACGATTTTTCACTAACATTTGTATGAGTGTCAATTATGTATGCCATGTCCAGCTCCATGGCTGAATGGTTAGCGCGCTGGCCTTTGGTCACAGGGGTCCCGAGTTCGATTCCCGGCAGGGTCGGAAATTTCAACTATCATTGGTTAAATTCGCTGGCACGGGGGCTGGGTGTATGTGTTGTCTTAATCATCATTTCATCCTCATCACGTCGCGCAGGTCGCCTACGGGAGTCAAATCATAAGACCTGCACCTCGGACACTCCCGGCACTAAAAGCCATACGCCATTTCATGCATGCCATCAAGTTATCCTTAGCTGACGTCTTTGCTAGATGCAATTTCCTAGCAGGTTCCTTCATTTTCTCCTGACTCCACAGCCATTTATAACGATATTTCTTTCCAACCTTCTTAGTCTCTTTACTTCCCTGTTTTAATATTATAGTGTGTCTTTATCATTATTTACCACCTTTAAAGGTATAAACCTCTTTTCACATTCCTCAACAATTGCCTTAAACACATCCCAGACTGTTTACACTTTTATTTACCGTTTTCAACCGATCACAGTTACTTTTAAAAACTCCTTTATGCCTGTTTTATCAGCCATATGCTACTGCGTAATAGTCCTACATTTAAGACCTTCCTTTCTAGCATATTTATTTTTAACTACGACAAAAGCAGCTTCGTGATGGCTAATACCATCTATTACTTCTGTTTCTCTATAGAACCAGCTGTCCTTCCCATATTAGCTTATTTGCCATTTATTGGTCATGCTTCCTGTCATTCTGATTACCTTCCCAATTGGCATTTGGTAAATTGAGATCTCCCGCTACAACCACATTCCTTTCCATATCGTTTCCCACATAGCTGACTATCTTATCAAATAATTCTGAATCAGCTTCAGCGCTACCCTTTCCCGATCTGTACACTCCAAAGACATCAAGTTGCCTATTACCTTTAGAGATGGATTTCATGTTTGTCATCGTGAACTTTATCGTGGCTTACAAATTCTTCTTTCACCAGAATGAATACTCCCCCACCTACCCTTCCTATCCTATCTCTACTATACACACTCCAGTTCCGTGAGAACATTTCTGCATCCATTATATAATTTCTTATCCATGATTCAACTCCTATTACAATATCTGGTAAGTATATATATATAAGTATATATCTATTAAATCTATTCCTTTCTTTACAATACTTCTACAGTTCAGCATTAACATTTTTATATCATCCCTACTTGACTTCCGGATCCGTGTACCCTTATCACTGCTTCCTAGACCAGCCCGTTTCCCTGAATGTACCTCCCTATGCCTCTTCTAAACAAATTTCCTAACTTATATGTACCACTTTGATTTAAGTGAAGGCCACCTTAGCCCATATTCCTATTTCCTACCCACCCATTAGGATCTGGAAATCTCAGTCCCAGTTTCCCACATACCCAGTCCATAGTCTCATTTATATGCTCATAGTTCTCCCAAAATCCCTGCTTGGAAGTCTTATCGCAACCAGCTTGAGGCGCGTAAGCAGATATCTGCAACAGCTGCTGTCAGATGAGCATATAATCACTTTCAGTGACCACAATGGCCATGCTGGACAGATTTCCGAAGACTTTTATAAATGCCATGGGGGTTTTGGTCTAGGAGAAAGACTCGACCAAGGAGAGACGATTCTTCAACTGTCTTCCGCATATAATTTGGCAATAGTCAATGCTTATTTCCAGCAGAAGGACGAACACCTTATCACACACAAGACTCGAACTCATGACAAAACTGTTGACCTGCTGAAACTATTCGTTGACTTCAAATTCATATCAGGAGAACCTCTTGCATCACGCCATAGGTTTCTAGTCGCTGAGATAAAAATTCCGATGTCCTTCACGCTTCGTACCAAACATACTATTGCAAAATACCAAAATAATGGTCCAAGCTACGAGAGCCTAAAACATCTCAGCCTTTTATGATAACATCAAGGCCTGCATTACCCAGGATGTAGAAGACGAGAGCAGTGCAGATTGCCGATGGGAAAGATTTTAAAATCGCTACACAATGACAGCTAGATAACATCTGTGAGTCTCAAAGGGAGACTGAAGGTCAAGAAGGAGACGTGGTGGTAGAGAGAAGAAGTCCAGGAGGCACTAAAGGAGAAGAAAGTTGCTTTCAAAGAGTGGTGGAAGTTCAGGAACAGCCTAGAAGTGTTGCTGCTCAAGTTGAGATGCAAAGTAGCTAAGAAATTTGCAAAACTGATTGTGGCCACAGCTAAACAAGAGGCTGTTCAAGGATACTATGAAGGCCTAGATACTCCAGAAGGTGTGAGACAAATCTATAAGATTGTTTCCCAGCGTAAGAATCATTCCAGAGATATCATTGCCACGACAAAACAGGCAATCATCTTACAAAAGAAACCGAGATCAAATATCGTGGCAGGAATATTTCACTGAGTTGCTAAATGAAGAATTCCCCAAGGACATAGCGGCTCCTCAGTGTCCTGTGCAGGGCCCTGTGCCTATGTTTACTCCGGCCGAAGTTCAGACAGCTGTATCAAAAATGAAGAATGGCAAATCAGTAGGACCTGACGACATTCCATCTGAGCTGCGGAAAGTTCTGGCAACTGAAGGAATTGATTGGCTTACTATGATGTTTAATAAGATCCTCGTTGGCGCACCCATGCCGGAGCATATCTTGCCAAAGCTACCTTTGCCTATTTTCAAGCGGAAAGGAAATGTTAGAGAATGCGGAAGCTACGGAGGCATTAAACTCACCTCACACACACTAAAAGTTTGGGAACTTTTCATTGCCAATCGAATTAAGAAAATATAGAACCATCCTTAGAAACCAGTGAAGTCTCAACTACTGATGCGATTCAAATTCTCCAAATACTGATGGAGAAACATTGTGCACTTCACAAAGATCTCCACATGGTTTTCATTGATTTAGAGAAAGCATTTGGCCGCGTTTCTAGGGAAATCGTTTGGATTTCACTGCGACACCAAAATGTTTCGGAGGAGTATGTGAGGCTGATCCAGACGTCCGTCCTTCAACAAAGGTGAAATCTAGTTCTGGTATCTCTGGGAGTTTCCCTGTTGAGGTTGGTGTTCATGAGGGTTCAGCTTTGAGCCCGATCTTATTAAATATAGTTATTAACAATCCCCAGTTATTAATAATCACACAGAACAACTTATGACACAACTACCATGGACCCTTTTATTCACAGACAACATCGTCCTAGTTGGTGAAAAACGTGAAGAGGTCGAGGCAGTCTTAGAACTTCCGAAAAAAACTCTTGAGACAAATAGACTCAGAATACATGTTCTGTAACTTCGCCAAGCAAGAAGTTCAAGGTCCACCCAATATATTTTTCTTAGCGGCTGAACCATTAATAGTGACGAACGAATTCAAGTACCACCGACATGACTATTGCTGACCGTATAAAACATCGCATCAACGTTGGATGGATCTAATGGCGTTTGTTGACAGGCGTCTTACGTGACAGTCGGATGCCTATAAAGCTCAAAGGCAAGATATACAAGACTATGGTTAGACCTGCCCTCACTTACGGCTCCGAGTGTTGGACAAGGCAAAAGAAGCATGATCAGCAAATGCATGTAATGGAAATGCGGATACTGCGATGGGCGGCGGGTGTTACCCTCTTGGACCGAGTGCGCAATGAGCATATACGAGGATCATTTAAAACCCTATCAGTGAGAAATTGGAGGAGCGGCAGCTGCGCTTGGTACGCACACGTACGATGTCGAGATGAAGATCATCCCGTTAAGAGAGCTCTTGCAGTCAAGGAACCAAAGAGAGGACGCGGGCGTCCGAGAGCAACATGATGGTGTACAGCCGAAAAGGCCTTGAAGAGAAACGGCATTCCAGTGGCGGAGACATCCAACCGCAGGGAGTACTCTCTAAGGATCAGAAGAGCCGACGCTGAGTGATACTTGGGAGTGTCCTTTATGGGCGCACATACGGCCAGGAAATAAGAAAAAGAAAACCACAGATTCAAGTCAAAGAGATAGAAAATATCATAGTTAGGGCAAGAAAGAAATTACCTTCATAACAGATGTAGCGAGGTGCCATCTGTTTGTCTTGGGTCAAGTTAAGATAACAACTCTTATGAGTCTAAACAAGACATTATCGAACGATAAACATATTTATCGCGACCAGTAGGCTTTGACTCCACCGGAATTTACATATTCACTTAGAGACTATAATTCTATCTTTCTTAATCCTTTTACCATCCAGGGTTGGATTTCCCTCGGACTCAGCATGGAATCCCACCTCTACGGCCTCAAAGGCAGTGTCCTGGAGCATGCAACTTTGGATCGGAGGGATACAACTTGTAGGGAGGACCAGTACCTCTCGCAGGTGGTCTCACCCGCTATACTGAACAGGGGCCTTTTGGGGGGATGGGAAGATTGTAAGGGATAGAAAGGAAGAGGGACGGAAGCGCCCGTGGCCTTACGTTAGGTATCATCCCGATATTTGCCTGGAGGAGAAATGGGAAAACCACTGAAAACCACTCCGAGGATGGGGGAGGGGGCAATAGAACCCCCTCTACTCAGTTGACCTCCCGAGGCTGAGTGGATCCCCTTTTCAGCCCTCGTACCACATATCAAATTTCGTGGCAGAGCTGGGACTCGTACCCGGCCCTCCAGGGTTGGCAGCTAATCACACTAACCATTACACCACACAGGCGGACTATAATACTGGCTCATTATGGCAGTTTTACGTCGCACCGACACAGATAGGTCTTATAGTGACGATATGATAGGAAAGGGCTAGGAGTGCGAAGGAAGCGGCCTCGGCATTAATTAAGGCACAGCCCCAGCATTTACCTTGTGTAAAAATGAGAAACCACGGGAAAACATTTTTAGGGCTGCCTACAGTGGGGTTCGAACCCACTATCTCCCGGTTGTTAGCTGATAGCTACGTGACTCAAACCGCGTAGCCTCTTGCTCGGTCTGTTATGGATCAGCATGTCTCCTAGTCATCTTCAGCTCCTCCACATGTGGGTAGCCAGTAATTTAAAATGTACATTTGTAGGACCTCACAGACTGAAGGAAATATTCAAAGTTGGCATGTAGGTCTAGTAGAGAAATATGAGATTCGCTTCGTCAGACGTGAACATTTCTAACATAACTTTTCTCTCACAACATCCTGCACTGTGCTTTGAGGACGGCGCGGGGCGGTCCGGCTTCTCTTTCTCGAAATGCTTTTTGATAAAACAATTTCGGTAATGATCCTTACGCAGGTTTACCTACGGAAACCTTGTTACTTTCACTTCCTTTAAATAATCGAGTTTGATCATCTTTCCAGACATTTCGGAAACTGCGCGAAGAAGATCCCGCGCACCGGTCCGAAGACCTCACTAAATCATTCGATCGATAGTAACGACGGGCAGTGTATACAAAGGGCAGGGACGTAAAAACCGCAAGGACAAGAATACGTTCAGTACTTAATGCCGTGATAAATCTTTTGAAGACTGCTGATTTAAGAATCTGACTTTTCGTTCACTGCTTTGTTGCCGGCGGGTGGCTGATTCTTTCTTTCTTAATCTGCTTACACTCCAGGATTGGTTTTTCCCTCGGACTCAGCGAGGGATCCCACCTCTATCGCCTCAAGGGCAGTGTCCTGGAGAGTGAGACATTGGGTCGGATATACAACTGAGGAGGATGACCAGTACCTCGCCCAGGCGGCCTCCCCTCCTATGCTGAACAGGGGCCTTGGTGGGGGATGGGAAGATTGGAAGGGACAGGCAAGGAAGAGGGAAGGAAGCGTCCGTGGCCTTAAGTTAGGTACCATCCCGGCATTTGCCTGGAGGAGAAGTGGGAAACCACGGAAAATCACTTCCAGCATGGCTGAGGTGGGAATCGAACCCACCTCTACTCAGTTGACCTCCCGGTGCTGAGTGGACCCCGTTCCAGCCCTCGTACCAATTTTCAAATTTCGTGGCAGAGCCGGGAAGCGAACCCGGGCCTCCGGGGGTGGCAGCTAATCACCTAACCACTACACCACAGAGCCGGACAGGTGGCGGATTCTCTTCTCCAAAAATTGTGATCAAATTATACCTGTTACGCACTTGTTGAACGTAAGATATTTCTGAGAGCTTAATGTTGTGAAATTATATTTTTGTATGTCTGTTATTTGTATCAATTTGACATAGATGATGTCCAAAAACAAACAAACAAACAAACAAACAAACAAACAAACAAACAAACAAACAAACAAAAACGAATAAACATAATAACTGTTCTCTTTGTATTGCGGATTTCCGCCTACCATTAGTTTCATCTTCCCATTTCTTTCATGTACTGTATATCACCTCTAGGAATCCGTTATTCCAAATCCGCTGAGTTTTCCTTGTCACTCAGGAGAGTTAGTCTAAAACCAGAAAGATATAAGGATAGTTTTGGGTGAACTCGCCTCCATCGTATAAATACCGTTGATCGCAAGTGGTAGTTCATTATTTTCTTCTCTGCAGTTCAATTCGATTTCTGCCACTCTCCCATCATCCTACGAGAATATGCATTCCAAGTATTTAACATGGTCCACCATCTACATTTATTGTATGTATGTCGAATCCTCACTTCCAAGGCTAGTTGAATCTCCTATAGCTCCACCATTAGCTGTCATAAATAGCCTAGGTATCACTCCAGAGGCACATTAGAAAAATGAGGAGTGATCTAGTTTCCCGTTGTTTTCTTAATAGAACCTGATGGTGCTATTACGTATCAGTATCCCAAGTCCATTTAAATACACCCACCGACACTGTCTGTCTGTTAGGTCATCAGCCCAGAGGTTGGTTGGATCCTCAAATAGCACCACCAAAGGTTATGCACCGGGCGAGTTGGCCGTGCGTGTAGAGGCGCGCGGCTGTGAGCTTGCATCCGGGAGATAGTAGGTTCGAATCCCACTATCGGCAGCCCTGAAAATGGTTTTCCGTAGTTTCCCACTTTCACACCAGGCAAATGCTGGGGCTGTACCTTAATGAAGGCCAAGGCCGCTTCCTTCCAACTCCTAGGCCTTTCCTATCCCATCGTCGCCATAAGACCTATCTGTGTCGGTGCGACGTAAAGCCCCTAGCAAAAAAAAAAAGTTATGCGGTTATAAGGAAACCGCAAAAACCAATGGTAGCACCATTGACGAGGCAAGATGAGGAGTGAGGTAGTTTGCCATTGCTTTCCCCACTGGGTCAGAAAATACTATTGCAGCCAGACTGACCCTATGAGCAACACCCTTTATAACACTCAGATGCACTGGTCGTATTCTGAATGTCATTACTCAGCACCACCCATACCCCAGCAGCTTCCATATTGTCAAATCCATGGATGAGACTGGGAATTCAATGGAAGCTACACTTGGCTGTGGCCTGTGCCAAGAGATGGATGCAAAAGTACTGTATCCATCAAGAACTGACAGCAGACAGCCACCGACACTATAAGTGACATAATTACAAGATGTATCGCAGGAACTAATTGCGTAAGGAATGGCGGACTAGGATCGCTTATACCTCAGTCACTTCCAGACCGTCAAAGATGAAGATGAGACAAGAGCGATGCATGAAAGTAACAACGTTGCTGTAGCCCATATCAGATGATACAGTGCATTGTTACCACTTAATCTGACCATATAGTGATCTGGGTGTCTACATTCATTAAAATTATATTTATAATATATTTATGTAGTAACTTCATCTCAACTGAGTGTTCTTTCAAGCTCATTGACTGTATCGCCAGCGTACTGGCCTTCGGCTCACAGCGCCCTGGGTTCGATTGATGACCGGGTAACTGCATGGCTAATTCCTCTGGTTAGGGGATTGAGTGTTTGTGTTCGCCTTAACACATGCGACACATATCATACCAACCACCATAGAAACACGCATTCGTGAATACATCCCTCTATATAGGGTCAGCGTCAGACAGGGTATCTCGCCTTATAAATGGACCATACCCATATATGCCTACCCCAATAAAATAGGAAAATGTCAAATAATTTCATATATTAATATTATTTATTATTATTATTATTATTATTATTATTATTAGTAGTAGTAGTAGTAGTAGTAGTAGTCTATATGGTTTTTATTAATTCAATGGAGACGATGGAAGTGACATGCAGGACCGAGTATGACTACTGTGGTGACACTCAGTATCACGTTTCCGGAGTATCCGATGAACCTCATGACATTTCCAAGGAGTCTCGCGTTTCCTTTTCGTTTGTGTTTGGTTCCATAGAAGACATTATTATTATTATTATTATTATTATTATTATTATTATTATTATTATTATTATTATTACAACTATCATTATTTTGTTTGGGCATGTAATCTGGCAGTGGAACATGTATCTGGGCTAAACGCCTGTAAAGTTCAATAAATGTTCAATGGTCAATAAAACAAAGAAAAAGTAATTTAATATGAGGAAAAGGAAGATCTCTATTCTGGATGGTACATTTATTGCCGGATAGAATATGTTACTTGACTCATGGTGTTAGGATTTTTTATTTCTCTGGCTATTTGGTTGACGTCCTATCGCATAGGTTTCCGGCGACAAATCAGATGAAAAAGGGATAGAACTGAATAGATAGTGGCCATGTTTTAATTGAGATATAATGCCAACATATCCGATTGGTTGGCTGAATAGTCAGCGTACTGGCCTTCAATTCAGAGCGTCCCGGGTTTGATTCCAGGCCGGGTCGGGGATTTTAACCTTCATTGGTTAATTCCAATGGCTCGGGAGCTGGGAGTTTGTTCTGTCACCAACATTCCTGCAGTTCACACACCACACATATAACACTATCGTCCACCACAATAACACGCAGTTACCTACACATGGCAGATGCCGCCTACCCTCATCGAAGGGTCCGCCTTACAAGGGCTGCACTGAAAATAAGAAAGCATGGCGTGGCTCGAACCATCTCCCGAATGTTAACTCTCAGCTACAGGACCCATACCATGCATCTGACTGCTCGGTTTTGAGTTTCACCTTCCACAAACTACTTTGATAGTTTTCGATGACATCGAAGTCCTAGAATTATATCCTGAGGAAGTTCTTTTACTTACTGACACGAGGCTAGCACATTTGAGCTCCTTCAAGTAATATCGGACTAAGCCGTGATAAAACCCGAATATGGGCTCAAAAAACCAGCATCTACTGCCTGAGCCATTCATTCCGGCAGGAATAATTTATTTTTGATTTATTTGAACGCATGTCATACTATTTGAACTGGAGGAAGAAGAAACTGGCCACCCTATTTCATTTATCGGATGGGTGCTTCTTTAGCTTTGTATTTTGTCCTGTTCTCACTATACTGTAAACTACCATGTTATCTATTGAGGATCCAACCAATCAGAGGGCCAAGGAGCACGGATATTATTATATACGGGAAATAACCGTTTTTAATTTACATTAAATTAGTTATTCCAAAGTCATACGAGGGCTGTAAATAAAGTTGTGGCAATGTAGTCCAGACACTCGCAGGAGATCGCGCATTCGCAAATAGAATATTGGAGAGGTCAGGTGGCTCTGTTGTCATAGTGTAGTGCACATTTGACGGGCATCCAGCTTGAAGTGTTGTTGCTGTGTGGTGTCGAAGTGAAGAGCGTAGATGTCACCGCTCTAAAGCATGTTTTCAAAAGGTCAGCAGTGTTCGCGGATTAAAATCGAGGTTGCCCGTGGCAAAAAATGTTCCAGAATGTCATCAAGGGCTACGTGAAACCTGTGGCGAGAATGCATTACCGTATAGGACGGTTGAACGATGGGTCAAGGCGTTATGCGCGGATCGAAATGAGGCTGCGGATTTGCACCACACAGGTCCATTCCTCAAGATCAGATTGACATTGTGAGTGGTCTCGTTTTCTTTCACCATCGATTGACTGTCTGGGAATTATCCGTAGAGGTTGGTCTCAGTCATCGAAGGGTGTGGCATGTACTGACGAAATGTCTTAATATGAGAAAATTGCGTCGCGTTGGGCTCCACATCATCTCACTGACGTACAGAAATGGCACTGGTATGAAATGGCTCGTATCCACCTAGACAGATACCGCAACGAAGGAGACGCATTTCTGCAGCGTATTGTCACCATTGATAAGACGTAGACACGAGCCTACGAGCCTGAGTTAAAGCGTCAATCGAATGAATGGCGTCACCCAGGTTGGCCACGTCCACAGAAATTTGGACAGGAACTCAATCGGGTGAAGCTTATGCTGATTGTGGCATAGGCCTACGACTGCGAGGGTTTTATTTTTACGCATGCTGTTCCTGAGGGACAAACCGTCAACAATGACTACTATTGCCGATTGCGGGAGGGACATCTGCGTCCATCTTTGCGGCGCTAACATCCACGTTTATTGCGAGGTGATCGTCCTATTGTGTTGCATGACAACGCAAGTTGTCGTGTCGCAAACAATGTCAAGCTCTTATGCCAATGGTGGCATTGGGAGGTCTTGGAACACCTTCCGTACTCACCAGACATGTGTCGTTGTGACTTCGACCTCTTTCCGAAATTGAAGGAACCCCTCCGAGGCTGCCGATTTTCTAACGTGGCATCTGTACTCCGCGCAGTAGGGCGCTTCATCAGTGTCATAACAGAGAACGCCTTGCCAACGGTCCCCAACGGCTTCCCGACATTTGGCAAAACTTTACAGGTGACTACACTAAAGGAATGTAATGCAATTGACTGAGCTCGATAGCTGCAGTCGCTTAAGTGTGGCCAGTATCCAGTATTCGGGAGATCGTGGGTTCGAACCCCACTGTCGGCAGCCCTGAAGATGGTTTTCCGTGGTTTCCCATTTTCACACCAGGCAAATGCTGGGGCTGTACCTTAATTAAGGCCATGGCCGCTTCCTTCCCACTCCTAAACATTTCCTCCCTCATCGTCGCCATAAGACCTATGCGTGTCGGGGCGACGTAAAGCAAATAACAAAAAAACAAAAAAATGTAATTTCAGTTGTTAGTTCATTAAATATTGCGTTCTATCAATGTTGCTACTACTGTATTTACAGCTCTCCTAAATATTTTTATGTAACCAATTAGTACGATCAAGATAAAAAGCAATATTCATTCAAAGCATGTAAAGTGATTTTAAGATTGATGTGAATGGTCCGTATAACAAAGTCCGTAACTTATCTCTTCTGGCAAAATCGTGTGCTCCAACTGACTCGTCCCTGACTGTGTGATACAAAAATGACGTCACAAATCTCATTTTAGCAAGCATATTCAAAAATGAACAGTCATTTCTTTATTTCAAAGTGTAATCTTCAAGTTATTTTAAGTGTAGTAGACAATAGTTCCCTGATCTTTATAACAACAATTAACAATGAATAATGAACGGTATTATATCACCATGAGCCTCCGTGGCTCAGGCGGCAACGCGCCGGCATCTCACCGCTGGGTTTCGTGGTTCAAATCCCGGTCACTCCACGTGAGATTTGTGCTGGACAAAGCGGAGGCGGGGCAGGTTTTTCTCCGGGTACTCCGATTTTCCCTGTCATCTTTCATTCCAGCAACTCTCTTCAATATCATTTAATTTCATCTGCCAGTCATTAATCATTGCCCCAGAGGAGTACGATCGTCTTCGGCAGCCGGCGCAATTCCGATCCTCGCTGCTAGATGGGGCTTCCGGATCCCAAGACCATGGCATCAAGGCAGAGGTACTCGGATTTGAGAAAAGTCCATTCGGCACTCCGTGTCGCACGATGTCGGCATATAAAAGACCTCTGGTGACATGTTTGTAGTTTAGCCGACAAAATTAATTAGCGCTTGGCCATAGAACGTCTACAAGATCGTCATTTGTTAGAGTTAAACTGAATGTCGAGATTGACGCACATGCAGCTTGTATGGACGAAATTAAACATGCCGTCAAATTAAAATTGCCTGCACACGATAGCCGAGACCATAGCATTATTATTATTATTATTATTATTATTATTATTATTATTATTATTATTGCTATAGTACGACGGGATTAAGTTAAAACATACGTTTCTCTGTTTTGTTGCTCAGAAAAAAAGAAATGTAGCTCACTTTAACTTGAGAATGCGATATTTTGTATTCATGCTAATAAATTGTACACAGGTGTGCAAGTCGGTAAACCAGAACCTTGGGACAAAGACAGTTACAAAATGGTGAAGTTACTGAAAGACTGGTCTTTAAAGTGCTGTCTTTGCAGAAAATGTGGAAGAGGTGCCGAGAATTTGCAGAGGCTCGAACAACTGTCAATGGCAAGGAACGCATTCGTTAATGCCATTAATCCTTGACTAGTCAGGTGACATTTTTGTGATTTATCTGATGAGGTGGGGATTACCTAGACCCCAGTGGAAACTGTCCTCAATGGGGAAGGTGAAAATGATGAAATATTAGAAACTAGCCTTTATAGTATATGTATTGTTTAATAATCATAACTAACACAAAAGGTAAAATAACAACAGCAATCATGAACATCATTTCAAAAGTGGATATCGGTACAAACGCCAGCAAAGTCACTTCTGTTCATAAATGTAATATTTAAAATAATTTATAAGAAATTCTCTGCTTTGTCTTTATATCAACAATTAATTAATATCTGCTCACTACCGTACTGAGCACTGGTTAAATGAAGGCAAATTTAGAGGGTGTAATGTGTGCAAACGTTTTACTGTATATGTACCACAATTGGTGTTTTACAATCAGAGCATTTTATTATTTCTCCCCTGATTCATTCTCTCTATCGGAGATATCTTGTTACGCTTCGCTGTCGTGATCGCTCTGGAAATCTGGTGACATGTTATCACTCTCTTCAGTGTAGGCAACAATATCATTACTTAGTTTCCCAACCGAGAATCATTCACATTTGAACCTTTTTTCGAGGATGCTATTATTAAAACACAACGAAACAATGTACGATATAAAATACAGTTCGCATACATAATACAGTACATCAAACTACCGAGCCATGAAAAGTGATACATACCTGGTGAGTTGCGGTTTGGTGAACTCCCTGACGTGGATACGGTACATCACATCCACTCAGATGACTGCCAACAGACTGACTGAAAGCCACCTGGGCTGTCATGGCACCCTCCAAATTACTCCTTCAGCAGAGCAGGCTTGCTTCTTTGTTGGGATTCTACAATCCTCAAACCATCTAATGAGAAGTCATGGGAGAACAGACGTGTAATGTTGACTCTATTAGAGGTATTCAACGAAGAGTACTCCAGTTTCTATCGTCAGTGACTCAGTCGGCATGAGCGCTGACCTTCGGAGCCCAAGTTGGCAGATTCGATCTCGGCTCAGTCCAGTGGTATTTGAAGGTACTCAAATATGTCATAGGTGTGTAATCTACTTTACTGTCCTTTACCCTGTCCTCCTGTCAAACTGCTTCTCGTCTGATTAATATCGAAAACGAAAGTACTGTATATGAACGTTAACAGATTTAACCTGCTTCATCATCATCATCATCATCATCACCATATTCTAAAGTCTAAGCCTTGTCGCTGCAGCCACAGATATCTATCTTGCGCCAGTCTTTTCATCTCAACGTAGCTCTTGCACTTCATCCTCAGAAGCAAGTTCTTGAAATAAGACACTGTGGGCCGTCCCCTTCCTCTTTTTCCAGCAATTTTTCCTTCAATGATGTTACAAAGGAACTCCTCATTCCGCAGGATGTGACCAATACATTTTATTTTCCTCATAGCGAACAAAAACAAAGGCTCTAAAATGCAAACGAACACAAGCAAGGTCTAAGGCACACGGGACTCAGATAGTAGTGCGCTGCCATCCCGAGGTCAAGGTGGCGGGGTGCGTCTCGGATGAATCCGGCATGTAAAAGAACTCATGTGGGATACAATTTCTGGCACTACCGCATCTCCGAAGACCGTAAGAGGAATTAGTCAGACAAAGTCAATGTTGTTGTTCATATTATTATTATTATTATTATTATTATTATTATTATTATTATTATTATTATTATTATTATTATTATTATTATTATTATTATTATTATTATTATTATGTTATTATTATTATTATTACGTACTTAATTTTTTTTAATTTCTTTTAAGTCATCGTAATATACTGTAGGTCTTAAAGAAACGATGGATAGGAATGGCTAGAAGTGAGAAGGAAGGGACGATGTCCTTAATTAAGGTATACCCCAACATTTGCCTGGTGTGAAAATGGAAAACCACGGATAACTATAATCTTCTGCGCTGCCGACAGTGGGGTTCGAACCCACTATATCTCTAATGCAAGCTATAGATATGTATCCCAAACCATGCAGCCACATGCTAGGTGCATTCCTTGTACAATTATTTTCGGCACTATTGCAACTTCAAAATATCGCCCTCTTGACATTGCAACACATAAATAGCCACGGCTGAAAATTAGCTGAGGTAAATAGAGACCTTCATGTCTCTTGACGTTTATTGATCGTGTTACAAAATGCCAAGCGAATTGGAAATTGATGCCTCTTGAAACAAAAGGAAGTGTTTTATCGGATGTTGTTAAGTCTGTTCGAGGAATTAGAACTCTCTGTCCTTATTTATCTTCAGTTATTATTTCCAAAGAATTAGGCCCTAATCTGGTTCCGTTTAGGAGCCGTTGGGAAACGTTCCGATTTTTAAGGAGCATAACCAAGGCTCCAATTTTTAGACTAAGAATATGTGGAGAAAAACCATTCATTCCAAGGAATTCTTTTTTTTTTTTTGCTAGGGGCTTTACGTCGCACCGACACAGATAGGTCTTATGGCGACGATGGGATAGGAAAGGCCTAGGAGTTGGAAGGAAGCGGCCGTGGCCTTAATTAAGGTCCAGCCCCAGCATTTGCCTGGTGTGAAAATGGGAAACCACGGAAAACCATCTTCAGGGCTGCCGATAGCGGGATTCGAACCTATTATCTCCCGGATGCAAGCTCACAGCCGCGCGCCTCTACGCGCACGGCCAACTCGCCCGGTTCCAAGGAATTCAAGTATCGAAGTAGCTAGCTTTCAGTTTTAGTATTAAGTGTTTGATTTTGAACTAACGGGTATAAGCCCAATGATTTTCAAATTAATTAAGAATGGCAACTCCCGAAAAAATGAGGATATATTTCGCAGAAGCGAACGTTTTTCTATACATTTCAATAACGACATCATCACGTGCTAAAATTCTGGCTGGTACTTCAATAACACTTGATCCGTCACCATCTACAGAGGGGTAGTCGCCGTTACCAATTTGTTGCAAAAAAATCAGTGAATTCCATTTTTTGTGGTTTTGCCCGCGTATTTTTATGTAAGTTAGCTTTTTGAGGAAGGGTCAAAGAGGAGAGTATTTAATATACTTATAAATAAATAAATTTTTTGGCGATAAGGATGTGGAAAAGTAGGAAAAACCTTTATGAAATCTCCCCCAAGAACAATCATTTTCCCAGCAGAAGGAATGTAATGTCGCTACCTATTATATATTTTAAAATAAGAATCACACTAATTAATGAACGACTATTTGCCTTTGGGGTTTTATTACATATTGAGCCGTGTCGATCGAATATCGTCAGCTGCTTTGGAATTTAGTTTCAATCCAGGCACCAAACTCTCATTTAAATTCAGGGACATTTTGAATGTAATGTGCACTGTTCAACGCTGGGCAGCAAAACAGCGGCTATTCCTGTCAATGAAGGACAGCTGATCAGCAAGACGTCTGACTGCGCATGCGTGCGTACCCCCTTCCACCTCGCCAATCATACATCTTGCTCAGCGTTCTCACAGTTCAGGCGGCCTTGAAGTACTGGCGAGCGTTTTGGCGAAACAGAATGCTACATTTTTCTTTAATAATTTAATAATATACGGCAAGAAATGTTTATGCTCTTGAAAACACTCTGCAAATCTATAGGCCAAGAGCTTTCTTTAGAATGTTTGACGACGTCAGTCGGTTCAACCGTTATCTCAAAATCTTGGTCACAAAAATCAGCCTAGAGTTTTATATATATAGATTATTATTATTATTATTATTATTAGCAAGGCCTGTGATGTTGGAGTAGCATGCCTGCAATACATTTTGTTTTACGTCGCACCAATACAGACAGGTCTTATGGCGACGATGGAATAGGAAAGGCATAGGAGTGGGAAGGAAACGATCGTGGCCTTAATTAATGCGAAGCACCAGCATTTATCTGGTGTGAAAATGGGAAACCACGGAAAACCATCTTCAGGGCTGCCGAGACTGGGGTCCGAACCCACTATCCCACAAGCTGACAGATACGTTACTCAAACCGCGCAGCCACTTGCTCGGTCCTGCCTCTTACACAGAGGCCCCAGGTTTGATTCCTAGCCTGGACTGACGGCTGGAAAAGGGTTCGCTCATTCTCGCGAGACCAACTAATAAGCCTTGTGATGGAGGAGCTGGTCGTGGAAGCTGAGGAAGTTGTCACAGTGATGAAAAATGCCAATGTTTGTAAGGCATCTGGCTGGGTAGCAGTAGTTTTGGCAGTCCAAAGGTCTCTATGTCATATGTGCGAGACGCAGTTTATTATTATTATTATTATTATTATTATTATTATTATTATTATTATTATTATTTCCTTTCTCTGTTAAGGTCTTGTATGGACCACGTGACAATTTCAATGCTTCATCCTTTGTTTTTCCTTCTTCTCCCCCCAATATTCCTTCATCTGCTCTTTATGCCTCCTTTCCCTCCTCGGACCATTTTGATATTGTTTTCTTTCCTTTCCGACCTTGGAATACTTCCATTTTAACACTTTCTTTTTAAAAATCTCTCTCTCTCTGTCTCTGTTGCTTCTTCTTCCCTTATGTAGTTTCTTTCCAAATCTTTCTTGACTTCATGAATCGATGTTGTTGTTCACTTCTTGTTCCAAGGATATTTGAAGATCTGTTTGGTCAACCTGTTGTCATCCATTCTGTATAAATGTCCAAAAATATCAGTCACCTTTTTCGCATTGTATCTGTTGTTTCCTATGTTCCGATATATCTCGCCATAACTTCTTGACCGGGCGAGTTGGCCGTGCGGTTAGGAGCGCGCAGTTGTGAGCTCGCATCCGGGAGATAGTGGGTTCGGACACCACTGTCGGCAGCCCTGAAGATGGTTTTCCGTGGTTTCCCATTTTCACATCAGGCAAATCAGGCTTTACCTTAATTACAGCCACGGCCGCTTCCTTCCCATTCCTAGGCCTTTCCTGTCCCATCGTCGCCATAACACCTATCTATGTTGGTGTGACGTAAAGCAAATAGCAAACAACAACAAAAAACTTGATTTCCAGAGCTCTGTAGTTCTCAGCAGACCGAGTATTTTCCGTATAATTTTTCTTTCCAGAACTAATTTATTCAGCTTGTAATTCAGTACTAAACATTCACTCGCGTATAGGCATTCCGGTTTGACTGCTGTGTTGTAGTGTTGTATTTTGAGGTTTTTAGATAAACACTTTTCCTTATTAATATTATTATTTATTTATTTATTATCGTTCCGGCCATCTATGGACCACGTTTTACAGTCTTTACGTTATTTTTCACCAGTCTTGACTTCACATTCTGCCAGTATTTCTTCATCCTTGCACTGACTTCTTTCTTCTGTTCTTCTGTGTAGGTTCTCTTCTTCTTCTTCTTCTTCTTCACAAGTTCTTCCCCAGTCTCCTGGAAACCCTTGAACTCCTTCACTTTTGTCTAAATTTGTTTCTGTCCAGTACGTCCTCTTTTTCTACTCCTATCCTAGCCAGGTCGGTCCTTACTTCCCGAAACCATTTTGGTTCTGTCTTCCTTAGGCTGAAGAAGCTGAAAATTCTTTTTGTCAGTTGGTTGGTGTCCATTCTCTGTAAATGTCCATAAAATTGAAGCCTTCGCTTTTTCATCAATACGACGACTTCCTCTGTCTTCTGGTATAGTTCTTTGTTGGGTCTAAGTCTCCTCTCCCCACCTTTCATTTTCGGGCCCATGATCTTCCAGAGCATTTTCCTCTCTTTCTTTCTGATGTTCTCTAGATCTCCCTTTCCAATCATGTCCAATGTTTCTGCTGCGTATAAGCATTCAGGTCTGATGACTGTGTCCAGATGTCTTAATTTGGCTCCATATGACAAAGCTTTCTTGTTGTAGGTGTCTCTAGTGAGCTGATACGCTTTTTCCATTTTTCTCGCTCGTTCTATCAGAGCTAGCTTCTCTGATCCATTCTCTTGAACTATTTCTCCAAGATACTTGAAGCTCTTTACTCTTTTGACTTTCCCCTCTTTCAACTTTAATAATTAATATGAATAATGTTCATTCAATTGCTATAATTTTGAGACAAAACAGGGTGCCAAAATTTGTTCTACAGGAGCTTTTTAATGTGATGGAATCTAACGACTCTGGTTTTTCACATTAAGTTGCTATTTGCTTTACGTCGCACCGACACAGATGGGTCTTATGGCGACGATGGGATAGGAAAGGCCTAGGAAGTGGAAGGAATTGGCCGTGGCCTTAATTAAGGTACAGCCCCGGCATTTGTCTGGTGTGAAAATGGGAAACCACGGAAGACCATCTTCAGGGCTGCCGACAGTGGGACTCGAACCCACTATCTCCCGATTACTGGATACTGGTCGACCTTAAGCGACTGCAGCTATCTAGCTCGGTTTTCACATTAAGTAACCTCAATTGTGGTTTAATGTTACAGTTACGCATGGAAGGTTTTCGGTAATGCAAAGATAGGAAGGAATTACGAGTAGCAAAGTAGTGGCCTTGGCCCCGGGATTTGACTGCTGTGAAAATGGGAAACCACGGAAAACTATCTTCAAGGCTGCCAGCAGTGGGATTCGATCCTACCATCTCCCTGAACCGAATTCATCTATTGTTGAACCCACTTTATTGGGAATAGAAGAATAAAGAAAAACCGATTGTGTTGCTGAGGTCAACAGGATATGAAATTAATTATTTGTTAACACATCTATTCTTTCCTTAGTCAAGTTTTATACACTGACTGACAGAGCAAATGCAACACCAAGAAGGAGTGGTCAGAACTATATGCCAATTGCAGGGTAGACTGACGTCACTGAGGTATGCTCATGATGTGAAATGCGCCGCTGTGCTGCGCACGTAGCGAACGATAAATGGGACACGGCGTTGGCGAATGGCCCACTTCGTACCGTGATTTCTCAGCCGACAGTCATTGTAGAACGTGTTGTCGTGTGCCACAGGACACGTGTATAGCTAAGAATGCCAGGCCGCCGTCAACGGAGGCATTTCCAGCAGACAGACGACTTTACGAGGGGTATGGTGATCGGGCTGAGAAGGGCAGGTTGGTCGCTTCGTCAAATCGCAGCCGATACCCATAGGGATGTGTCCACGGTGCAGCGCCTGTGGCGAAGATGGTTGGCGCAGGGACATGTGGCACGTGCGAGGGGTCCAGGCGCAGCCCGAGTGACGTCAGCACGCGAGGATCGGCGCATCCACCTCCAAGCGGTGGCAGCCCCGCACGCCACGTCAACCGCCATTCTTCAGCATGTGCAAGACACCCTGGCTGTTCCAGTATCGATCAGAACAATTTCCCGTCGATTGGTTGAAGGAGGCCTGCACTCCCGGCGTCCGCTCAGAAGACTACCATTGACTCCACAGCATAGACGTGCACGCCTGGCATGGTGCCAGGCTAGAGCGACTTGGATGAGGGAATGGCGGAACGTCGTGTTCTCCGATGAGTCACGCTTCTGTTCTGTCAGTGATAGTCACCGCAGACGAGTGTGGCGTCGGCGTGGAGAAAGGTCAAATCCGGCAGTAACTGTGGAGCGCCCTACCGCTAGACAACGCGGCATCATGGTTTGGGGCGCTATTGCGTATGATTCCACGTCACCTCTAGTGCGTATTCCAGGCACGTTAAATGCCCACCGCTACGTGCAGCATGTGCTGCGGCCAGTGGCACTCCCGTACCTTCAGGGGCTGCCCAATGCTCTGTTTCAGCAGGATAATGCCCGCCCACACACTGCTCGCATCTCCCAACAGGCTCTACGAGGTGTACAGATGCTTCCGTGGCCAGCGTACTCTCCGGATCTCTCACCAAACGAACACGTGTGGGATCTCATTGGACGCCGTTTGCAAACTCTGCCCCAGCCTCGTACGGACGACCAACTGTGGCAAATGGTTGACAGAGAATGGAGAACCATCCCTCAGGACACCATCCGCACTCTTATTGACTCTGTACCTCGACGTGTTTCTGCGTGCATCGCCGCTCGCGGTGGTCCTACATCCTACCGAGTCGATGCCGTGCGCATTGTGTAACCTGCATATCGGTTTGAAATAAACATCAATTATTCGTCCGTGCCGTCTCTGTTTTTTCCCCAACTTTCATCCCTTTCGAACCACTCCTCCTTGGTGTTGCATTGTCACTGTCAGTCAGTGTAGTTCATCAAAAAGTTGAAGAAAACCTTCAGACAGAATTACAGCCGAGCATCACTTGGATTTATACGAATTGGTACACAATCCGTCATAAAATTAAACTGAGAAGAATGAGAGCGAGAAATAATATTGCATAGCAAAATTCCGCGTCATTTTTTGTTTGCCGACAACAAGAGAAATAACCACAGAATGTTGTTGAATCAAACCGAAGATTTCTCTTCTAGTAACGAGTTTAGTGACGGAGATTTCAACGAAAGTTTTTTGAACAACAACAATAATAATCAACTCATCTTGGCCTACTTGGTGCTAACTTTCATTGAAGTGCCTACTTAATCCCGCGTGGAGGAAAAAAAATAACATCTACCGAAAGTGATGAAGAGAAACCAGACTACCTTTATCGTCCTTGTCCTTGCCCTTGTTTGTGTAACGGTGATGACTTTCTAAGGAACTTCGCTGCTCGCTTGACTGCATGTGTAACCAACTGATGCAGTGCAGTTGAAAAGACGTCCTAATTAACTGCTCCAAGCGGATAGTTGCTGAATTACGTGTGAGCTCCTATTACATACACCGTAACTAATGATGGAATTCAGTGCAGACCCAGGTATATTGACGGGAAAACACGCATAATGACATTCGTGCTCTTAACGAAGGTATGATTTCGAACACGTCTTCTGCCTCGAACATTATTAGGTGAGCATATTTCGACAACTAGCAACACAGTTAGATTGGCACATACAGTATTATTACGTTAATTTCATTGACATATTCCTTTTATAAATAATAATAATAATAATAATAATAATAATAATAATAATAATAATAATAATAATAATAATAATAATAATAATAATAATAATATCTACCTTTTTGTCCTGTTTCCTGATACGGGGTCGGGGATGAGGGGAAATTAAATTATACGGCATGATTTTAAGACCGGATGCCCTTCCTGACTTAGTTGAGGAACTAATTAAGCCGAAATGAATAATGGTGAATGAAATCGCGTAAATAAATCAATCAATCAATCAATCAATCAATCAATCAATCAATCAATACTGATCTGCATTTAGGGCAGTCGCCCAGGTGGCAGATTCCCTATCTGTTGCTTTCCTAGCCTTTTCCGAAATGATTTCAAAGAAATTGGAAATTTATTGAACATCTCCCTTGGTAAGTTATTCCAATCCCTAACTCCCCTTCCTATAAATGAATATTTGCCCCAGTTTGTCCTCTTGAAT
Source organism: Anabrus simplex (assembly GCF_040414725.1). NCBI lineage: Eukaryota > Metazoa > Arthropoda > Insecta > Orthoptera > Tettigoniidae > Anabrus > Anabrus simplex. Next base: position 160,861,628 of record NC_090267.1, on the reverse strand, counting down.
TCCAACTTTATCTTCATATTGTGATCTTTCCTACTTTTATAGACGCCATTCAAACCTATTCGTCTACTAATGTCATTCCACGCCATCTCTCCGCTGACAGCTCGGAACATACCACTTAGTCGAGCAGCTCTTCTTCTTTCTCTCAATTCTTCCCAACCCAAACATTGCAACATTTTTGTAACGCTACTCTTTTGTCGGAAATCACCCAGAACAAATCGAGCTGCTTTTCTTTGGATTTTTTCCAGTTCTTGAATCAGGTAATCCTGGTGAGGGTCCCATACACTGGAACCATACTCTAGTTGGGGTCTTACCAGAGACTTATATGCACTCTCCTTTACATCCTTACTACAACCCCTAAACACCCTCATAACCATGTGCAGAGATCGGTACCCTTTATTTACAATCCCATTTATGTGATTACCCCAGTGAAGATCTTTCCTTATATTAACACCTAGATACTTACAATGATCCCCAAAAGGAACTTTCACCCCATCAACGCAGTAATTAAAACTGAGAGAACTTTTCCTATTTGTGAAACTCACAACCTGACTTTTAGCCCCGTTTATCAACATACCATTGCCTGCTGTCCATCTCACAATATTTTCGAGGTCACGTTGCAGTTGCTCACAATCTTGTAACTTATTTATCACTCTATAGAGAATAACATCATCCGCAAAAAGCCTTACCTCCGATTCCACTCCTTTACTCATATCATTTATATATATAAGAAAACATAAAGGTGCGATAACACTGCCCTGAGGAACTCCCCTCTCAACTATTACAGGGTCAGACAAAGCTTCACCTACTCTAACTCTCCATTCATCTGGTATACCTCCTTCGGCCAAACAATAATCAAATAAGTACTTCAGATATGGTACTATATCCCAACCCATTGTCTTTAGTATATCCCCAGAAATCTGATCAATTCCAGCCGCCTTTCTAGTTTTCAACTTTTGTATCTTATTGTAAATGTCATTGTTATCATACGCAAATTTTATTACTTCTTTGGCCTTAGTCTCTTCCTCTATCTCGACATTATCCTTGTAACCAACAATCTTTACATACTGCTGACTGAATACTTCTGCCTTTTGAAGATCCTCACATACACACTCCTCTTGTTCATTAATTATTCCTGGAATGTCCTTCTTGGAACCTGTTTCTGCCTTAAAATACCTATACATACCCTTCCATTTTTCACTAAAATTTGTATGACTGCCAATTATGCTTGCCATCATGTTATCTTTAGCTGCCTTCTTTGCTAGATTCAATTTTCTAGTAAGTTCCTTCAATTTCTCCTTACTTCCACAGCCATTTCTAACTCTATTTCTTTCCAGGCTGCACCTCCTTCTTAGTCTCTTTATTTCTCTATTATAATAAGGTGGGTCTTTACCATTCCTTACCACACTTAAAGGTACAAACCTGTTTTCGCATTCCTCAACAATTTCTTTAAACCCATCCCAGAGTCTGTTTACATTTTTATTTACCGTTTTCCACCGATCATAGTTACTTTTTAGAAACTGCCTCATACCTGCTTTATCAGCCATATGGTACTGCCTAACAGTCCTACTTTTAAGACCTTCCTTTCTATCACATTTATTTTTAACTACCACAAAAACAGCTTCATGATCACTAATACCATCTATTACTTCAGTTTCCCTATAGAGCTCATCTGGTTTTATCAGCACCACATCCAAAATATTTTTCCCTCTGGTTGGTTCCATCACTTTCTGAATCAGCTGTCCTTCCCATATTAACTTATTTGCCATTTGTTGGTCATGCCTCCTGTCGTTCGCATTTCCTTCCCAATTGACATCTGGCTAATTCAGATCTCCCGCTACAATCACATTTCTTTCCATGTCGTTTCCCACATAGCTGACTATCCTATCAAATAATTCCGAATCCGCATCAGTGCTACCCTTTCCCGATCTGTACACTCCGAATATATCAAGTTGCCTATTATCTTTACAAATGAGCCTTACACCTAGAATTTCATGTGTCTCATCTTTAACTTTTTCGTAGCTTACAAATTCTTCTTTCACCAGAATGAAAACTCCCCCTCCCACCTTTCCTATCCTATCTCTACGATACACACTCCAGTGCCGTGAGAAAATTTCTGCATCCATTATATCATTTCTCAGCCATGATTCAACTCCTATTACAATATCTGGTAAATATATATCTATTAAATTACTTAATTCTATTCCTTTCTTTACAATACTTCTACAGTTCAACACTAACAATTTTATGTCATCCCTACTTGATTTCCAGTTGCCTGTTCCCTTATCACCGCTCCCTAGGCCATCCCGTTTCCCTGAATGTACCTCCCTATTACCCTTCCAAACAAATTTCCTAACTTATACGTACCACTGCGGTTTAAATGAAGGCCATCCGAGCGCAGATCCCTTTCTCCTACCCACCCATTAGGATCTAGAAATTTCACTCCCAGTTTCCCACATACCCACTCCATAGTCTCATTTAAATCCACAATCACCCTCCAGTCAGTATCCCTCCTACACAGTATTCCACTAATAACAATCTCCGCTTTCTTAAACTTCACCCGTGCTGCATTTACCAGATCCCACACATCTCCAACTATGTTGGTACTTACTGTACATCAGCTTGCCTTACGTTGTTGGTACCAACGTGAAACACTACCACCTTCTCCTTCCCCTCCTCCCTCTCTTCTACTTTCCTCAACATCTGCCTCAACCTAATTCCTGGATAACATTCTACCCTGGTTCCCTTTCCTCCACACACTTTCCCCACGTGTCTAACGATGGAATCCCCCATGACCAGAGCCTCAACCCTACCCACCTCATTTGATCCCCTCCCCTCCTGGTCAGCCCTATCTTTTCTGATAGCTGCAGAAGCTACTTCCTCCTCTCTTTTCTCCTTCCCATGACCCTGTTCCATCTGTCTTTTCCTATCCTCTACTCTACATTTCCCTTTCCTACCTTTTCCCTTCCTCCTACTTCCACGCATCTCAGCAACAGTTCCCTGTCCCTCATCTTCCCTCTGTTGTTCTACCTGGAGTGACTCGTACCGATTTCGCACAGACACCTGTCCTGAATTCTGATCCTGAATAGAGCCCTTGGCCTGCAATCTCCTTCCCCTTAGAACATTAGACCACCTGTCTTCTACAACTCCTCCCTTTCCTTCCCCTCCCTCTTTTACACCTACTGTAACCTGTACATTGTTTGAGGGAGTCCTATCTTCCTTCCCGTCTTCTGTGAGAATCCTAATTATCTCCCTCAAACTTTCCAACTCCTCCCTCATACCCCTCAATGCCTCACCACACCCACAATAAGTACACTCGCGCTCCTTAGCCATTCTTTACGGGGGGAAAATTTTAAATTAAAAAATAAAATAACTTATTTGCAAAAAAATAAATGAACGGAGGGATATATTATCTGGGATAGTACACAACAATAAGGTAATTAATATACGACTACACTACAATACTACTTAGTCGTGCTCTATTTTTTTTTAATCCTACAACCCCTAACAGGATAAAAGCTGCTGTTAATTACTGAATATCGAAAGTAATACACAAGAACTACACAATTCCAAACTGCAATTAAGCCTATCCTAATTTCAACAATATTTTAGTAAGAGTTTCTACGGATACCTCTACCACACCAGTACTTCACAAATATTTTACAATAATAAAATAAGCACACTAAATTCTAATAGGATATTACTCGTATACTACTGTACAGTACACTACAGTAATTTTTAAACTACTTTCAGACGTATCCTAATTACGATACCGGTACCGTACCGTATGTCGCTACTAAGCACAACAGAAATGAAATTTGCAAGAACTACTGTACTCAAAGATTACCAACGAAGCTAAATGCTTAGACAAATTATTATTAGTATTACGGTATAATAGATATACACGAAAGATAACACACGAATATAGCACGCAAGATACGGCACTATCTAAATGTACTGTATCTATACTACAATGTATCTACACTACACTACACTGCGTTTGGTTAAATGCTTAAGTATCAAAAGGATTGCCGTACACGAAGAAAAACACGAATATAACTGGCAAGATACTATCTAATATATTATACCTTATCTTCACTACAATTCTACTGAAATGTGGTTATGTGATTATTACAGCTGGTGGATTACTATTATTTTCCCTATTCCACGGGACGGAGAAAAAAAAGTGTCCTTAATTAGGCCTACTGAAAAATACGTAGTTGTCTACAATAATTTCTCAAATATTTCTATCAAAACTACTACTACTACTACTACTCCAGGGACTTGAACTGCAATTACTGGGATATATGAACTTTATTATTATTAGCTAACCGCTCATAAATACTGAAAGATCGAGGGAGCGAAATATAAATTACGGATACTAACTACCTACTCAGAAGTACAAATGAATGGAATACAAGGTCAGCTGATTTATATTTACTTGACTACACTACACCCTTTGTTCACGACTGTAGCCAACAATGCAATATTTGAATATGAGGAGCGACAATAATCAATAACAATACGACTGTTAACTATTACCGTGTAATCTCTTTAACTTCTTTTTAAATGGAAGTTTACAGGCGTATCGTGTTTTTTAATGTAGTAAATTATTACCTTCGCGATACGAAATACCGGAGAAGTTGCTGCAGAAGTTACGGTACTATTCCTTATGATAATCTGCCTTTGTAAGTACAACCAACGAATCTACAGATATTACAAATATTTTTAAAGTTAATATTGTTACCTAAAGTATTACCTAAACCTAAATTCGAAACAAGGTGCACCTAGCTAGCCTACTTAACCTAGAAAACGTAATTTACTGAAGACCAACTGAATTACTTGTTACAAAATTTAAATAATTATTACTACTCCCAATTTCTACCAACAAGCACTAAACACCACTATATAAACAGCACTAAATGAATCAGATATACACAAAATTAAGCTATTTCAATAGGTTTTTCACTACTTTATCACTACAATAATGCAAGAGCTCTCTCAACAGCCAACCGTTCTCAAGCGCATCCAACAATGCGGAAGTTGTGGAAGGGATCGGCTGTGACCTATGAATAGGAACTGTCCAGGTTTTTGATTGGAAGTGAAAATGGGAATCCACAGAGATCAATTCTCAGGACAGCCAACTCTTCTCCCGAACACAGAGCTTGGATAAACAGCCGTAGTGCTCGATGATGATGATGATGATGATGATGATGATCGGCTCCAGAACAGAGTGGTCAGCATCTCAAACTTCGGTACAACGGTCCCACATCAGATTCCCGGTCAGGTCGAGTTTTTTAAACCTTAAACAGTTAATTGCCTTGGCTCGGGAACTGGGTATTTGTGCTTTCCTTATTCCTGAAACCCAGATATACATCTCACAGAACACTGTCCACCACACCGTCCACGCGTCGACGCTCGTCGGAGGATCTGCCTTACACGGGCTGCATCAGGCTAGGAATACCACATGAACTTTAATAATAATAATAATAATAATAATAATAATAATAATAATAATAATAATAAAAAATAATTTTTACGGTGTTTTTAGTGGACCAAAGAGGGGATAGAAGCTTTTCGGAGTAAATGTAAGGACAAAACATAAATTAGTTTAAAATTGCTATCCAAATCCCACATTTCAAAACTCAACAGAATAATAAGGATCGCTTTACCAAAAGAGCTGAGAAGCTCAAAAAGTTAAAACTAGGGAGCTCATAAGCTCAGAAAACTTTACAATAGAGTAGCTCATGAACTCAGAAAACCTTATATAGAGGAGCTTGTAAGCTCAGAAAGTTTAAATTTTAGATGAGGAGCACTCCCATTTTTTAAATGAGTCAAAGGTCTCCTAAATTGTACACTATGAGAAAACAGGCTAGCCTCTACATATCCTGGAAGGAACACTTCAGAGAAAGAAGCCGTAGCTTTTAGAACCTTTTACATAACACGGGTGTCGAACCCTGGAGCTCAATGTACAAACTTTTTACAAGGTGCTCATTTTTGGACCAGTAGATTGCATTGATGTTAAATGACTAGCGCTTGAAGTAACAAAATACGCTTGCTTTAATCACTTAATTCATACCTTCGTTACCCTTATCATACGTGGAGGCACACTCAAAAAATGATCGGAAGATCCATAAGTAAACAGGGGCAGAAGGCCTACACTACATGGACACAAAAAGATAGAAGGAAGAAAATGAAAGAAAGGTTACACTTGAAAGGCCGAGAACAAAATGAGATTGGAGGGTGCAACACCCAGCACTCCAAAGTTTATGTTCAAGAATAAACGCCTAAGTGGTCACAAGCCCCGATGTCACAGAGGCTAAGCCTTCACTAAGTGAAGATAAATTTAAAGGCAGAAAAGATTATAAAAAATTTTGAAAACTGAAAAACTTAGTCACCTAAAATTAAATTCGAAGAAGGGAAGCGAGGGTAACCACTCGTGCTTTGTTACATGTATCAAGTCCCCACCGCGGGGATCCGAAGTCCGTTAAGTTCACCACTCATCCAAGGAAATAGACAACAAGAAATGCATTTTCTACGAGCGGTTTCTTCCACCTAATATGCTGACTAAATTTTTCCATTAACATTCGTTCACTAACACAGGCCACATTATACCTTTGAACGTTTAGATGGAGTACGTTGCTACTGGGCGCGCGTGATATATGGAACTTTCTCTCTCTCCCTGTGTGTGTATGTGTGTATAGTTCATTCACTTTTAATGATCAGATTTACTGAATTCCTGTGCTCGGCATCATGCACCTATTCAATATATTGAACTCCTCTTTGCGGCATAATTCTTCCATCCAGTTTATTGAAGTCCTTTTTCCGGTATCATGCTTCCATCCAGTTTATTCATGTGCTCATCATACTTCCATCCAGTTTATTGAATTCCTGTGCTCAGTTTAATGCTTCCATCCAGTTCGTTGACTTTCTTCATCATGATTACAGTGTCCAAATATCGCTAAGTTAGTGGCTTATAGCACCGTTGAAGAAAAGAGAAAATGAAATGAGTGACTCAGATGATAGATGGATTGGTAATCCTACGTATTTAAATAAACATACTACAGTAGATCTACATTAATAATTATTCCAGTTCCATGTGTAACCTAGGACTTCAAGAACTACATTTACATTAGCACTGAAATCTTATTAACCTTCTTATACAGTTTCTACAGAACAGAGATGCTGAAAGCCCTATCAACAACTGACTAATCCCAGTAGCAGATTGGACCTGCTGACCTATTGATGGCCGTTGCGGTATGAAGGTTACTGTGGTTAGTTTAACGGAGCTATAATATTATTGCTTCACGCTTGACGTTTTAACTGCACGGGAGTTAAATTACAGTGTTCCACCTCTGAATTTTATGAGCTTGTTATGTGAAGCTGTAATTATTTATAATGACCACAATTGTTAGATCTCTCGGCACGTACCGAGCTCACCATGCTATTTGTGAAAGGTAGCCACACTGGCACGCGTATAAGCACTGAATGGGATACAGAGGTTTTCCTCTAGTCCTCATTTCCGTTGTAAGTTGAGCAAAAACCAGTAACATTCCCCTCCACAATTGGTAGCCATGTTTTTCCTGAACTGTCACCTCCGGACTGACACACGGTCCTTAAATTCATACAGCCAATGGAAGAAAGAAGTACGAGGTTTATTCCCGGAGGTAAAGGACGTTAAATATATAGAGCTATTCATTGTACTCCATTTTGTTTGGACTATGGATAGCTTATTTCAAATCCTCCATGAGTCACCTTGATTTGCACAGAGATAACTTTGCTATAATTCTGCATGTGCGAGTCTTGTATTATCTAATAATCATGTAAAAATAATACGGGTGTTGGAAGGTGAGCAACTGTCCCGCTGGGTTTTCGTGACAACGTCGCCCGATGGAAGTCTGACCAGATGGAATGAAGGACACGATACAGTCAATTCAATGCAAATATATTTACAAGTGACCCATGATAACTACAGAAAGTGACAAATGGCATCGTAGGGGGAAATTGTTACGTCAAAATAAATAAATAAATAAATAAATAAATAAATAAATAAATAAATAAATAAATAAATAAATAAATAAATAAATAAAATAAATAAATAAATAAATAAATAAATAAATAAATAGCCCGATTAATTGATCTTTACATCTATTATATTATTCTGTGAGTTTGCATTTGGGATATAGTGGGTTCGAATACCACCATCGGTAGCTTTGAAGAATGTTTTCCGTGGTTTCCCATATTCTTCTTCTTCTTAATCTGTTTACCCTCCAGAGTTGGCTTTTCCCTCGGACTCAGCGAGGGATCCCACCTCTACCGCCTCAAGGGCAGTGTCCTGGAGCGTGAGACATTGGGTCGGGGATACGACTGGGGAGAATGACCAGTACCTCGCCCAGGCGGCCTCGCCTGCTATGCTGAACAGGGGCCTTGCGGGGGGATGGGAAGATTGGAAGGGATAGACAAGGAAGAGGGAAGGAAGCGGCCGTGGCCTTAAGTTACGTACCATCCCGGCATTTGCCTGGAGGAGAAGTGGGAAACGACGGAAAACCAATTCCAGGATGGTTGAGGTGGGAATCGAACCCACCTCTACTCATTTGACCTCCCGAGGCTGAGTGTACCCCGTTCCAGCCCTCGTACCACTTTTCAAATTTCGTGGCAGAGCCGGGAATCGAACCCGGGCCTCCGGGGGTTGCAGCTAATCACACTAACCACTAAACCACAGAGGCGGACACATTCGGTGTTTACCCAACCAAATTAAAACCTAGCAGTAGACTACGCAGTAGCGTTCCAGTTTCTCTGCTGTCTGGTAGACTAAAACGAAACGTCGAATTTGATATAGGTTACATAAAATGCGTCAAATCCATGTCTACATACGGTAGCTTAATACAAACAAAAATATCCAATTCCCCAGTCAGACGAATGAGCCAGATGGGGCTAGTACTGACAAGGCAATGGAGCTCACAATCAACGTATGCCTTACGGTGACTGTGATGATTTTATGTATTTATTTTATATATTATATTTATCTCGTAGGATGCACACATTTGAGGACTTGAAGAATGTAAGATGAGACTATAATCATTTAGAAAGGTAATTATTAAACAATAGGAACGACTCAACGACTCGATGTCGATAAGTTTCATTAGATTTGCGTAAAGAATTCATGGTCACTGAAGAGGAATAGACTTTTAAGAAATCGCCGAATAAGTTTTAAATTCGTGAGCAAGTTTGCTGCATTATGCCTGTAGCCCTTTCATACAGTACATACAGTCACTCCCATAAATATTCGGCCACTGATAAAATCCGCGAAAATTTGAAAAGTGGTACGAGGGCTGGAACGGGATCCACTCAGCCTTGGGAAGTCATCTGAGTAGAGGTGGGTTCGATTCCCACCTCAGTCATCCTGGAAGTGGTTCCACTTCTTCTCCAGGCAAATGCCGGGATGGTACCTAACTTAAGGCCACGGCCACTTATTTCACTCTTCCTAGTCTATCCCTTCCACTCTTCCCATCCCCCATCAAGGTCCCTGTTCAGCATAGCAGGTGAGGCCGCCTGGGAGAGGTACTGGTCATCCTCCCCAGTTGTATCCCCGACCCAATGTCTCACGTTCCAGGACACTGCCCTTGAGGCGGTAGAGGTGGAATCCCTCGCTGAGTCCGAGGGAAAAACCAACCCTGGAGGGTAAGCGGATTAAGAAAGAAAGAAAGAAAGAAAGAAAGACCGAATGTATCATTATACTGCAGGGATCATTTACATCCGACATCAAACGGTATGGAGAGCAGAGTGGACTTTTCCTGCCATTGGTGCGCTTAGAGGGGTTTTACTAACACCGTCCAAAATTATTGGAGCTAGCTGTATGATCGCTGACGGACAAACTCCATAATTTAAAAATGAAATATATAGAACGGGTTTGTGTCGAGGTCACGGCCGTAAAATTCTTTCTTTCTTAATCTGCTTACCCTCCAGGGTCGGTTTTTCCCTCGGACTCAGCGAGGGACCCCACCTCTACCCCCTCAAGGGAAGTGTCCTGGAGCTTCAGACTCTGGGTCGGGGGATACAACTGGGAAGGATAACCAGTACCTCACCTAGGCGGCCTCACCTGCTATGCTGAACAGGGACCTTGCGGGGGGATAGGAAGATTGGAAGGGATATACAAGGAAGAGGGAAGGAAGCGGCCGTGGCCTTAAGTTAGGTACCATCCCGGCATTTTCCTGGAGAAGAAGTGGGAAACCACAGAAAACCACTTCTAGGATGGCTGAGGTGGGAATCGAACCCACCTCTACTCAGTTGACCTCCCGAGGCTGAGTGGACCCCGTTCCAGCCCTCGTGCCACTTTTTCAAATTTCGTGGCACAGCCGGGAATCGAACCCGGGCCTCCGGGGGTGGCAGCTAATCACACTAACCACTACACCACAGAGGCGGACCGTAAAATACTCACGGCGTAATACTGTAGGTAACACTGTCGCCATATCCTAAAGTACCTAGACGGTATAGGTTTGAACTTTTATTGGAGATATCTATTTCTTAATTGTCCGACTCATTGGCTCAATACTCAGCGTTCAGGCCTTTGGTTCGGAGGGTCCCGGGTTCGATTCCTGGCCGGGTCGGGGATTTTAATCGCGTCCGATTAATTCTTCTGTTTGTCTGTTTGTCCCAACACTTTCATCTTCATATTCAGACAACACACTAAACCTATCAACCACCACAGAAACACGCAATAGTAATTACATCCCTCCATATAGGGTTGGCGTCAGGAAGGGCATCTGGCCATAAAACAGGGACAAATCCACATGTGCGACACAGTTCGCACCTGCGACCCCACAGATGTGGGAAAATCGGAATTAGAAGTAGAAGAAGAATTATATTTCTTAATTCCAAACAAAGTGACGGATCTTCAAGATCGTGAGTTCCGAATCATTTTACATCACTGGGCCAGTAGATGTGCTCGACCACCTTAACTTTGACACAGTCCCGCTGAGTCATTTGACGCTCGGCATTGTGATTTTGGACTTTTTTTTGGAATTCTGGCAAGGGGCTATATCCTCTTGAATGCGTTTTACACCAGTTTAATGCCTCTATATTTCGAGATATTTTACGAAAGAAGGATTTCTTTTTTGCAGTTTTTTGCATCACAGTTTTACAAATGTTTGCTATTTGATTTTGTTTTGACCGTATGCGCGTAAAAATCACTGATATGAATCAAAGGACACCGCATACGAAGTACTACCACGTCGAAGCTCAGAGCTACAAAAATGTTATCCGCACGGCACGGCAATATTAGTACCTCAAGATGGCAGTACTATTGCATCATCCGATGACATTTCATGGCCAGACTCTCGTTACTGGATACATTGGCCCTTATCCTTCGAAATAAGATATTTAACACTGTCGTTACGAGTGTTCTGTAGACATATTTCCGATTTTAAAACTCTTATGTTATTCTAATACTTACAGCTCCGCAACTATGAATGTAGTCTAGGGGAAACGTTACTGGAAAGGAGTATTTTATTCTATTTTTGAAATCTATTCTAAAACTTACCAATTTGTTGTCCTTTAAGTGTTGAGAACCACTTTAGGTCTGAAGTAAAATGAAATGGCGTATGTCTTTGAGTACCGGGAGTGTCCGAGGGCAAGTTCGGCTCAGCAGGTGCGGGTCTTTTGATTTGACTCCTGTAGGCGACCTGCGCGTCGTGATGGGAATGAAATGATGAAGACGACACATAAATCCAGCCCCTGTGCCAGCGAAATTAACCAATGAAGGCTAAAATTCCCAACCCTGCCGGGAATGCAACCCGGGACCCTTGTGATCAAAGGCCAGTACGCTAACCATTTAACCATGGAGCCGGACAGATCTGAAGTGAAGGTATGCTTGAGAGTTGGATGTCCGGAAGATCTTTAATACCGATTGTTTAAAGTGTAGCCTACCTCCAGTGATACATCATAAGTATATTTTACAACAGCCGGACTAGTGGCTTGTGTAGTACATCGCTGGCTTTCTGAGCCAAGTTGGTGGTAGATTTACTTATTCATATAAAAACTCCTGTGGGACAAAATTCTGACACTTCATATTTTCCGAAAACTGTTAATATAGTTAGCGGGACTCAAAACCAAAATATTGATGCTACAGTAGTTTACAATATAGCAAATGTCCGACTCGTTGGCTGAATGGTCAGCGTACTGGCCTTCGGTTCAGAGGGTCCCGGGTTCGATTCCCGGCCGGGTCGGGGATTTTAACCTTCATTGGTTAATTCCAATGGCCCGGGGGCTGGGTGTTTGTGCTATCCCCAACATCCCTGCAACTCACACACCACACATAACACTATGCTCCACCACAATAACACGCAGTTACCTACAAATGGCAGATGCCGCCCATCCTCATCGGAAGGTCTGCCTTACAAGGGCTGCACACGGCTAGAAATAGCCACACGAAATTAATTATTAATATAGCAAATAATACGTATCTGACTAAAATTGCAGCAACAACAACAAGAACATGATAGGTTATAGATCGTAAAAGGACCCTGGAGTCCAAGGATTTTTTCTCAGAAATGGGCACTTTTTTTGCATATCAACTGCCTCTGAACTCTCATATTTAAGAACTCGTAAATGCCAGTCGATATATTAAAAAAAAACTTTAAAGATGCAATCTGTATGAGATTGAATGAAGCAAAGACTGACTAGTAATGATTTTATAAGAAATAGTCTTATGTGATTTAAATACAAATAATTGAATAATTAAAATTATACTTGCCCGTACATAATGGTCTGACAACGGAGAAATAATTTTAGGTTTATAATTTGTTGTTTAGCCTATTACTGTTTCTTGCTGGATGCAGTATTTCTTCCTCTGTCTCTTGGTACAGACCAAAGCAAAATGTAGCTTTCACCGAAGTCCTGGTCTCATTTATGACTGTGACAATGTGGAAGCAAGCTGCTGAGATGGTTACGTCTCAAAACTCACGGGCTAAAATTAGTAGCAAATAGTACCAAAACTCACGACTACAAACTAGTAGCTACATTAATATTCTAATGACTCTCAAAATTCACGACTGCCTGCGATGTCTGCAGGAGGGATGAGGTGCCCAGTGACTCACGCACCAGACCGCTCCGCAGGCCACACGCCATTATTATAAATATATATCAAAGGGGAAAATAATACGTTATATTACCCTTAAGACCACAGCAATAATAATAATAATAATAATAATAATAATAATAATAATAATAATAATAATAATAATAATAATAAATTTATTTATTTATAACTTATTTATTCATAACTTTATCTTTGCAATTATTTACACCTGCAAAGCACTTGATGTGTGTATCTGCCGGGGTAGTTGTTTCACATTTGTATACAATGTTGCAATCCTCACTGTTTACAACATTAATAAGGTTTGTATATTTACATTAGCATTGTAATTTTGTCCTGTGGTGTGAGTTTTGCTCAATCCCTGAAAATATAATTCAAAATAGATAAGTCTTTGGTACATTTTTCATTCCTGAACAAATATTTAAACTGTAATTTTATTATCTATGATCCATAGTTTCACATTTCTTTTTGTTCTGAGGGCAACTTGTTCAAAAATTTAGGAACTAAAGTGTTCTGGATCCACATTTTTTGTAGTACCTGATGACCTGAAAATAACATATGCCTCAGTCTTGTTCCATGTGTATGTTCATTTACAATTCTACATTGTGGCTTCCAGTAATTTTCTTTAATTATGTTCTACGTATAAAGTTGTTTAACTCTATATACTACTACTACTACTACTACTACTACTACTACTACTACTACTACTACTAATAATAATAATAATAATAATAATAATAATAATAATTTCGTGTGGCTATTTCTAGCCGAGTGCAGCCCTTGTAAGGCAGACCTTCCGATGAGGGTGGGCGGCATCTGCCATGTGTAGGTAACTGCGTGTTATTGTGGTGGAGGATAGTGTTATATGTGGTGTGTGAGTTGCAGGGATGTTGGAGACAGCACAAACACCCCTCCCCCGGGTCATTGGAATTAACCAATGAAGGTTAAAATCCCCGACCCGGCCGGGAATCGAACCCGGGACCCTCCGAACCGAAGGCCAGTACGCTGACCATTCAGCCAACGAGTTGGACATAATAACAATACACTTCTGTCTCTTTCATTCACCAACCATGATTTTCCCCATGGGTTAGGGTGGCAGAATAACATCTGCAGTAACCGCTGCCTGTTGTAAGAGGTGACCAAAAGGGGCGCCAGGGGCTTTTAAATTATTTAAGAAAAGGCTAGATAAACAAGGGGCTGCCTGGCCGAGGCGGTAAAGGCGTGCTCGGTTCGCCGGGAAGCACGTGGGTTCGAATCCCCGTCAGGAAGTTGTAAAATTTAAGAAACGAGATTTTCACTTCCGGAGGTGCATAAGGCCCTGAAGTTCACTCAGCCTACACCAAAAATGAGTACCAGGTTAATTCCTGGGGGCAAAGGCGGCCGGCCTTTACCTTGCAATACTCCAAGGGCCTTCATGGCCTGTACGGAGGTGTCTTTGTCTACATAAACAACTGCGAAGCAACTGATCTGCCACCATGGTGACTGCCCTAAATGCATATCAGTGGTGAATGATTCATTAATTGAATGATTGACTTTGAGAGAGAGAGAGAGAGAGAGAGAGAGAGAGAGCGACCGCGGGGCCCTTAGCTGAGTCCAAGTATTCCTTCTACTCCTGGCAGGCTGCTTGCTTTCATCTACCCTTTCCTTAGTCAACTCTTGTCCTTTTGCGACCCCGACGCTATTAGGTTTCCAAGGCTCAGAGAGTCTTTCATTTTCACGCCTTCGTGGCCCATGTCTTTCTTTGCCCGATACCTTCATTTTTCGAAGTGTGGGACACTTTACATTTTCCCCTCTGATCAGTATTAATAGAGGATTCCCTCTTAAAATAGTAATCACCACCACCACCACCACCTATTCCTTCATTGTTTTCAACCATTATTGATTTGTATTGACCATTTCCACATTTTCTTGGCAGGTAAAAGAACCACTATCACAAAATATCATCATCATCATAATCATCATCATCAT
Source organism: Anabrus simplex (assembly GCF_040414725.1). Classification (NCBI taxonomy): domain Eukaryota; kingdom Metazoa; phylum Arthropoda; class Insecta; order Orthoptera; family Tettigoniidae; genus Anabrus; species Anabrus simplex. The sequence goes on along the minus strand of NC_090267.1, from coordinate 160,846,570 downwards.
CATCATCATCGTCGTCGTCGTCGCCGCTCTTGAGTCTATTTTTAGTAATTTAGCGACAGAATTTCAAAGATAGCGACTAGCGACTTCGCCATATTTTATATAAAATTCTGACGAAATTTAATTAATGACTTGATATATTTGGTGAGCCGAGTAATACTATATAGCATTGCACTCCGTGGAACCGCGTGGGTGTATGAAGCAATATGTTGATCTACGCATTTTAAGTAACTGCATCTGAGAGTGCATGACTCATTCATACGCGTGGAGCATGAGTTCATATTATTTTCGGAAAGCTTATCAGAGACCGTCCGTCGTTCCCGCTCACTTCGTGCGAAACCGCGTGGTGTGAAAGGAGCGGAAGGGAATGGCGATAGGTAATTTCAATTTCTCTGTAATGAGATTGATGAGTTGATGACAACATTAGGATTACTTTTTAATCACTTATTTCGAAATCATTCATTATTTAATTGCAACTTTTTTCCTAGGGGCTTTACGTCGCACCGACACAGATAGGTCTTACGGCGACGATGGGATAGGAAAGGCCTAGGAGTTGGAAGGAAGCGGCCGTGGCCTTAATTAAGGCACAACCCCAGCATTTGCCTGGTGTGAAAATGGGAAACCACGGAAAACCATCTTCAGGGCTGCCGATAGTGGGATTCGAACCTACTATCTCCCGGATAATTGCCACTTTTATTCTAATGGAATTTCAAATGAATAATCGAAAAATTAATCGAATGGTAACCACAATCGAATAACCGAAAAATAATCAAATGGAAAAAATAATCGAATAATTGAAAAAATCAAATGGAAAAAATAATCGAATAATCGAAAAATAATTAAATTGAAAAATAATCGAATAATAGAAAAATAACCAAATGAAAACCATTATCTAATTACCGAAAAATAATGAAATGGAAAGATAATCGAATAATCAGAAAATAATCAAATGGAAAAATAATCGAATTACCGAAGAAATAATCAAATGGAAAAAATAATTGAATAATGGAAAAAATGAAATAATCGAATAAATGATTATTTTGTATTTCATTATCCCATCAAATGAATTTCTAAATGATGAAACTAAATAAGTGAATTAACAGTGGTAATCTTTAATATCTGTAAAATAAAGTTCCTTATTTAAGTAAATGCCGTCTTCTAGCCGCATAATGGAGCTAAGCCCCAGTACTACCAACTGACGATTTCTTTTAACTAGCAGCAGGCAATATACCTATAATTTATGTCGTCCGGCTCCATGGATACACGGTTAGCATGCTGGCATTTGGTCCAAGGGTCCAGGAGGTCCCGGATTCGATTCCCGGCCGGGATTTTAACTTTCATTTGTTAACTCCTATGGCTCGGGGACTGGGTGTTTGTGCCGTCTTCATCATTAGACTTCATGGATTGGAAAAAGGCGTATTTCTATTTTTCGTAGGAGTTCATATATTAGTTTATTTCAATCGATTATCCATCCGACACACTTAAGCCGAAAAATTTATTCATGACGAATCCGATAATTCTACGCGATATAACTAAATCATATTTGAAACTCAATCGATTATTTGATTATTTATTCAATTATTTAAATAACCGGATGTAAGTTATTAGGTTATTAAAAAGTATTCGATTATCCCATCACTAGTAGAGTGGGTATTTATCCATTTATAAAGAATTGGCCCTGCTCGTGAATTTTGAGACTGGCCCAGGTAGAAAAACCTACTCTAACTAATCCTCTTCTTGGAATTCGTGAATTTTGATACTCGTGAGATTTGAAACTCGTGAGTTTTGAGACGACGCGGCTGAATATGGCTGGTACTCAGTTATGACTAATGACATTCAGAGCAGAACTAGAGCGTCTGTATGTTATGAAAGGTGCTACTTATAGAGCTGGTTGTGCTGCAATAACGTTTTCTGGCCCAGTATAGAAGGCAATGGCAAACTACCCTAATTTTCACTATGCCTTGTAGGGATTATTATAGGACTGCCATCATTTTTGGCGGGGTTTCCTTAAAACCACGTAACCTTTGGTGGTGCTTTTGAGGATCCAAATAGCTTTTGGGCTGAAGACTTAGCAGATTTATTTATTTATTTATTTATTTATTTATTTATTACTAAATTCATCCATACAAGGAGTAATTTAATTCTGTTGCTCATCGAGAAGGGAGGAAAAATCCTTCGAGAGCCCAGATTACCCTAAGGATAATACACTTACTTCGTACTGATAGGTATGAGCCAAAGTGAAGACTACTACTGTCTTGCGAGATCTGCTGAATATAGAATGTTGTCGAGTACTTGAAGAGTATTTCACACGGATATTAACGAGCACTGATCTTGTGGGTGGAAAGCAACGAGTTCCGCTACATTATCGCTGGAGAGGAAACAACTTGAGAGGAAGGAACTTTCCTTTACGAGAAGAGGCGATACAATATTCTATAGTGGCGGCCCACTTTCTTTGCACTGAACGATGACTGTGTATAGCAGACGAGAATGACATGCCACTCAAGGACGGCAAGACACGACCGTAACATCACTTGTTGTCACTTTTCTCTTCAAGGTTGACTTGTTCGAGCGATGATTTGTTTTGTTTTCTTCCTTTCTCCTGCTATCTGTGTTATTCAAACATAAACATGCATAAAATTTGCTCACTTTCACACATATTGTGTGTGTCATTGGAGAAATAATTGTTGAACGCAATGCATGTTTGTTATTTCACGCTTCCTAGAACCGTACACGTAGGAGGGGAGACAGTTTTTCTACACCAGGAGTTGTTTATGTTTACTGTACGTAAAATCAATTTCAAACTGACAAAACTCTTAAGATTTTAAAAGTAGCGTGGAGAGAAAAATCACTCCCTCCCCCAACACTGTCCCAGCTAACTCTATGTGGATAAGATCAAAATAGGCTCTTTTATTGGTTGAAGAACCTTTTTCGGGTAATAAACCGTTCGAGCGCATGCAAGTTAATGTCAATCATAGTGTAGATTGCTTCAAGGGCATGAAGCATTCGATTGTGGTGCAACCAATAGCGCACATTATACCGAGTGTGAAATGAAAGAGGCGTTGAGACCTATGAACTCACGTACTCGATTGTTTACGAGTTATGTCTGTTTTATGTTATTAGCTGGAATGGAGGGAGTTATTCCTCCAAAATAACGTAAGGTTCGCTGACTGATAACCTCACGCACGATCCCCAATAACACTCGATAATACATGTTTCAGTAGCCGAAGAGCCATGCAACGTGCGATACATATTGAGCACTTCTTGTTAGCGATGGGCAGTGTGAGATGGGGTCTCGAGATTTCTCGAGACTAGTGCAAGCACCTGTTTGTCATGAGGAATTTCGAGAGATCTCGAGAGCGTTGTCACCCCGCCCCCCTAACTCCGCATTGTGCGGCGAGAAGCGTGTCGAAGACCAACAGGTAGTCGGAGCGGAATGTTGTTTGGCCGAGTACGCGAAGAGCCAGCTGCGGGTCTTCTCCACTCCGTAAATACGTGTCAACAAGCGAGTAGGCGACATAATTATAAAGGATACACATTCTGGCATTGTGAACTGTGGTAAGTACACTAATGAGTAAGCTAAGTACAGAAACAAACGGCTACTGTAGTTGTACAACGTTATCACTCATAATTTAATCAGACTCCACATTCAATATCCATTTGACTACTGCTTATGTTTACCGACATTATGGCGACGAAGGAAATAATTCCTTACAATGCTATGGAGTATTCGCGTTATAATTAGGCACTTCGGTATAGGACGGTACGATGTGTAATTGTTTCTAACTGTACGCGACAATTTTGAAGACGACGTCCGAAACGCAAAGTTGTAGTCGTGGTATTATTTTGAAGAGATGCCACATAGCACAGCCCACTGTGTTGTTTCTTCAAAAGAAGTAAAACACGTCAGCAGAAATACTTCTGGGATGATCCGACACTTAAAAACACATAATATCACTTAAGGGGAATCGTCATAGAGAACACCCGGGGCCGGTTCGCATCACAAGAAGCTACCCTGTCAACAGCACTTGCGATGTATCCAGGTCGGTGTACATCCTATCTAGCTATTAACAAATTATACAGGATTATTCAGCGAAGACGTCCATCTCAAAAACCTCGTGAACCGTTTAAGATGCTGACATTCTGTTTTCACACTCGTTAATTGGTATTAAGGGGCTCATAGATGAACATGAACTTTTGCAGCTTTTTGTTCTTAATTGCTTTACGTCGCACCGACACAGATAGGTCTTATGGCGACGATGGGACAGGGAAGGGCTAGTAGGAGCGGGAAGGAAACGGCCGTGGCCTTAATTAAGGTACAGCCCCAGCATTTGCCTGGTGTGAAAATGGGAAACCACGGATAACCATCTTCAGAGCAGCCAACAGTGGGATTCGAACCTACTATCTCCCGAATACTGGGTACTGGCCGCACTTAAACGACTGCAGCTATCGAGCTCGGTTTTTCCAGCTTTTAACAAAATTTTATTGGCATACACGTTTCCATATGAGAACGTTATTTCACACAATAATCGATGATGATACACTATCAAGCTTACGTCCATAGTTACTGGACGTCTCATAGATCGCAGCACAGGAGAATCGGTCTCGAGATTCCCGCGAGAGTCTAGAGATCTGTGACGTCAATCTCGAGAGTATGGAGCGAGAGCATTGCCCATCTCTACATGGCTACAGTTACTCGAGATGGGGAAGGTAGGGCTATTACCAAAAGTTCCAGTACAGCTTCGGAATGTTTGCAATTCGTAAACGATCGACCATAGGACGTATGCTCATGGGGACGTTTTGTGCTTTGAGATGTACTATCTATGCCCCGATTACTCCTCACATTTTTGCGACCATCGTGTCTCTTCCTTAGACTTAAAGGACCTATTTTATTCTTATCCACGTGGAGTTAGCCGGCGTAGAAAGCGAAGAGCACCAGGACGGAATCTGTTCTCCCCTCACTACTTTTAAAACTTCACGTGTATGTCAGTCTAAAATGCAGGATGACATAGACGAATTTCATTACCTCTTCTCCTTCCACCGCTTCTCGTACACTCAGGCCACACGACATTTTAAGTAAACTCATATTATTCAGCGATTGGGACCTCCTTGGTTTGCCTCAAGCTACACTGTACAAGCTGCTTCTCCGACACAAGATTCCAATCGCTAGCTGACGAGTTCCACAGCAAGGAGGATTTGTGCTAAATACCGTATCTTGGAGAGCGTAGATACATTCATGTGCCATGCCTTTTCGATCAGATTAAGTGAGCGGGTAAGTTGTCGTCGTAGAATGAAGCGTACTTTGTGACTACCGCCCAATCATATCTTGAAATTTTCTATGAAACACGATGCCGAGAATCTTCAGTTTATTTACTATAGGTAGTGAACGTTCAGGCGCAAGTTTCGAAATAATAATAATAATAATAATAATAATAATAATAATAATAATAATAATAATAATAATAATAATAATAATAATATTAATAATAAAATATTATTTAATTCATTTACCCTCCAGGGCTCGTTTTCTTCCGGACTCACAGAGCACCTCTACCGCCTCAAAGGCAGTGTCCTGGAGCGTGTGAAATTTGGTAGGGGATACAACTGAGATGGGGGACCAGTACCTCACCCAAGTGGCCTCTTTGTTTGTTTTGCAATTGGCTTTACCTGTACGTCGCACCGACACAGATAGGTCTTATGGCGACGATGGGATAGGAAAGGTCTAGGGGTGGGAAGGAAGCGGCCTTGGCATTAATTAAGGTACAGCCTCAGCATTTGTCTGGTGTGAAAATGGGAAACCACGGAAAACCATCTTCAGGGCTGCCGACAGTGGGGTTCGAACGCACTATCTCCCGGATGCAAGTTCACAGTTGCGCGCACCTAACCGCACGGCCAACTCACCCGGTCCAGGTGGCCTCATCTGTTATGCTGAACAGGGGCCATGTGGGGGATGGAAAGATTCGACGAGACAGGCAAGAAAGAGGAAGGAACCAGCTGGCCTTAAGTTACGTACCATCCCGGCATTTACCTGGAGAAGAAGTGGGAAAGCACGGAAAACCACTTCGAGGTTGGCTAATGTGGGAATCGAACCCTCCTCCACTCAGTTGATCTCCCGAAGCTGAGTGCACCCTGTTCCAGTCCTCATACCATGTTTCAAATTTCGTGGCAGAGCCGGGAAGCGAACCCGGGCCTCCGGGGATGGCAGCTAATCATACTAACCACTACACCACAAAGGCGGACGTTGAAAATTGTGATTGAGTAAAATCATTGCTGGATTTTGCATATTAAAACGGGATCCAAATTTGTCCTGGAATTAGTAGATGATATTCATCATCGAAAGTTCATGCGAGGGAGTTGTAAGGATCACGCAAAAATCACCGGCGAATGCCCTTACCGCTGTTTTCTGATAATTGATCATTAGTTGTGTTATTTGTTTTATTCATCCAGTGGGGAAGTGGTTCTAGGGCGATGGCGAAGGCGATCATGGACCTTGGCGTACTACTGATTTACGTATTGGTATTCTTCTTCTTTTCCTACCGCTTCTCCCACACTTGTAGGGTCGTGGGTGCGAACTGCGTCGTACATGTGAATTTGGCCCTGCTTTATGGCCGGATGCTCTTCCTGGCCGGATACCCTATGTGGAGCAATGTAATCACTATTGCGTGTTTCTGTGGTGGTTGGTAGTGTGATATGTTGTCTGGATATGCTGAGGAGAGTGTTGGAACGGACGTATACACTCAGTCCCCGAGGTAGAAGAATTAAACAGAAGCAATTAAAAGCCCCGATCCGGCCGGGAACCCGGCACCATCTGAACCGAAGGCCAGTACGCTGATCATTCAGCCAACGAGTCGGACTTACGTATTGGTATTCTGGGTGTAAATTGTAAGGTAACCATTAATCAGGACTTTCGATGTCGCGGTAGTGTATGGAGGGCGCTCTTACGCATTCAATTATACCGTTTACTGTATCGTTCTCCTGAACCTGCATCCTTCTTTTCCCTACATGTCCCAGCTCGCAAAACCAGCCCTTCATATTCCGTGTTCCCGCCTCTCTCTTGTTCGAAGAACTTTATTTATCTGCATTCCAACTCTCCTTAATTCTCTATCTTCTGACAGAAACTTGGACTTTTTTCTTCGTATGCATCCTCTAATCGATTCTTCCTTAACTTAGCTCATTTCTTTCATATTCCTTTTTTCTGTACCTTACCGTTACTTAGTGCCTGCTGCCATATTTTGATGGATACAGTACTTTTGTACCCATCCCTTGGCACAGGCCAGAGTAAAGTGTAGCTTTCACCGAAGTCCCAGTCTCATCCATGGCTGTGATAATATGGAAGCTGCTGGGGTATGGGTGGTGCTGAGTAATGGCATTCAGAGAACGACTAGTGCATCTGAGTGTTATGAAAGGTGTTGCTCATAGGGTCAGTCCTGCTGCAGTGAGGATAGCAATGGCAAACTACCTCACTCCTCGTCTTGCCTTGTACGCCCCATTTTGGTGCTGCCATTGGCTTTTGCGGTTTCCTTATAACTGCATAACCTTTGGTGGTGCTATTTAAGGATCCAACCAGCCTCTGGGATGATGACCTAACAGATAGACACCGTTACTTAAGTGTCATATCTGTATTTATCTTATTGTGCCTAGCTATAAGTTCTCTTCGTTTCTTTCAATCATATTTTCCTCGTTCTTTTATTTTGCCTCCATGTTTTATTGTTTAATTGTTGTGTCTCTAAAGTTATTTTGTTAGTTCTTAATTTCTTCCACTGCTTTTGTGATTAGATGATTTTATTCACTTTCACTTATTTTACTCATTTTTCTATGTCTGCATTGTACTACTCTATGTAAATACATTTTTCATTACGGAACTCTGTAATTCGGCTTCTCGCTGTTTTGGTTTCCCAATTAAATAAATTAATCGTGTAGAACATCCAAGGGATTTCTGGAAATCAAGGCTCGCAAGTGTAGTAGGCGGAAGGACCGATGAGTTTCTGTCGCATAAAAGAATGACTTCTTGTAGCACCAGCAAGTTGGAGATGATATTCTGCTCTGTTGTCGCACAGGATTGCCAACGTTCTATTATTTAGAGAAGGTTGAGTTTAAATCTTGATCTCCGGACTGACAGCTAGAACGGGGTTAATTCAGCCTCGTGAGACCGACTGAGGAGAAAATGGCTGATATGGGAGGCAACGGCCCCGATGACGATAGCTAAGAAACGGCGGGGGATGACGCTGTGCCGATCACAGGGATCTCCAATACATTCAGGCCATCTGGCTGGACAGCAGTCATCTTGAGAGGCTGTATGTGCGACGAGTTTGAGCCTGGAAAAGCTTTTACAATCTTGAAGCTCACATGTTGTAGATTTATCTTTGGGCTTGGTCATGTGAACTCCTGTCTGATATTTAAAAAAAAAAAAAATTGTTGCAACATTTTTGTCTTTACTGTATTCCTCTCCTTTCAAGAATATCCCAGTTTTTCTGTTAAGAATTCTTAAGATTAGTTGGATCCTCAAGGGAAACCGCAAAAAGAAAAAACTCTGACTGCGCCATAGTGAGGAGTACAAGATATGATGAGGAGTGATGTAGTTTGCCATTGCCTTCCTCACTAGGCTGGAAAGCGTTATTGCAGGACGACTGACTTTATGAGTGGCACTTATCGTACTAGTCATGGTCCGAAGGTTATTACTATTACTCAGCACCACGTTCACGGATTTCACAGCCATAAGTGAGACAGACTAGAGTAGAAGCGATGTTTTATTCTGGCCTGTGCCAAGAGACTGGTGAAAAAATACTGTACCCATCAAGAAGTAGCAACAGATGGATCCCAGTTTAACCGGCATTGTAAGTACAGTACATAGTATTCACTGGTGCATTCTTCTCTCCGATTTCTTCTATTTCTCCTGTTACCTTATTTTACCAGATGTTTGCGTCACCTGTCGTTGGAAATTTCTCTTCACTGTACCTTGGTCGATTGTTGAACCATGTCTATCTCTACCATACTACATCCATTGTTAACCTTGAAGTCATTATGACCCAATACTGTAGCGATGTAATTTTCTTGAACACATGGTCAAAGTTTTCTTTTCGTCGCTCTGCATTGAAGATTTCATGTGTATTCTTGCAGGTTTTGCTAACGATATTTGCAGTTTTCTCAAACCGAATGAGATGGCTCCGTAGTCAGAGTCACGTACCTCTCAGCTTTCATTCGGAAGACGATAGGTTCAAATCCCACTGTCGGCAGCTTTGAAGACTGATTTTCACCCTAGTCGAATGATGGAGCTGCACCGTAATTAAGGCCACGGGGTCGCTTCTTTCCCAGTTCTAGCCTTGTCTTATCCCACCGTCTCCATAAGACCAGTCAGTGGTGTGGCGTAAAAACAATATAAAAAAGAATTATTCTCAGTTCTTCTTCTCTTTCTGCTGCTTATTCGCATTGTTCCAATTACATGGGGTCGGCAGTTTGTATGGATTTTGTCTAATAGTACGGCCGGATTTCTTCCCTGATGCCAACCCACTGTTGAGGGATGTATTCACTATTGCGTGTTTCTTGTGTGTTAAGACTAACACAAACGCCCAGTCACAAAGTTAGAGGAATCACCTACTCAGCCGGGAATCGAACGCGGGACCCGCTGAACCGAAGGCCACTACGCTAACCAGTCAGCCAAAGAGTGTCCGCATCTGTTTAAAAATGTCGCACCGAGCTGGATAGCTGCAGTCGCTTAAGTGCGGCCAGTATCCAGTATTCGGGAGATAGTGGGTTCGAACCCCACTGTCGGCAGCCCTGAAGATGATTTTCCGTGGTTTCCCATTTTCACACAAGGCAAATGCTGAGGCTATACCTTAACTAAGGCCACGGCCGCTTCCTTCCCACTCCCAGCCCTTCCCTCTCCCACTGTCGCCGTAAGACCTATCTGTGTCGGTGCGACGTAAAGCAAAAAAAAAAGATGTCGCTGCTTTCATTACAGAAGTTTATAATATCTTCGGTGTTTCTACATACCCATGTCTGCTTTTTTCCTACCTGCTTAACGTCGAGCTAACAGAGATAGGCTTTCAGAGACACTGGGAGAGAAAACAACGAACATTAAAAAGGTAATGACTGTACTAAAGTACATCCTCGGATTAGTCTGAAGATGTAAATGGGAATCTACGGAAAGATCATCTTGAGATCTGCCGACGGTGGGGTTGAAATTCACCGTCTCCTGAGTGGAAGCTTGTAAAATTTGAAAACCAGAGAGAGTTTATGGTTATTGCAAGCAAAAGTGAACTACTTTTTAATACACTTAAGAAAATGGAAACTGCAACACGATGAAGGCATTAGTCGTTTGTGTTGATTTTCAAGATATGGAACGATGCAATGTAGGTATGTAAACGATCAAAGTTTCAGACCCATTGGATTGTTACTACAGGTCTCCCCACGTGATTGGTCGCGGAGGAATCAACTCCAGTATGCGGACTCTGGTGTAGCGTAGTTGACTTGCAGTCTGTGCAGTGAAGTGTCCCCTGTCAAACACGCCTCGACGACAGAGAAGAGCACGCTATCAACAACTGTCGCCGTTTGAGGTGCTCGGATAATTGGGCTGTGTGAGGCTGAATTATCGCTAAGGACTGTCGCTACATGTATTGGTCGACAGGCATCTACGGTACAACGTGTATGGCAGCAGTGGTCAAATGAAGGTACCCACACTCGTAGACCTGGCACAGGCCCAGCGCGACAGACAACTGTGAGAGAGGATCGCCGCATCATCCGGATGGCCCGGATTGAACCCCATGCAACAGCAGAGCAAATTCGACCAGCTGTGGCATCCCACGTTACACAACAAACAATTGGTAATTGCCTGCGTGCATCTGGCTTACGAGCCCGTGTCCCTGCAGAAGGTGTTCCATTGACCCCACAACAGCGACGTGTAAGGCTGGCCTGGGGTCGAGAAAGATCGACATGGGTCGATGAATGGCATAGGGTCGTCTTTAGTGATAAATCGCGCTTCTGTCTTGCATGCAGTGATCACCGGAATCGTGTGCGCCGACGTACTGGGGAGAGGGGCCGCCCAGATCTTATTGTCGAGAGGCACACAGGGCCAACACCAAGCATTATGGTCTGGGGAGCTATTGGCTTTAATTTGAAATCACAATTAGTGCTTGTTGAGGGCACTATGCCTGCTCGACAGTACGTTGATAGGGTACTCAATCCAGTAGTTGTCCCTATGATGGCGAACATTGCCAATGGGATGTTTCAGCAGGACAATGCCCGGCTTCACACTGCACTCATCTCCAGAGAAGCTCTCTACGACATCACAACCTTAGAATGGCCCGCCAGATCCCCGGACCTCAGTCCTATTGAGCATGTGTGGGACGTGATGGGTCGACAACTGGCCAACCGTCCTCAGCTACCCACAACTCTGGAACAACTGACCCGTGCAGTGCAGCAAGCATGAGCCACAATTCCTCAGGAAGCGATCCATTGACTCCATGCCTCGACGAATTCAGCAATGTATTGCAGCTCGTGGTGGGCACATCGTGTATTGATTTTGTCCAAACTTGCGGTCAGAGGGACCTGAAAGTGTAATAATCGAATCACAACCGAACACTCGTCCTGCATGGTCAATTGCAGCAATGTAGTACTACTCCTTCTGGGTGTTGCAATTTCTATTTTCTTTAGTGTATGTTCATCTTCTCGTCTCAGTTATAATGTTCAGGGTTGCTGGATCATTCCCCGGCACACCTTTTATTAAAAGATTTGGGAGTACTTAAATACAAGAGATCCATATCAGTAGATTACCACGAAGTTGCGCCCCTTCGAGGCAAAATTCCTTCATTCATTCTACTGTAAATCAATATCAAAATAAGTTATTATTTTTTGCTATCGACTTTATGTCGCACCGTCTCAGATAGGTCTAATTGCGACGATGTGATAGGATAGGACTAGGAAGGAAGCGTCCGTGATCTTCATTAAAGTACAACCCCGTTATTTGCCTGGTGTGAAAATGGGAAATCATCTTCAGGGCTGCCAATAGTGGGGATTCCAACCAACTATCACCCGAATACAAACTATCAGCAACGCGACTATAGTAGCGTAACCAACCCGCTCAGTAAATGGAAATTACGTTAACACTACCATTATTATTATTATTTTTAATTATTAATATTATTATTATTATTATTATTATTATTATTATTATTATTATTATTATTGACTGTGCTCATGACTAACTACAGTAAATTAATGATTCTAAATGAATCCCTTTTCAAATAATCATGCAAATATATAAGACTAGCTGATGTACCCGTGCTTCGGTACGGGATTCTCAGAAAGACTGACTTTGTGCTTTTCCTAACTGAAATCAACATAGGTCATTACAAAAACGTAAGTATGAATGTAGCGATTAAAAGCAATGCTATCATATAAAATACTCGATCAAATGGAAAGCCGCACCTTTTATCACTTTTAACGAACAGTGCTGCGGTTAGATTGCGGTGCCAATCTAATAGTCCAAAGTTCCAGAGCTGGGATGACCAGGCCGCAGATTGCCATGATCACTCATCTGTCATTATTCCGCTAAATATGCACACTGTTCATTCCACAGAGTAGGGATTGAATAGCCCGAATGCTATGATGATCCAGTGTGTTACGTACCAGTAGTATCAGATAATGTATAAACCAGGGGAATGGCATGCTAAAGAAGAAAGTTATCTAACTTACCAGCTACTTCACATCAATATTCAGGCAGGCTGTTATGCTCTGTCCGACTGGGCGAGTTGACCGTGTGGTTAGCGGTGCGCAGCTGTGAGCTTGCATCCGAGAGATAGTGGATTCGAACCCCATTGTCGGCAGCGCTGAAGATGGTATTCCGTGGTTTCCCACTTTCACACCAGTCAAATGTTGGGCCTGTACCTTAATTAATGCCTAAGTCACTCCTAGCCCTTTCCTATCCCATCGTCGCCATAAAACCTATCTATGTCGGTGCGACGGAAATCAAATAAAAATACTCTGTACGCAGCAGTAATCCTATCTACCGGAGATGAGGGGCAACAGAAGACACAAAGCACATCACGACAAACAATGGTCAATGTAATGTTATTGTTGATCAGTGTTATGAGCTTTCTATACTGTAGGCCTACACAGTTAATTTTCTTTCGACTCTGTGATTTGTAAAATATTTTATACCGTAAACTGTAGTTTCTTATTCTCCGACTTTACATACCGATTTTCATTAAATACTGTTTACCCATTTTCTCGTTACTCGGCGCTGATATGGACTTAGTAACAAAAATTCAAATTCATGAATATCTTAGTGATCATAGCCAGTACGGTAACAGTGTATAAGACATGAATAATATGAAATTTAATACTATATAACCTTAGTTATCTAGCATTCATCGACTACACTTCTAATAAGAAATATTTGAGAATTACATTTTAGGCCTTCCCCTAAACTACCATTTCACTCAGCGTGAATAAAATAATTTACAGCCTAGACTATAGAGACTTATTTCCTGACTTTGCATACCGATTTTCATCAAGATAGGACTACTAATAACAACAATATTTGAGAATTAAATTTTAGGCCTTCCCCTAAACTACCATTTTTCTCAGCGTGAATACAATTATTGACAGCCTAGATTGTAGCAATTTATTCCCCAACTTTGCATACCCATTTTCTTTAAAATACGACCACTAATAACATAAATAGTTGAGAATTCAATTTTAGGCCTTCCCCTAAACTACCATTTCACTCAGCGTGAGTAAATTTTTTTTTTTTTTTTTTTTTGCTAGGGGCTTTACGTCGCACCGACACAGATAGGTCTTATGGCGACGATGGGATAGGAAAGGTCTAGGAGTTGGAAGGAAGCGGCCGTGGCCTTAATTAAGGTACAGCCCCAGCATTTGCCTGGTGTGAAAATGGGAAACCACGGAAAACCATTTTCAGGGCTGCCGATAGCGGGATTCGAACCTACTATCTCCCGGATGCAAGCTCACAGCCGTGCGCCTCTACGCGCACGGCCAACTCGCCCGGTCGTGAGTAAAATGATTTATAGCCTAGATTGTAGCGGCTCATCCCCCGACTTCACATACCGATTTTCATTAGACCACTAATAACATAAATAGTTGAGAATTCAATTTTAGGCCTTCCCCTAAACTACCATTTCACTCAGTGTGAGTAAAATGATTTATAGCCTAGATTGTAGAGGCTCATCCCCCGACTTCACATACCGATTTTCATTAAATTCTCTTCAACCGTTTTCTCGTGATGCGTGTACAGACAGACAGACAGACAGACAGACAGACAGACAGACAGACAGACAGACAGACAGACAGACAGACAGACAGACAGACAGACAGACAGACAGACAGACAGACAGACAGACAGACAGACAGACATTACGGAAAAGTAAAAAGTGCATTTTCTTGTTACTATGGACATGACTGATACAGAAATACCATTATTTTCAAATTCTGAGCAATGTACAGACAAAACTCTTATTTTTTATATATAGATGGGCGTGATAACGAACTGAATCCATGATTCCCCGTCAGCAAACTTACATGCGAATCAGTTAAGCAGTGTGCTAGATTTTCGGAAATTTCAGAAAATTGACACTAGATTTGCAGTGTTTATAAAGTTATCTGCGGCATAAAGAATTGAAAATTTCTCGTTTGTTTCTTTAGACCAGGGATGCGCAAATATTTTGTTTGGCGAGCCAAGTATAAGAGATAACACGAGGCCGTAATAGCCGTTGCTATTATTATCACCGAGCCGAGTGGCTGAGCGTAATAACGCACCACAGCTTTAGAGCCAAGCTCTGCATTTGGGAGGCGAGTGGGTTCGAACTCCACTTTTGGCTGTTCTGAGAATGGTTTTCTGTAGTTCTCCATTTTCACTTCCAAGCAAAAGTCGGGACAGTAAATTCCTTCCACCTCCTGACCCAGTTTTATTCATCATCATTCATTTTATCTTCATTAGATCTTGAGGTTGGCGTCAGTAAGGGCATCCGGCCGTTAAATATGCCACGAATTTAATCACCTCATTTCCGACTCCGTTCAGGAAGCAGGACTAAGGGGTATTATTATTATTATTATTATTATTATTATTATTATTATTATTATTATTATTATTATTATTATTATTACTACTACTACTAATCTGTTTACCCTCCAGGTTGGGTTTTTCCCTCGGATTCAGCGAGGGATCCTACCTCTACCGCCTCAAGGGCAGTGTCCTGGAGCTTCAGACACTGGGTCGGGGATACACCTGGGGAGGATGACAAATACCTCGCCCAGGCGGCCTCACCTACTATGCTGAACAGGGGCCTTGCGAGGGGATGGGAAGATTGGAATTGATAGACAAGGAAGAGGGAAGGAAGCGGCCGTGGCCTTAAGTCAGGTATCATCCCGGCATTTCCCTGGAGGAGAAGTGGGAAACCACGGAAAACCACTTCCAGGGTGGCTGAGGTGGGAATCGAACCCACCTCTACTTAGTTGACCTCCCGAGGCTGAGTGGACCGCGTTCCAGCCCTCGTACCACTTTTTAAATTTCGTGGCGGAGCCAGGAAACGAACCCGGGCCTTCAGGGATGACAGCTAATCACGCTAACCTCTACACCACGGAGGCGGATATTATTATTTTAGACGTTTACAGCCATTAAAAAACCAAACCCCACGGCACTTACGCCCTTGAAAGGGATTTGGCCTGCCCAGCGACCGCAGTCAGCCCGAAGGCCTGGAGATTACGAGGGGCCGTGTGGTCAGCACGACGCATCCTTTCGGTCGTTATTCTGGAGTTTCGAAACCGGGGCCGCCATCTCACCGTCAGATAGCTCCTCAATTCAAATCACGTAGGCTGAGTGGACCTTGAACCAGCCCTCAGGTCGAAAGAAAAATCCCTGAACTGACTGGGAATCGAACCCGAGACCTCCGAGCGAGAGGCAGGCACGCTACCCCTACACTACGGGGCTGGAGTTTACAGCCATTAGAGACCACAATATGCAAAATTTACACATTTTTAGACGCTTTCTTTGCAGCCGCCGGCCCCGCAGTGTAGAGGTAGCATGCCTGCTTTTTACCCGAAGACCCGGGTTCAATTCCCGGCCAGGTCAGGGATTTTTACCTGGACCTGAGGGCACGTTCAAGGTCAACTCAACCTACGTAATTACAATTGAGGAGCTATCTAACGGTGAGATAGCGGACCCAGTCTAGAAAGCCAAGAATAACGGCCGGGAGAATTCGACGTGCTGACCACACGACACCTCATAATCTGTAGGTCTTTGGGCTGAGCAGCGGTCGCTTAGTAGGCTATGGCCCTTCGCGGCTGTTGCACCATGTGGTTTGGTTCCTTGGAACCCAGTGGTCGCATTTTATCTCTCGCTTCCTGTCTCCTTTCTGCTGTTCTTCTTCACGAAAACCCTTGAAGTTTTTGATCTGGTGTCAGTATTTGGTTCTGTTAATAACGTCATCGCGACTTAGTCCAATTTTTTTTTTTTTTTCAGATCCTTCGTGACCTCCCTGAACCACTTATCACATGTGTTAGGTCTACTATCCAGTATGGTAAACATTTTCTTATTCAACCGCTTGTCATCCATTCTAAATAGGTAACCACGGAACTTGAGCCGTAGCTTCTTGATGGATTCAGTATAGATCAATATAGATCCTCTCGTCCTCACAACCTGTATTGTCCAGCCGCGATCTTTGGGCCCATTACCTTTCGAAGGATCTTCTTCTCAATCTTCTCAGCTGCTTTCAGACCAGCCTTTTCATTAACTCGGGGGCATTCACTTCCATAGAGACATTCGGGTTTAATCACCGCGTTGTAATGTCTGAGTTTAGCTTGCATTGAAATTGCGTTATTCTTGTTATTATTATTATATTATTATTATTATATTTTTCTTGTGTGGGCTAGAAGAATGACGTCCTAATTCTGAAATGTATGCCAGTCCTACTTCTCTATCAGGTTCTCATCTACAGAAGAGTAGTGGTCCAGACGCAATACTATGGAACCAAGTAAGGCATATCACTGTTGTAACAGTTCTCTACAAGTCTTGAGATACACACGGGTTCGCTGGGTCACGCTCTAGCACGTATGTACCTCAATGTTGCAATAGTACTATGACCTCATGACGTGAACAATCGTGTACGCTGGTCGTCTGTGTCGTCACTTTTCGTGTCAGCAGAGGGAAGGCCTACTATGTATTCATATCTAGTTCACGTACGTTGTGTTATGGATCATGAAACAAACTTAGAAAATTAAGGACTCTAGTATCGGCCAGCAGGCGGCTGTCGAAGTGTCGGAGTGGTATTATTCGCCAGCGGTCGAAACCGAGGCCGTTACGGATATGGTAGTAGACAGATAATGGAATAAGGTAATGAATTAATTTCAGTACTGTACTGAAGCTGTTTACGGTATCCACCAATCACTGGACTCTGGTGTTTCATATGTTATGCCGACTGTCTAACAGAACGGCGAAACTTAAATTTATCTAGCCAGCTTATGCTTGATTTGAAACACGGATCTCCACCGAGCTCATTCATATCAAAAGATTTTGCAATTAGTATTGGTTTCCCTTGGCTGGGAGCTTGATTCCATTTTACTGGATGATTCCAACAATAGGCCTACTCATTGACGATTATCAGCCATTTTATAAAATAAAACGAAATAATTTAGCGGATTCGATCCCAGGTCAGTCCAGTGGTACTTAATAATAATAATAATAATAATAATAATAATAATAATAATAATAATAATAACAAGAAGAAGAAGAGGGCTGTAAGTAAAGTAGTGACAACGCAGTCCAGACACTCGTAGGAGGTCGGGCATGCGAAAATAGGATAGGTGGTGCTGTTGTCGATGTGTAATGTGCACTTGACGGGCATCCAGGGGTGGTGTTGCTGTGTGGCGTTGAAGTGAACAGACCGCTCTAAAACATGTTTTCAAAAGGTGATCAGCTTTCGTGGATTAAAATCGAGAATTCCCGCGGCAAAAATACATCAGAATGTTATCGAGGAATATGTGAAGCCTGTGGCGAGAATGCATTACAATATAGGACGGTTACAGGATGGGTCAAGGCGTTTCGTGCGGGTCGGAATGAGGTCTCGGAACACCCTCCGTACTCACCAGACATAAGTTCTTGTGACTTCGACCTGTTTCCGAAGTTCAAGGAACCCTTCCGAGGCACCGATTTCCTGCCGTGGTATCTGCACTCCACGCAGTAGCGTGCTCCGTCGCTGTCATCAACAGAAAACGTCTTGCCAACGGTCCCCAACGGCTTTCAGATATTTGGAAGAAGATATTATTATTATTTTTAGAATTTGTTTAACGTCGCACCGACACTGATAGGACTTTTGACGATGATGGGATATGAAAGGCCTAGGAGTGGGAAGGAAACGGCATTGGCCTTAATTAAGGTACAGCCCCAGCATTCGCCTGGTGTGAAAATGGGAAACCACGGAAAACCATCTTCAGGGCTTCCGACAGTGGGGTTTGAACCCACTATCTCGCGGATGCAAGCTCACAGCTGCGCGCCCCTAACCACACCCGGTTTTGAAGGGATGTAATATAATTGTACTTGTTAGTTAATTAAATATTGCGTTCTATCAATATTGCCACTATTTTATTCACATCCCTAATAATAATAATAATAATAATAATAATAATAATAATAATAATAATAATAATAATAATAATAATAATAATAATAATAGTTACGGGTGCAAGGACAGGATTCATAGTTTATAGAAGACGGATACGTCTCCTGATAGCGTTCCTTCTGCTGGTTTTCTTGGATAGAATAGAATCCTATGTCAGTGGGTTCCGTTAGAAATGCATCTGTGAGAACTAATATGTCCGAAGTTTCTAGAGTGTTTCCTGGGGTTAATTTCAGTAGTCCCTTTAGCCATTCCACGTTTCTTAGCAGCATGTTTATGGAGTTAGGCCAGGAATACACCTGGCAAGAATTCAGTGTCCGACATCATTTCCAGGCATTCGAATAAGATTCCAACGTTATAAGCTTCAGTTTCTCCTCTCGTGATGGTCTCTTCTTAGCTGATGTTCTCTTGCATTCTTTTCTTTGTTAGGCAGTTTGTCATCTTCTCTAGCGTAGTTCCTTATTTCAGTTTATCTGAAAATAAAATAATTTGGCACAATCGATGCCAAGACAGTCCATTGGTATTTAATAATAATAATAATAATAATAATAATAATAATAATAATAATAATAATAATAATAATAATAATAATAATAATTGTTGTGGGTACAAGGACAGGAGAGGAGAAGAAGTAGTATAGCCCCGGATTCTGGACAAAATGACCATACAACTTTAAATTTTGAATGCAATTCCAAAATTTTTCTTTTCCTTTCTGTTTCATTTTTCAAAACAACAGCAACAATTAACAATTATTAACAACAGAAATAAATATTTAGAATAGGATATAACAAAAGTGTAAAAATTCAAGCTTTTAATCTTCGTAAATAACTGGGAGAAAGCACTCCCAATTTACAAGCCTTATTAGGCAAATCTTTGCTATACGGCACAACCATTTGATGCAATATAAATTACAGTGCTTGGAAAGATCAAATTCCAACCTACCAGACCATAAATGCCTATCTTAATATTCTTTTAATTTTATGGAGACGAGTTTGTTGTGAGATCTTTTCAAGGCCTGTCGGTTCGATAAATTCTCCGAGGTATTTAAAGTAAGGGACTCCTGTCAACTGTACCATAGTTTGTTCTCAGACTCTTGATATCTGTCTTTGAACAAAAGAATTTAGTTTTCTCGAATGATATCTGTAGTCCCACCTTTTCTGCACTTTTTTATGTATCTCGAGCTGTTTAACGGCAGTCTCTTCACCTCTGTTAGTATCGCCAGATCATCTGCAAAAGCGAGGTATGGTATGTAGAGGTTATCTTTGGGAAAGCCCAGACGGATTGGATTCCAAAACTCACATTTCTTGAGTTCTTCCCCTCACTCTTCCATAACCTTGTCTAGGACGACGTTGAACAGAATAGGAGAGAGTCCATCACCTTGTCTCACGCCTGTTTGAATGTCGAAGGGTGCTGAGATTTCCCCCATAAATTTCACTTTAGATTTCGTGCCAGTCAGTGTTTGTTTTATAAGTTTACGAGTTTTGGTATCTAGTAACCTCTCTTCTAGAATTTGGAACAGTGAGGGTCTGTCGATTGAATCGTAAGCCTTTTTGAAATCTACAAGTGTTCACACGAGGGTTTTTTTTTGTCTGAGAGCTCACATTTTTAGTATGGTTTTGAGTTTAAAAATTTGTTCAGGGCATGACCTATTTGGTCTGAATCCCGCTTGATGTTCAGCTAATTTGGGTTCTAATTGCCTTTGCGTTCCTTGCAAGAGACATGATGACAAAATTTTGTAGGTAACAGATAAAAGAGAGCTCCCTCTACAATAATTATTTACATCTGATTTGTCAACCTTTTTATGTAGTGGATATTAGAAGAATCTGCCAATTATCCGAGAGCTTTTCAGTTTACCAAATGTTTTGAACTATTTGTGTAATTTCTTTGAGTGAATTTGGGCCTAAATGTTTCAAAAGTTTAGCTACAGTTCCGTACTCCCCTGGTGCTTAGTTCTTTTTAAGTTTCTTGATGTGTGAAGAAATTTCTTCTTGTGTTGGTCGTGACGAATTTTCTAGTGTGATTTCTGGCTGTGTTTTCGGGAATCACTCTATAGGTTCTGGACAATTTAAAAGCTCTGAAGAATACGTGGCTAGTTCCTGGCAATTTTCTTTACTTGTTAAGGACAGTTTGCGAAGGTCTTGTAGTAAAAATCATGTGTGTTGTAATTTTTGAACTCGTCTTCAATTGACTTCAGTTGATCGTTGACGTATTTCCTTTTATTTTGTCTTAGAGTTTTAGATGCTTGTTTAGGAACCTCGAAAAATTTCTTCTGTGTTTCTTCTGATTTGTTGCTATTGTAGTTTTGAAATGTCTTTTTTTCTTTCTTCTAACGCGCTCTCACATTTTTGATTCTACCAAGAGTGTTTTGGTTTCTTGTGAAGAGGGATGAGATCTTTCGCCATTTTGATGATCTTAGTTTGAAATTTCTCCCAATTCTCTGCAGGTTGTTCTTCCCATTCTTCTGTTATTTTGGAGTTTTTGATTTTGTGTAGATCAAATTTTGGGATCATCAGCATTTTCCATTTGACTTTTCCTTTGGGTTTGAATTTAATTTTGATCCTGGATAAATAATGATCCGAATCGTTGTTAGAACCTCTGCGCACTTGATATTGTGAATTTCCTTTTGGTAATCGTACGATATTGCCACATGATCTATCTGAAATTCTGGATGGGTGATCGCCATGTATTTTTTGGGGGGGGAATTTTCTGGAGTGAAGTTGACATAGTTTTCAAGTTGTTTTGTTGGCACAACACAATGAGACGTATGCCATTGTTATTGGTGAACGTGTGTGCCGGATAGTCTTCCACTGTCTTCTTGTATTTGCGTTCCCTGCCAATGTGTGCATTGAAATTACCGAGTAGAATTATCACGTCATCTTTTGGCATTTCGGTCATTTCTGTTTCATGTTCTTCACAGAATCTTCCCGTTTTCTCGGGCTCTTTTTTGTCATCATTTGTTGGTGCATGGACATTAATAAAGGTGTAGTTTTTTTGGTATGATTGATTCTTAAAGTCATAAGTCTATTGTTGATGGACTTCACCTCTTTTACGGATTCCAAAACTTTTTTGTCTACAATGAAGGCCATACCAAATAGTGCTGCTCCGTTGCCAATTTTATTGTTTGTTCCCCTTTTGAAGATTCTGTGATCATTGTAGTCTATCGTTTTTGAATCTGTGAAACGTGTTTTTTGCAGGGCCAGAATTAGGATTTTCTGCTTCGTAGCTTCTGTTGTGAGATTGTATAGTTTTCCTGTTTAAATCAGTGTCTAAATGTTGAAAGTGGCAATATAAGTGTGTGTTTTCCGTGGAAATTTACCAGAGCACTCCGACTTGGTCTTTCATAGAAGTCCAAGCTCCCCAGAATCCGAATGCTTGGTTGCCACTTTAGCGTGGGTGGATCATCCACCTGGGGTAATGTTGTCTTTACTTATCCGAGTCATGATTGCTTGTAATCACTCTTCTAGCTTTCGCTAGTGGTGTAGAACGAGGGATTGTTAGTTCCTGGAGAATGTTTACAGCCGAACCTCTGGTGAACAGATGCTGACCAGTTTTCCACTTGCTACAAGTCAGACGCGAAGTGGTTTTGAATCGGTTCTTCCGCCCTCTCTGCCATTGGGATATACCATCTTCTGTCATAGAGGCCGTTGACCACTTTTCTCTTTGCCGCAGGTGATCCCCGAGTGCTTATTTGGCTAAGCCTTATTCACACATGCCCTGCATATCAACAGGAACTTCTCCTATCAGCCACTGGGACGCGCCGTGTCGGGGTTGAGGTGCCCCCACCCCAGTTATTATTATTATTATCATTATTATTATCATATGTCTATTTATTGATTTTATACAGTTTAATTCCTCGTATAATCAGTCTGATTGGTTACATTGGTCATTTCAAACCAATAAAGTATCGTACGCACGAATACTAGCATGTTCTATATCACAAATGTATTGTACCGGAAACGCCGCTACGTGAAACAAGTTCGAAGTATGGGTGTTGAACTTTGCGCGAGGTGGAAGATAGGCAGCCCACCGAACTCGCTGACGTGCTCAGCCGTGACTTAGCCGCTTCGAGTGAGCTCCACACAGACAAGCGTGACCATATATGGTAATGTCCCGACCTATGTGTAAAAGTCTATTTAGCGTTAAACTGTTGTTTTGACACCGCCAACGTGGAGGCCATCGTAATAGATGCAATCTGTCGAATTCTCGAGAAAACCCACCGTGTACTTTAGGAGTTATAGAGGTGGATAATACCCACGTTCTAGATGTTCGTCACAATCTGGTATAAAAGGAGGGCGATCCGGACTACAGATTCAGTATGTGTTACTCCACCGTCTCTGCGACATGGGTGACGGGTGGAGCTCTATAAGTGCGGACCGAACCTATGATCGGACGAGTCTTTGCATTTCGAGTGTTCGGTTCCAGCGGAGTTGGAACTTTAATTTTCTTCAAGTGCCATGTTAGGGCTTGTGTTTCAGTGGCTAACTGAAGGAAGTTAGAATTTCTCTCGTGAGTGTCGTAACGTTCCCAAGTGCTACATTTGAACTTGTATTTTGAACTTGTATTTTTTAAACAGACTTTGGGAACATAGAAATTTTCTGAGTGTCTCATTTAAACTTATGTTTTGCGACAAGCTGTGGAAACATAAAACTTTTCTTGTGAATGTTGCAATTTTCCAAGTACCACATTGAACTTGTTTTTCGTGATGAACTGTGGAAACTTAGAGTATTTCAGAGCATTACGTTCGAACTTATGTTTCATAACAAACTGTGGGAACATGAAGTATTTTCGAGTGCCGCATCTGGACTTTGTTCAAACTTGTGTCATCGTAACAGACTGTGGAAACATAGAGTACCCATGCCATATCTGAATTTGTGTTTTAATATCGTGAAGTTCCGAGGGAACATAGAACTTTTCAGTGTCATAATTGAACTTATAATTTATGATTCGTAATTATTTTTCACGGACAATGTTAGACTCTTTCCAAGTGCAGTTTTACTGTAATGACCACTTAATGACATTGCTTAACAGTCGTTAGGCACACGTAATTTTGTTTATAGACGGAATAGGACATTTCCGAGTACCATTTAATTTACTTAATGCATTACAAACATGCCAATGTGTCCTGAACTTGCATAAACTGTGCATCTTGTGCTTAATATTGTGTTCTAATCATAAACTGATGAGACCAGTGAGTTAGGAACTGTAATGACAATGATTAGTGACCCAATAGAACATTCCAGTCTGCCATGCCAATATTAGCAAACTTATGTCATGAACTTGACATTATAACTTATATATTACACTGACTGACAGAGCAAATGCAACACCAAGAAGGAGTGGTTCGAAAGGGATGAAAGTTGGGGAAAAAACAGAGACGGCACGGACGAATAATTGATGTTTATTTCAAACCGATATGCAGGTTACACAATGCGCACGGCATCGACTCAGTAGGATGTAAGACCACCGCGAGCGGCGATGCACGCAGAAACACGTCGAGGTACAGAGTCAATAAGAGTGCGGATGGTGTCCTGAGGGGTGGTTCTCCATTCTCTGTCAACCATTTGCCACAGTTGGTCGTCCGTACGAGGCTGGGGCAGAGTTTGCAAACGGCGTCCAATGAGATCCCACACGTATTCGATTGGTGAGAGATCCGGAGAGTACGCTGGCCACGGAAGCATCTGTACACCTCGTAGAGCCTGTTGGGAGATGCGAGCAGTGTGTGGGCGGGCATTATCCTGCTGAAACAGAGCATTGGGCAGCCCCTGAAGGTACGGGAGTGCCACCGGCCGCAGCACATGCTGCACGTAGCGGTGGGCATTTAACGTGCCTTGAATACGCACTAGAGGTGACGTGGAATCATACGCAATAGCGCCCCAAACCATGATGCCGCGTTGTCTAGTGGTAGGGCGCTCCACAGTTACTGCCGGATTTGACCTTTCTCCACGCCGACGCCACACTCGTCTGCGGTGACTATCACTGACAGAACAGAAGCGTGACTCATCGGAGAACACCACGTTCCGCCATTCCCTCATCCAAGTCGCTCTAGCCCGGCACCATGCCAGGCGTGCTCGTCTATGCTGTGGAGTCAATGGTAGTCTTCTGAGCGGACGCCGGGAGTGCAGGCCTCCTTCAACCAATCGACGGGAAATTGTTCTGGTCGATATTGGAACAGCCAGGGTGTCTTGCACATGCTGAAGAATGGCGGTTGACGTGGCGTGCGGGGCTGCCACCGCTTGGCGGCGGATGCGCCGATCCTCGCGTGCTGACGTCACTCGGGCTACGCCTGGACCCCTCGCACGTGCCACATGTCCATGCGCCAACCATCTTCGCCACAGGCGCTGCACCGTGGACACATCCCTATGGGTATCGGCTGCGATTTGACGAAGCGACCAACCTGCCCTTCTCAGCCCGATCACCATACCCCTCGTAAAGTCGTCTGTCTGCTGGAAATGCCTCCGTTGACGGCGGCCTGGCATTCTTAGCTATACACGTGTCCTGTGGCACACGACAACACGTTCTACAATGACTGTCGGCTGAGAAATCACGGTACGAAGTGGGCCATTCGCCAACGCCGAGTCCCATTTATCGTTCGCTACGTGCGCAGCACAGCGGCGCATTTCACATCATGAGCATACCTCAGTGACGTCAGTCTACCCTGCAATTGGCATAAAGTTCTGACCACTCCTTCTTGGTGTTGCATTTGCTCTGTCAGTCAGTGTATTTTCCCAAATATTAATTCGCCTGACATCTAACACATGGTCAGGTATTTAGTTCAGTCGTCTTATTTTCAAGTGATAATTTATGAACATTTATGATTCAGCGAGGTGTTTCAATCAGGATTGTAGTGTCAATTTCATTAATATTTGACATATTCCATTTGCAATGAATGAACGCAATAATTTAAAGGTCAATTTATTTAACAGTGCTACAAGGTAGTTGAATGCCATACGGGGGACTTGTGTGTGAATCACGCCTCACCTTTCATCAACATTGTCGTGTGATCGAACCCCGCAACGTGTGCGCCTAAAGAATAGAGAACTCTCAGATTCTCGAGAACTTCTAGAAATTCCAGAACTTCGAGAAATTCCAGAACGTCGAGAACTTCACATCCAGGACGGGTGTGGTTCCTGTCCAGGCCGTGCCCAGCAACCATCCCGGAGTACGGAGATTCCAGCCTACTACAACGCCTCAACTCAACTTGTATGAAAGGTGATATGAATTTGTTTTCAATGAACAATAAAGTCAGATTCTCAAAAAAATCTAAGTTCAATGAACTAATACCCCTATCTGTACCGACTCCAATGTTTTCATGCCACACCCTTAGAAATAGTCCATGCTCTTCAAGCTAGTGTCAGCGCCCCAAAGACAGACATTTTTTCCTGGTACAATATATTCTGAAACACACAACTCTTGGGGAATAAAACATACTTAAATCAACTGAAAAACTATAATTCTTTAGTTTTCAAGGATTTTACCTCGCAAATAGTTTACAGAGAAACGTACGTTAAATTTTTCGCTGAAAAATGAAATTTAATATCTGTAACAATCGTAAGACAATGCTTTTGGTTATATTCTCGAACTCTAATATA
This sequence comes from Anabrus simplex, assembly GCF_040414725.1. NCBI lineage: Eukaryota > Metazoa > Arthropoda > Insecta > Orthoptera > Tettigoniidae > Anabrus > Anabrus simplex. The sequence goes on along the minus strand of NC_090267.1, from coordinate 160,820,361 downwards.
TCTGAAAAAAGCTATCAACTGATCCTCTGGACATTGACTGTAGTATTTTTACAATTTCAGTGTCACTCATATACATTAGGTTCTGTTGGACAGAAATTATCTTGTCGGGTGTAGTTTGAAAGACCCTCTTTCTCAGTCAATTGATGATTCTACTGTGAGTTGACCAATCACAGTGCAACAGTGAATATTTTGTTCTCAAACACAAAGCATATGACGAAAATAACATTAATTTTTTTGCATTACCAAACATTATTGATATATTTGTATCGCACTTTATAGTAGGACTGTTACTTTCTTCGGGAGTGGAATGCGCTATTGTCTCTCTGTCTGGGCAACTTTCTTATTATACCTCTTGGTTTTATTATTCTAAAGGAATGTCAAATCCTCGGAATGTCTAGTTACACGGAAATTTGGGGTTGTTTGTTGGTGGGAGTGTTGTGCAACATCTCAGCGCAAAAGGATAACACCTCTACTTGTGACGGCTTACAGTCTATATTTTGGGCAGTATAGTAAATATGGTAATAGAGATGCATTTTGGGCGCCCAACTCGCGCTGTACAAATTGCCCAAGAACTTTAACAGGTTGGTTAAAAGATACGTATTCGTGTATGCATTTTGTGATTCCAACGTTATGGAGGGAACCTATGGATCACATTACAGACTGTTATTTCTGTACGGTTAATGTATCTGGTTTTACGTCAAAAATAAGCATGCAATTGAATATTCTAATTTGCGATCTGCAACATATCCTATTAAACATAGCGACAGTTTACCAATTCCAAAGCCATCTGAAAAATGGATCCTGGAGGAAGGATCTACTTCTCTTGGCTCTAGTTCCTCTCCTGGTAGATCATCCCTTACTGATCCTGATTTTATTGTATCTCGAAAACGTCATTTGATGTCACAAGCTGAATTAAATGATCTTGCGAGAGATTTTAAATTAACCTAAACACAAGCCAAGATTTATGCAGTTCAACGTAGATTTTTAGATTTATGTTATTTAGATTATGAAATGCATAGTGCTGCTCTTGGGAAAGCTGTCCTAGTTCTCGCACGACAAGAACGACAGGATATCTCTGATTAACAGACGCTTTTCCAAATCAATTCTTTCTAATAAATTTAGTTCCTAAAACTGTTGTCCCCAACAAATGCGGATTCCCGAGTAAAATATTTACAAACACGCTACTTCCAAATTCAATTAAATGTTATATTATGTCCAACAGCTTTTAAGTACACTCGATATTGTCGGAATTTGGGAAACAATATTTCAGATGTAGGAATCTGTAATTTCTTGACAACACCACACCAGCTTCCTCACTGTTTGACCAAGCTGTAGTTGGTTTAGCATTGTTTCAGTGCCTGCGTTTTCCTTTTGTAGTTCGGTTAAGAACTGATAAGGACCTAGATGATGGTCTCCTACAACAGTTTGTAGGCGATTATACTACCCATCGGAAAGGTAATTACAGTAGTCATCGAAAGTCGCTGAAGTAGTGAAACGTATTGGTTCTATCGTTCTACTGGAAATCGAGGAGGAATTGCCTTTTGGTATCCCCTTGTCATTTTGGTGCAAATGTGAATAATTTCAAACTATTCACCAGCTGGAAAGAGTTCCTGTGGATCATAATCAGGAAAAGTCTTGAAACTGTTGGACAACTTCTGATTGTGACACAAACGCTAAATCATTTATTTTATTGATTCTAATCATTTTAATGATTCTTATCATCTAAGCTACAAATCGTTGATGGGAAGGCACTGATTTCCTTACAACACAGGCCTAGCTGAAATAGGTACACATTTAGAACACGCTACGTAGATGATGAAGTGGGGAAATGTGTCATTGAAGACCTCCCTCCCATGTTGATGAACTCCAAATACCGGCCAGAATACTATCCATGACCCTCATGTGTGTTTAGTTGATCAAAACTCATGAATACCATTTTGAACATCATTCGCATTTCATACATGGCGGGCGCCACCTCAGATACTCCCGTAGTCTATGTGATTATCTATCTATGTTACTTAACAAATCTGGAAATATTAGTGCCACTTCACTTTTCCTGGCAGTTCAGCGCTACTGATCTTATCACTGTCGGCAGTATCCTAACCTCGGTCCGAAACAGTACAGGCAAACCTCGCAACTGCCACTCAACCGAGAACATAAAACAAAGAGTTTGTTCAAATATTTGATCTTTGATTAGTAAGTCCATAAGAGCTTTAATAATAATAATAATAATAATAATAATAATAATAATAATAATAATAATAATAATAATAATAATAATAATATTTGCTTTACGTCCCACTAACTACTTTTACGGTCTTTGGAGACGCCGAGGTGCCGGAATTTAGTCCCGCAGGAGTTCTTTTACGTGCCAGTAAATCTACTGACACGAGGCTGTCGTATTTGAGCACCTTCAAATACCACCGGACTGAGCCAGGATCGAACCTTCCAAGTTGGGGTTAGAAGGCCAGCGCCTTTACCGTTTGAGCCACTCAGCCCGGCATAAGAGCTTTCAATTTCAAGTTAAATACGCGTTATATAATGTTGTGACAATCATTCAGTGACTGATCGTTTTAAACGACATTTCTTTCCACTTCAGGTTACTCGTAATGGAAAGGTCGGATGAGGAATATTTACACATGTAATACATTGAGTTCATTCGTGCAATCATATATATCAAGGTCTTCCAGTGAAACTGCTTAAAAAGGAAGCTCTCTTGACCTGATTTATCTTTTAAGTTATCTTTTAATCCTTTGAGTGAGTTCTTATATAGACTGATCCTGAAATCTCGATTTTGCAAAAATGTGTTCCCATAAATGATCAGACAGTTGACGAAATAAATCCCAGTAGTTAATCTCGCCTTGCCTTAACATTATTTGATAAGAATAGAAGTATATTCTTTAGAGGATTCTTTCGTTTTGAGCACCCGTGGTTCAGGCGGCAGCACGCCGGCCTCTCACCGCTGGGTCCCGTGGTTCAAATCCCGGCCACTCCATGTGAGATTTATGCTGGGTCAGGTCTTTCTCCTGGTACTCCGGTTTTCCCTGACATCTTTTATTCCTGCAATACTCTCTAATATCATTTCATCTGTCAGTCACGAATCATTCCCCTAGTGGAGTGTAACAGGTTTCGGCAGTCGGTACAATTTACTATCCTCGCCGCTAGATGGGGGTTTCATTCATTTCATTCCTGACCCGTTTGAATGCCTGAAAACTGGCTGAGTATTTAGGAGTCTTTCGTTTTCTGGAAAAAAACTCGCTCGAACACAACGGACGTTGTTCTTTTTTTTTTTTTTTTTTTGCTAGTTGCTTTACGTCGCACCGACACAGATAGGTCTTATGGCGACGATTGGAGAGGAAAGGGCTAAGAGTGGGAAGGAAGCGGCCGTGGCCGTAATTAAGGTACAGCCCCAGCATTTGCCTGGTGTGAAAATGGGAAACCACAGAAAACCATCTTCAGGGCTGCCGACAGTGGGGCTCGAACCCACTATCTCCCGAATATTGGATAATGGCCGCACTTTAGCGACTGCAGCTATCGAGCTCGGTGAACGTTGTTCTGATGGACTTCATATCCATGTGTGGTTGGGAGGCATGACCAGTCCTAAGGAGGATAATGGATAGGAGGAGCATTGTGGGGTAGAGGTATTGCTTGCACAGCTACGTTATATATATAACTGCACATTTGATGGGGTGAATCTGTGAATGGGGCAAGTGTATAGAGAATATATTTCAGCTTCAGACAGTGCTTTGTTTGTTAAAAACTTTATTTTAAACCAAGCCATGAAATATTCATTAAATTTAGCACATCATGACCCACATCTCTATTTTATAGAAAAAAATCATCATCATCTGTTTACCCTCCAGGTTCGGTTTTTCCCTCGGACTAAGCGAGGGATCCCACCTCTACCGCCTCAAGGGCAGTGTCCCGGAACTTCAGACTCTTGGCCGGGGATACAACAGGGGAGAATGACCAGTACCTCGCCCAGGCGGCCTCACCTGCTATGCTGAACAGGGGCCTTGTGGAGGGATGGGAAGATTGGAAGGGATATGCAAGGGAGAGGGAAGGAAGCGGCCGTGGCCTTATGTTAGGTACCATCCCGGCATTCGCCTGGAGGAGAAGTGGGAAACCACGAAAAACCACTTCCAGGATGGCTGAGGTGGGAATCGAACCCACCTCTACTCAGTTGACATCCCGAGGCTGACTGGACCCCGTTCCAGCCCTCGTACCACTTTTTCAAATTTCGTGGCAGAGCCGGGAATCGAACCCGGGCCTCCGGGGGTGGAAGCTAATCACGCTAACCACTACACCACAGAGGCGGACAGACTCAAGTTTTTTCGTATTCAAATCTGTATATTTTATTTATTTAAAATTAAATTTCGAAAATCGTCATTTATTAGCTGAATACCTGTATATTTACCGTATGTTCAGTCCTCAGACCTAAGGCTCGTTGGATCATCAATAAATCAACCATAATCTGTTTGTCATAGATAGCCTTGGCGTCGCTGATGAGGTGTACTAAAGGATGAGGAATAATGTAGTTTCCCGTTGCTTTCTCGCCGAGCCAGATGGTGATTTTACAAATCACTCTGCCAAGCCGACTGAAATGCATATACCAACCGACCCTATGAGAAACGTTCACACCATTTATAACGAGGGTCTGTCAGTATAAGGATTAGTGTTACAAACTAGTATTACTCAAACTGTCCGTCTACATGGCCTTTGATCACAGGCGTCCCGGGTTCGATTCCCGGCAGGGTCTGGAATTTTAATCACCATTGGTTAATTTCGCTGGCACGGGGGCTGGGTGTATGTGTCGTCTTCTTCATCATTTCCTCCTCATCACGACGCGTAGGTCGCCGACGGACCTCAAATCAAAAGACCTGCAACTGGCGAGCTGAACTTGTCCTTGGACACTCCCGGCACTAAAAGCCATACGCCATTTCATTTTTTCATTGCTCAAACTCTTTAATATTGTCTAAACCAAGGATGAGACAAGCAAATGAATTAAAGTAACAGACTTAGTATATAATATAATATAATATAATATAATATAATATAATATAATATAATATAATATAATATAATATAATATAATTTCTAACCTGAATTCTTTGAAGGAAACCTCTGCAAATTCCTGGTTCTCCGTGAGTATTACAAACTCAAGGCTTCACTAACCTCCTTTCTTTAGCAAAACGCTACTCTATATGCGGCACCTTCTTCCTTTATTGCCCTCATGCACGACTCTGACGTCGCTTTCACCGTAATCACCTTCATTTAATCATGCCCACTTACCGCGAGAGGAATACGAATACATCACTATGCACCTTTTGAATATGTAGCCATGAACGTCCTTTTACAGCACATTTACACCCTTAGAAACATCAGAAAGTAAAAAAATTACAGCAGGGAATTAACTTACCTTTCCGAAGAGTGGATTGCAAATTGATTCATGATGGTCATATTTTCGCCGTATACAGTCGAATCTCCCCATAACGAAACCTGTATTGAGTGGAGACATGTGTTTATTGTTTTTGTTTGTTGTGGTCCTGAATATATTCTGTTACAATCCATGTAAATTAACCTTGAGTAAGCGAAAACAGTCCAACGCTGAAACGGAACGTAAAATCGGACATATAACGGAATTTATTACATTTGAATACAGTTGAGCATCGCTTACTGTAATGATGTTATTAGCTTTAAGTCCCACTAACAACTATTACGGTTTTCGGAGACAGCTAGGTGCCGGAATTTAGTCCCGCAGGAGTTCTTTTACGTCCCAGTAAATCGAGCGCCTTCAAATACCACCGGACTGAGCCAGGATCGAACCTGTCAAGTTGGGGTCAGAAGACCAGCGCCTCAACCGTCTGAGCCACTCAGCCCGGCATTGTTTATTGTTGGATCTGCACTGCGTACATGGAAAGTTATTTCCTCGACGTAGGCTACAGGATTTGCCGGCCACACGCTGTAGGGTTAGCTTACCTGCCCCTTACTCGGAGGACACTGGTTCGATTCCCGGCCAGTTCAGGGATTTTTACCTGGATCTGAGGGCTGGTTCAAGGACCATTCAGCCTATGTGATTACAACTGAGGTGCTATCTGATGGTGAGATGGAGACCCTAGTCTAGAAAGCCAAGAATAACGGCCGAGTGGATTCGTCCTGCTGACCACACGACACCTCTTAATCTGCAGGCCTTCGGGCTGAGCAGCGGTCACTGGGTGGGCCATGGCTCTGATGCTAATCTTGAGATTAAGGGTCATTGTTCGATTAGAGTTTTAAAATTCTTGAAGTGCTGCTGTCAGAAAGTGGGCGTGGTCAAAACATAAAAGTATTTTTTCTACTTAAATATTCGGTGCATGGATAACGTAAATATTTAGACTCAATCATGTTTACATTTTAATTTAAATATATATAGTTTCAGAATAAATTTCATTCATACTTTGCACTAGAATTTTAAATAATAATCCAGTGAGAGAAAAGTATTTTGAGTAAATTCTTGGTAAACTTTTCTTTGCACAGGTAACACTCAGCTTCATACGTTGGCTTTGCTGTCATAACAGTAACGGTTCCTACTTGTCAGCGTTTAAATGTTAAATTTCAGAATATCTTGGACAAACATGTGTTGTGTTGCTGTCATGTGGCAAATGTGACTCTGCTTAAAAGATTATTCAATAAAAGAAAATTTAGGGGTAATAAATACCCAAAAATAGAAACGGAAAAGTAAGAGGAAAGTTATAATTTAAGGGTGGTTGTAGGGAGCTATAATACAAATTTAGGCGTTTTAGTCATCCTTGTGCTTGTAATGACATTTCTGCTTCAGGCATATCTTCACTTTATGTTATTTGTTCTACAGTGACACTGACATTTGAAAAAATGCCTGTACCTTCGTTATTGGCTGTTGAAGAGCTTGCATCAGGATTTTGAAAATGATAAGCAGCTTCAACTCTTTTGCGTTTCTTGGGTGAGGGTGGTGCGGTTCTATGTCTCTTGGTACTAGTCACCTTATAACTAGGATAGTTAGGGAACTCTGATGGTACAGAACATTTCTTTAGTACTTTTCTACTTTTGCGTACAAATGAATAATCATGTTCTTTGAAATGAAGGCTACAGGCAACAGAAGACTCAGAATTCGTGAGAAAATGCTTTGACCCATTCCTTACCTTTGTCCTGGTCTACAGGGAATTCGTGAAATGATAGTGCCCCTTTGCTTTTTTTCCTGTTCGAAGTACAAAAAGGCGCACAGCAATACATGTTCGAATATTTCCAAACGTTAAAGAAAAACAAATCACCACACTACACAATTTATTAAAGAATTGGCGCATAAATTAGAATTCTTGTTTAGAACGAATTCACGGCGAGCCACTTTGAGCCACTCATTACATTTGTTCTTGTTTGCAGATAATTTCTGTTCGAAGTACGGAAAGGCGCTTAACAATATCACCTATTTCAAGATATGTAAACACAATTTAAACCAAAAAAATCACCACACTATTGAATAAAAGTATTAATTAGCTCATAACTATCAACTCTCAATCACAAGCCAACAAACACTCCATTACGAACACATTACCTACACTGCATGACTTTTTTGTTTTACGTAAATTAATTATATGGGTTGAAGTATATACCACTATGTTGAAAAATCATATTCAAATACTTTTAATGCAACGTACATTTACAGTATGTTCAAAAACTGGTTTGTTCCTCTTAAGGGACACTATGCAGTACTGTTGCTTAAGGTAGCAAGTTGTATCCCTAGTAAAATAAAGTTCAAATAATTCATCTTTACGTTGAAACTGTATAATACTTCATATTTCCTGCAACTTGGCTTAGTAAAATTCCCAATATATTTTACAAGGCAGTTACTATGAAAATTGAAAGGTCATCAGTGTTTCTTCACATGTCAATTATTATGGTACATAGTGAAACAATTTTTCTGGCCACGAAGACACAAAAATACTCGACATTTGATGCACCTTGATGACGTTTTAGCACTGCAGTGAGGTTCCTTGTATCGCTGCCTGTCATTCGTGAACTTTGTCCAATGGGAGACTTGATTGAGCCGGACATCCTGTGTTGCAGCAGGCCCTTTCTTCTTCTTTGCCTGTATCCGAACCTCAATGCCACTGCGAGGTCTTTCTCATCGAACAGTCGAGATTTTCTTCTGAAGACGCTGAGCAAAGTTCTCTGTGCGAAATGTAAAGAGATTCACCATGTTTTCTTGACACGGCATAAGCCCAAAATCCAATATCATGTCTACATTAATAATATAGATTTGAGATTTTCTTTTTTCATTCACATCAACGGGTGATAGCCGAATGAACTCGTCTATGACCTCTCCAAGGCGACCGCGATGATAATCTTGGCCATTGCACGTGGTATTTTGAAATCAAATATGTTTCTATGGCTCAGATTCTACGTAAGACTTGAGCTGTCGTGGCTGTGGTCACAATATCAACCAGTCACTGTACGCTTGTTTTTGCTTACTCACACTCTAGCGAATGGGAAATGATTAATTGATCTTCTAGAGAACACCTTATTAAAGTACTCCAAATGAACAGGATAATCACTAAGGTGAGTTGAAGTTTTCTCCCTCATCCTAGTTCCAGAACCTACTATTAATTTAATGGAGATCATCGTACTCAACATACTTTTCTAAGTCACTGGGGCAAGATCTTGTTCCGAAGTTAAAAAGTTTCCTTTCAAAACCAGTTGGACGATGCTAATGACAGTCCTACCGTGCATCATTAATTTTTATTTCACTCTTGTAATTTAGCAGGTTGAATTGAAACGCGAACCTCTCCGTCGACTTTTCTAATGATGAATGAAGTGGGCATGGGAGAAAGAATTATCACGTTTAGTGCCGAAATAGGTAGAGAAAATCTTAGGCATTGTGAGCGGTTTTGTTTTATGGATGGCATGTTCATGAGTTGCAGCAAAAGGCTCGCCCAAATATACACCATTCAAAAACCCGCCATCTGATCGAATCCAATTTTCAACACAATGTTCTGTACTTTGTTTATAAATTACACAATTCGATGTTTCAATAAACATGACGGGTTTTTAAAACAAGCAATGTTTTAAAGTTGACGCATGGTTGAGACACGTTTAAAAACGGGCACTTTTTGCATTCCACCTGCGATTAAAAATTATTCTTCTTCTTCTTCTTCCTAATCCGTTTACCCTCCAGGGTTGATTTTTCCCTCGGACTCAGCGAGGGATCCCAACTCTACCGCCTCAAGAGCAGTGTCCTGAAGCGTGAGACTTTGGGTCGGGCTATACAAACGGGGAGGAGGACCAGTAGCTCGCCCAGACGGCCTCACCTGCTGTGCTGAACAAAGGCCTTGTGGGCGGGATGGGAAGATTATAAGGGATAGATAAGGAAGAGGGAAGAGGCTGTGGCTTTAAGTTAGGTACCATCCTGGCATACACCTGGAGGAGAAGTGGCAACCACGGAAAACCACTTCGAGGATGGCTGAAGTGAACCCCCTCTAGTCAGTTGACCTCCCGAGGCTGAGTAGACCCCGTTCCAGCCCTCATACCACTTTTCAAATTTCGTGGCAGAGTCGGGATTCGAACCCAGGCCTCCGGGTACGGCAGCTAATCGCACTAACCACCACACCACAGAGGCGGACGATAACACATATTCAGATATAAATTACACATTCCAAACATAAATGTCCTATCGAAGAAAATGATGGTATTATTGGATTTTCTGTAAGCCTATTGGTTACTTCACAAACAACCTCCAAACTCGAGTAACAATATTTTAGTTGACTACCTTTCACACCTAAGCCGACACAACCGGGGCAGAAACACTTGTCAGTGACCGAAAATGTCCGTGATTTTGCGGTGACAGCAAATATCTCGCGCCTCGACCGATTCACCCGGACAGAAACATCCCAGTGACCGCAAATGTCCGGACACCAACGCAAATACACGGGACTGATTTTTATTTAGTTGAAAATAGTTGGCGATATTGACAGAACCCACTGAAGTTGCACAATAGCCATATAAAAATGAAAAATAAATGGGGGTGATGTTGTAGCCCAAAACAACACAAAACGTCCCTATGGCCGATCCTTTACGAGTTACAGACATTGCAAAGTTGCACTGGAATTACTAGTAATGACTCTATGTGGCACATTCCACTTAGAGCAGCTGTAGCCATGTTTGTATACTAGCAGAACACCACTGTGCAAGAAGTACTCGAAATTTAGGATGCCGAACAGTGCATTTTTTAATATGCTTGGGAATAGTATTTTGTTTTGGTGGTGGCTTTACGTCGCACCGACACAGATAGGTTTTATGGCGACGATGGGATAGAAAAGACCTAGGAATTGGAAGGAAGTAGCCGTGGCCTTAATTAAGGTATAGCCCTAACATTTGCCTGGTGTGAAAACGGGAAACCAGGAAAAACCACCCTCAGAGCTGCTAACAGTGGGATTCGAACCCAGTATCTCCCCGATGCAAGCTCACAGCCGCGCGCCCCTAACCGCACGACCAACTCGCCCGGTGTTGGGAATCGTAAATGACGCCATCAATGAGAGAATCTTACGTTATTTTGGCCATGAAGGAAGATTGGATGGCATCGAGTTTGTAATGAAAGATAGTATGTTAAATGATACGAAACCTTAAGATAACATTCCTGACTCCAAAATTAATACTCCACCACCAACCACCAACATTCCAGTTGATAGCATAAGCAGGTATAACTCATGAACGATCGAGCATAGGACGTATGTTCATAACGGCATTTTCTGTTGTTTTGGAGTGTACTAGGACCTGTGCGTTTCGTTACACTTACAGATCGCAAATAGTTTTAACAAAAATCTTCAATGAGGAATGCGTAAGGAACCGTGTTATTTAATAATGTTAAAAAGCAAGTGAATTAGGTCCATGACGATTTTCAAATTAAAGGTCCAAAATACCATCTGTAAGACATGTGTATATTATTATTATTATTATTATTATTATTATTATTATTATTATTATTATTATTATTATTATTATTATTATGTAATTACGTCATTTATTTAATACTGACATTTATTGATACAGGCAGCAATGATTGTCAATTAAGCCAGAATAACCCTCTATGCTGCATTTGTAGAAAGCTATTTCGCCTACTGCTAAGCAACAGGATCACTTGATCACTTCATAGGAGCTTTGTTTATCAGTAAGTTATGTAGCTTCTTCTCAATATTTTGAACATTTCCTCCAACATTTTGAAGGTAAAATTAATATGGACTTTAGGAAACCTTTAATCCCACGAAACCATAGATCATCCCTTTGGAAAAAGAAAGCTCCCTATTGCCGGAAGGAATCGCTATTTTCATATTATATATGCCTTTACGCATTACTACACATAGTCTTCCTTATCAGAAGCGATCAAGTCCACTTTTGAATGCCACTTCCTCTATCCCTAATATCAGTTACTGTTGATGGTATGTATCACATGTTTGTGAATTAGTTTCACCATCCGTTAACAAAAGCAAGGCTATAGTTTCAGGCGACTGTTCGCGTCGCAATTATAACCACGGAACCCCAGTTTTACGTGGAATCTGAAGCACAGCCGCACGAGTGCTTGTTCTAAAATTTCCACATGCATTGTAGGTATCCTAAACCACAGCCTCTTTGGAGAGAAGCCGATAATAATAATATTAACATCTCAGATACCGTGAGCAGCATTTTATTTGACACCATTTAGGTTACCAGCGTGCCAATTTTGACGTTCTATTTTACTCTAGCAAATGACTGAAAAGAAGATCTCTCTAGGGTTATCTATGGCTAAATTTTGTCGAGTAAGCAGTAATCGGTCATGGCCATCCATCAATGGCTGCTAATTAAAAATGACTACCAGCCATAAGACATAGCCTGCAGGGTTGCTATGTAACATTGTCTGGCCGTCCATCGATACCTAACATCACAGCCTGCACGGTTGCTATGATTACACTTACGTTACGCTAACACAAATTTTCAGATGACCCTCATCCATAAAACATATTTAGTCAATAATCGGTATCACAGAATGTTACACACGTCTGCTTCTTTGGCAAGATCCATGGTCTAATAATATTACATCAAACGTGCTTCTCTCGTGGCGTAACCGATGGATATGTATGATCCACAATCGCGGCGATATGCCCACTGACAACACTTCAGACGATATACTGTGTGCTTCAGATACATACTCTGCAGTATGTCGGGTTGCTACACTTGCCAAGCGCATCTTAAAAATGAAAGGATAATCATAATATGTATGGGTATTGTTGCGCATTTCATGACAACAAATGTTGAAAATAGCTTCCTCGCTGCTCTGCACTTAATGTTAGTCTTCTCACTACCCTCTCGCGCTGTTGCTAACATTCCCAGTATGATAGTTGCTGCTTAACGAATTTTACCCACAATGTCAGCCATGTTTTCACGTAGTGTTTTTCGATCACATTTCTTATGAAAAAAGTCCATCTTGGTTAAATAGATCAATTTTCGAGGAGTAATCTGGTAAACCAAAACAACGCGAAACACTAGATTAGATATGTACTTTTTACGAAGTAATAACGTCGCACCCTTTTAACTCAGTAGATGGGCGCAACGTATCGCATGTTTAGCGATCCAATTTCTGAAAGCCTCGCGAAGGGAATGAGCATCCAATTGCAGGCGTTCAGTCGTGAATCTTTTCTTACAATTTTATATTTACTATTTTGTTGTACGTAACACTGACACGGATAGGTCTTATGGCGACTATCGTATAGGAAAGGGCTTGGAGTGGGAAGGAAGCGACAGTGACCTTAATTACGGTACAGCCTCAGCATTTGTCTGGTGTGAAAATGGGACACTACAGAAAATCACGGAAAACGTGTGTCATTTGAACGGGTGCCAGTGCAGATGATGTTTAATAATCCTATGCAATTTAACATGTTGTATTCGCCGTGTGTGTGCCACATTACTTGTACGAATTTGTGCAACAACGATGTTGCTCACCATATTCACTTCCCCTCCGGATCCCTTTACCATGTCCTCAATGAACAATTTACGACATGAAGCGTTACATGCGGGCGTAGTCTCTTCTCTGCATTATGGACCTTATTGCGAGCTGGATGATTTTTGCTCTCTGCATGACTATGTGAAATGAAAATCTAGCAGACATGACACGGAATCTGAAGCCAAATTATTTTAGAGCTACTGTCAGCAGTAATGTTAGGCTGATCCTTACACGGATAAACAGATGAGTATTTGTAGCCGCTCTACTAGATAAAGGGGTTTCATTAGCATTTCTTTTACTAACAGCCTCTTTCCGTCCTACAACGGCTCACCCACTCTAAATCCAAAATCGTTTGCCTTCGTAGGTAGTCAGGTTATTTCCAGCCGCAGACACCCAACTATGTTTCTCGGTCATGGTCATCCATCAAAGGCTGTTAATTTCAGACGACCACCAGCCATAAGACATAGCCTGCACGGTTGCTATGTAACCCTGTCTGGCCCGTAGAGTTAGTAAATAATACACTAGAGGTAGCAGCGGCGCCACCGTCTGCGAGAGGATCACTGTAGCGAGCGGAGCATGTTGACATCTTACAATTAGCTGTTTATCAAAAAACAAAAAAACAACAAAAAAAAACAACTCCGCTGTACTCATCAGTGTAAATAGGGAACTTATAAAATTGTATGGATATTAATATGGTTTAAAATTCTTACATGTATTCTCAGAGATTACAGTATACTTGCGATGCTTCTGTCCAGTAGAAAGAAAGCCCAAAAAGTGGAAATACGGGAGAAATGTGTGATAAAAGAGGACGATGTTCAATTGAAGTTAAGTAACACTAAACCAATTTAATGTACATATTAAATCTTCTAACAACATACTTTTAGATTATGGGTACGCACATTTCGCTATAGTTTTTGTAAATGGCCAGGACATTGGCATATTCTGCCCAACGAGCGAAAATATCTATCTTTCGTACGCAGCGAATGAGCGAGTTTTTAAGCCTTAAAAGCATTGGCGAGATTTTAGGGCAAAATATACAAAAAGTATTGTCATCGCCGGCTTTCTGAGACCAAGTTCGCAGGTTCTATCCTAACTCAAATATGTCAGCCTCATGTCGGTAGATTTCCCAGCAAGTAAAAGAACTCCCGTAGGACAACATTCCGGCACCTCGCCGTCTCCGAAAACCATACAAGTAATTAGAGGGACGTAAACCCAATAACATTATTATTATTATTATTATTATTATTATTATTATTATTATTATTATTATTATTATTATTATTATTATTATGGGGGTCATCGTTGCTTTACGTCCGTACGTATAATCTTAAAGTGCCCTACATGTAACTCCCGACTGGTGGGAAATAAGCAACAACATCGGCTGCTGGACCAAAAGAAATTTTCTTGCGGATATCCCAGAAAATAGAGGATACATTACAACCGTGATCATGAGTACGAACGGTTCTTCTCAGAGCCAAACAACAACAAAGGACCTAGGACATACACTGACAATACTACAAGTAAATGTTGAAGGCATAAGCAAGGCAGTGAGCGGCATACTCGCAAGAGTGCTTAATAACAACCAAGTGGATGTAGTACTCTTACAAGAAACTCACTGTGAAGACCAAAATCAACTCCTGTTCAGATGTAATTTGCCAGGATACAGTTTCGTCCCAGCAACTTTCCATGAGAGCTGGAAGAGCAACTTACGCTAAAAACAACATCGAGCAGGTAGAAGATTTAAGGACAAGGGCTGATAATAATAAATTCACCATCAAAAGTAGAACTGCTGGCATAGAAGGTATCAACATCTATAAACCACCTTCCCAGTCCTAGGTTAATGAAGCCCTCCAGAATGTGGAGCATTCTACTGCCATTGTAGGAGATTTTAATAGTCGCCACACCATTTGGGGATATAAAGATACCAAATCAGATGGCAATAGTATAATAGAATGGGCAGAGGCTGAATATATTTTCTTGATGTATTATGCCAAATAGAGAGGTACCTTTCACTCTGCTAGATGGAAGCATGACTATAACCCAGACCTCTGTTTTGTTTCCATAGACCAACAGGGGAGATCGCTCCCCTACAGAAGAAAAGTGTTAGACACTTTCCCCCGAAGTCAGCACAGGCCAGTTCTTCTGAAAGCCGGTATTGATGTTCCAATTATAAGATCAAATCCAGTGTCCAGATGGAACTTTACAAAGGCTAAATAGGATTCCTTCACCAGTGAGCTGGAACACAACATCCAATGGATCCCACCAGCTCTTGAAACTATAACCGTTTTATTGGACTCATATGTTCCATAGCAAACAAGCACATTCTCCGAGGATTTAAAAAGGAACACATCCCAGGGTGGAGCGAGAAGTGCAATGGTCTGTATGAAGAATACGAACGCAGCAATCAAACGGAGTCGCTGATGAATGACTGCATTGCTTAGACTCTGCCAGGAAGGGAAAATGGCATACATTGACGTCTAGTATTAACTTCCAACACTCCAGCAGAAAAGAACTAAAGTAGTAGCTGTTGTAACCCGGTGAAAAGTGGCTCTAATGCGGAAGATTATCGACCTATTGCTCTACTGACTATCTGCTACAAACTACTAGAGAGATTGATCTATAACAGAATCTCTGCTACAGTACTTCACCACATTCCAGTTGAACAGGCAGGATTCAGACATAACAGGAGCTGTTGCAATCAGGTTTTGGCACTAACAAACCATGTTGAGCAGGGCTTTCAAGAAAAAATTAAAACGGTTGCTGTGTTTGTGGACTTTTCATCATTCTATGGTAGAGTCTGGTGAAAAGGGATGATATTGAATTTTCTGAAAATTATTCCTTGCAATACCCTATCTTCCTTGCTCAACAACATGCTATGCATTCACCTAATTCAAGTACATATCAATGGAGACATAAGCAGATCCTACAGATTAGATGGTGGATTGCCACAGGGTTCTGTTCTTGCTTCACTCCTTTTCAATCTCTACCTGGAAAATCTTCCATCTACTGTGTGCCGAACGTTTATATATGCTGATTGCATAGCCCTAACTGCACAGTCCTCAGACTTTGAGGCCATTGAAGACATTCTCAAACAATATGTCCTAAAAATGGATAGATACTTCAACACCTGGCGATTGAAACCAAATGTAAACAAAACAGAGATCAGTACCTTTCATCTAGACAACTTTACAGCCCATTACATTCCACAAGTTCAATGCAGAGGCCAACAGCTAAAATACTGTGTTCATCCAAAATATTTGGGTGTTGTGCTGGATCGCTCTTTGACGTATAAAGACACCTCCGCAGAACAACAGCAAAGGTTAAAACACTTGAAAACATCCTTCACAAACTCAGTGGCACTAGTTGGGGAGCAAATGCTAATGTCCTTCGAACAACAGCTCTTGCCCTAATATACCTAGTTGCAGAATATTGTAGCCATGTATGGATCAACAGCGCACACACAGGAAAAGTTGATGTCCAGCTAAATGATACCTTGAGGACAGTGTCTGACACACTCAAATTCACACCACTTAAATGGCTGCCAGCATTAACTAAGATCCACCCCCCTCACCTTCGAAGGCTAACTTCTCTGAAGAAGGAATGGTTAAAATGTACTGCAAATACACTCTTCCCGATTCTTCAGGACTGCAACCCTCAGAAGTATGGGAGATTAAAATCTCGACATCCATCATGGCAACTAGGAAAGAGGCTGGTTGAATCGCAGTATAACATGAATAATGCCTGGAGGGAAGAGTGGGCTGCTTCAAACCCTGACCAGCTAGGGTTGATATCCAACCCCTGTGAAAAACTTGCTGGGTTCGACTTACCAAGAAGAGTCTGGGCTTCGTTGAACAGAGTGCGGACCGGTATGGAAGATACAACTTCCAGCTCCACAAGTGGGGAAAAATTTCCAGGCCTCATTGCGACTGCGGTAACTCGGCTCAGACAGTCCACCGTGTTGTGATAGGGTGTGGCCATGGAAGATGTCTTTCGAGTTGACGCCATTTAGGTGACCTGCCCGTCTGCCCTACATAGAATGATTTCTAATGCTTAAGGCAACACACACACCCAGCCCCCGAACAATCACAATTAACCAATTAAGGTTCGAATCCGCGACCCTGCCGGAAATCGAACCCCTGGACCAAAGGCCAGCATACTAATCATTTACCCATGGAGCCGGACTAAACTCGTGCCCTCATCCTGAGGCGGTGCAGCTCTTTTCAGTCACACCCCCAATGGAGGTGAGGTGCATACTATTTTAACCACATACCAGTCCTCTTGCCATTTTTACATTTCTGTCAGTACAGGTGATCGAACTCGGGTCACCGAGGATGGCAGCTAATAGTGCTAACCGTTACGCTACGGAGACGGCCAGTGTTGTCCACTTCGGAGCTTCCAGGGAGGATACCACGAACTTCATGCAGCAAGAGAAGAGGCAGTGAACTGGCTAAATTCTCTGGACATTAAAGCATAAGTTACAGTATATTTCCATCCATTGATCCTTTGTCCGACTGTTGTTCTATCTGCTTTAAGTGTATATAGTTTTAAGTGTGTATAGTATATATATTGTGTATTACTGGTCGGCAAACAAATAAATCACTAGCAACAAAGTGAGACATCCCGTAATATGTCACAATTTACCATATTTCCTGTCCTCTTTAGACCTCGCTACTTCAGCGGAATCGTCCGCTGAATGTCCGTAATTTGGTCTCCAAGAACCACTAAATAAGATCTCTTAAAGATGTAAGTAGGACAAGAATTGCATATGAATGAGTGAATGCGGACTCAAGTGAAATAAAATTTGTTTGAAATAGTTTAATGCACTAAACATAAAAAATGGATAAGAAAAAATAAATTCCCTTAGATAACTCAATATAATTTCTACTACAATTAGTGTTATTTGCCATCAAGTGGCAAATAAGTCTAAAATCATTAATGTTGGAATCCGTGTGTCAGTTACATAAACACTACACTGTATATTTAGATAAGTTTGAACACACTCGACTATTTGCGACGTACTTAAACGTCGTGGTACATGAGATGAGGAACAGAAATATTCGCATATAAAATAAAACTAAGATTAAAATTAATCCCGATTAATTTGGGACATATAATCCACAAGAAAGCATAGTTTAAGATTTTTTGATACTCCCTGAAAGACACTGAAACTAATATGAGCCCGATCTCATAATCAAAAATGAGGATTGATCCTCTCAATCCCTAAAATGCGTAAGAACTTTCCCCCTTAATAATTTACAATAAAATTGCAACACGAACAATGAGACATAACAAACAACAACAAGAAACAAATCACAAATATTCCACTGGGTATGAAATAAACACACAAAATACACACTGGTCTTGAGGGATTGGTGATTTAATCACATCTCTGGGTCGTCTTCTGCGGCGACGTTCATTTACTCTACCTATACTGGGGGAATGGCAAAGCCATCTTTCCCTCGCTGTTTCAAACAATAACATTCATCTGTCTGCTGATACACATACTGCATCTACACAGTAAAGCCTCTTTCACACCTGCTTATCGTGAGATAGGTAATAGGTCCCCCTTCCTGTCTGACAGTGCCAGACAGCACTCAGCTGAGCCTACTCTAAACCCTGCGCTAGGGAACAGACTGCAGGCGCTTATGGACTCTGAATAGCACATAATAACATACCTCCTTGATCTGGAATAATTTTTCTCAGACTCGTAACTACGTGCTTGATCTAGCTTCAGCCCAACCAGAATGTACGGAATATACTCAGTAAATCTCTTTCCTCCGTGCAACGGACCCGGGTTCATGCCACATGCATAGCCATGTGTTAGCTTGCAGGAATTATTTCTTGTGCAACGTTGGGGTGTAATATCCTCAGCTTCTTCTGCATATCTGTAAAGCTCATGCACATTAACATAACACGCAATTCCTATTCTTTAGTCTTGCATTCGAGTAAGAGTCTCCCCATTCGATACTTACAGGACACCTCCGCCCTTTAATTTTCAATGATCCTAACTCCACAAGCTTCCATAAATTAATCCCCAATAAGAATAACACTACATGACAATAGAACAAAATTTAATCCTAATACCCTCGTAACCGCACACAAATGATTCAAAGCTAATAACGCAGAGAAACATGCATTAGTCCTAAGCATATTAAAATGATCGCCATTAAGGCATAATGAACGTATATTTACAAAGATAAATATGCGAATCTGAACTGTCCCTCTCTCATGCCAGAAAAAACATCTGTTCAAACTTATCTGTTACACTGCAACCTCACGGCTCCTCCATGCTGGACTGGGTATGGACTTAGGCCCAACATATCGCTAGCGTTGCCTTGAGCTGCTGGTCCTTGGTTCGGTTCCATAGTATGGTCCATTGCGCTGTCGCCTGCTTGAGCGCTGGTTTGTAGGAAGTTCTCGTGCTTAATCAGCTCTTGTTGTAGATTCCCGTGCCGCCATTAACTGCAATTTTACGCACACAATTAAGATGCCTGTTTGCGCATTCCCGTCACTCCTAGTTCAGCATATCGTGGGTTAGGATTGAAAAAAACATATGACATGTTCCCATCCGGGCTTATAGTTCGTTCCGTAGAGCTCCTAATCAAAAGTAGAAAGTATTTGTTAAAAATTTTAGCATGCATCTGTGCACTGATTTCTTGACCAAAGTTTATTAAAATATTACTTCGTAGCACCGTGTAATTGCTATTTCTCCAGGCTACGGATGAAGAAACTGACCATCACTATATATTCTAACACTGAATTTGTGTGATTGCTAAAAGCCCACGACGCACCCTACCTCATAGTCTGTCTTTCGATGAATCCCATCTCCTCTAATTTCTCCTTTATATGTTCTTGACAGAGAAACCACACACGAGGAATCCCTATGATACAAACACTTCTCCTTTGTGCAAATTAAAGCTTCGTTCCCACGCTCATCCCGCTCAAATCATCCTAAGAAAGGTAATTACACTTTTTACATCGGTTCAGCTAGAAGCACACAGTAAATTACTTCAAAATTTCCTGTGATTTTAACTTTGCCGAAATTTGTTCACATGAGTAATTATCGTCATATTTTCATACCTTGCCAGGCCTGCTTCATGCCGCGTTTCTTCTTATACGTGTGGTATCTCTGATTCCCCAGACAGTATTCGAATCGTTCTATCCTTTCCCTGCCTTCTCCGCTCTCTCACACATCTTGCCACGCCAAGTCTAGCTTGCCTTCTCCCCCTTCGAGCTCCAAGCTTCTTTTCTCGCCTTTCCAGTTTTGATTCCCGGTAAAAGCGTTCCTGACGCGTTAAATAATATCTATATCACATGAAACGATATGGTTCAATATATTGTACCGGTAAAAGAGCCCGACTCTCAGATTATATTTTAAAGTAAGCAAGTATATACTTCTCAGGGCAAAAACTGTGTGACTAGTAGCTAGGGCTCGGTACAGGAGGTAGGGTCCTATCTACAAGAAAACTTGGACTTTGACTGAACATGAGTTTATTCATATAAGACATGAAATTGCACATCACCTCCAGGTAGATATAAGTTGTCTTCCACATAGTCCTATAATATGGCTCGGATTCTCCAGTTCACCAAGTCGAGCAGGTTGGAACACGTTCCAGAAGATTCCAGGGACTCCGTACAGAAGCGAACTTTCGACGCCCAGGTTGAACCCCGATGATCCTGGTGATGTTGCAGATAATCATTTGCTACCTCAGTCCAATGTGACTGAGAGGGTTGATGTCTCCAAGGTCACTCGCAGTACTGATAAATCTGAGTTCATAAAAACCTTGGGTGATTAACCTATTAGCGAAGTCACTGGTTATTATTCGTCAAGACTTTAAAAATTTAACACTCGTAAAGTGATATGTCTCTGTATACGAGGATTATGAATAAGTTCACCACTAGCAAAGTCCTCATGTCTGAATAAATACTGGCAAAAAAAACACAAGTCCCTTCTCATGAAACTATGACCAAATTTAAAGTTCATCACTGGCGAAGGTAGAAGTCTTTGAATGAACACGGACGAAAAACACAGGTCCATCCACATGAATAAATTTATAGTCTATCACTGGTGAAATTTATAAGTCTTTGAATCAACACTGGCGAATGTACAAGTCTTTGAGTGAACATGGACGAAAAACACAAGTCCATCCACATGAATAAATTTATAGTCTATCACTGGCAAGGTATCCAAGTCTTTGAATAAACACAGGTGAAATCCTAAATTTATGTTTTAAAGACGTTGAATGAAGTTAGAGTTCATCACCGGCAAAGTTTATAAGTCTTTGAACCAGTACCGGCAAAATTACAAATTTATGCTTACGGGAACTTTGAGCACATTCAGTGATCATCACTATCAAAGTTTGTAAATCACTGTTTATTAGAGGAATGAGTCTCTTAACACTTGCAAATATTGCAGGTTCAATTTATGAAGAATTCGTTCTTTAACACACGTAAATAATACAAGTCCAATTATGAATTTAGCACACGTAAATAATACAAGTCCATTTCATGAATAATTGGAAAAATTCCAGTCTTGAACACCCGTAAATATTGTAAGTTCAATTATGAGGACTTAGAAAATGTTCTTTAACACTCGAAATATTGCAAGTCCACTTGAGAATACTTGGAAGAATTCGTTCTCCCACACTCGGAGAAAATACAAGTTCACTTTATAAATACTTAGAAAATTACAGAGTTCCTCGTCGGGACTGTCACTACACGACGATAGTAGCAGCGAGAGTGTCCACGCTGACTACTCAGCTGTAACTGAGTGAACAGGCTACAGTGGGCCCTCCTTTTATTCGATCCGGGACGTCTACGTCACAATACGGCTTGACTGAATATCTCCTGAATCCCTCGATGGATTTACTTGAAACTTGAGCATTGCGACGTTCAGGTGATCCCAAACAAGATGACATATCGCTCAAGCCGCTATCATAATTATTACGGGAGTTACAAAATTTTCCCCGTCGAACATTCGGGAAGATGTGACGTGGAATCTAGAATATACGAGTCCAGGCTGGGAACACGTGGTGTGACGGGCGGGCGGTCTAGCTAGCCCCTGTAGCTACGTCACAGCTCACAGCTGTCCTTCACTCGCTTGCTTGCCCCGCTGACGGTAAACAAACCAGGCGTGCTCAGAACATTACGCGTGATAATTAAATGTCATTTATACTCAAAAAATACTCATGTACAGGTCTTAACCGGTACAATATACATACGAAATAACTAAAATAATAATAATTTTAATAATAATAATAATAATAATCATCATCATCATCATCATCATCATCATGATGGCTGTTTTATAAACGTGATTACAAGTGGAAAAATCACACTCGGTTGTGGTTTCAGTCTATTATGGAGTTTTTTATTTAGCTTTTTCTTAAATGAATGCTTTGTTTTTAAGTGTTGTAAGATGACTTCCTTTAATGGACAGTGGGAGTGGTAAATTATATGACTGAAGAGAATTGAAAATCTTGAAAATAATTTTCTGTTTGTTTACAATTTACTTTCCTTCGCACCGACACAGATACGTTTTATGGCGACGATGGGATAGGAAAGGTCTAGGAGTGAGAAGGAAGCGACTGTGACTTTAATTAAGGTAAAGCTCCAGCATATTCTTGGTGTAAAAATGTGAAAGCATGAGAAACCATATTTAGGTCTGCTGAGAGTGGGGCTCGAATCCACTATCTGCCGAATGCAAGCTCAGAGCTGTGCGACCGAAAACCTGCAGCCGGTCGCTCGGTATTATGGCATTACAAGAAAGGAAAATAAATCTATCAGGTTAATTTATAAACACTGAGTATTCATCACCACGAGGAGTCAATTATACCCGTCAATATAATCAGTACTGTAAGAAACATGTTAAGAAATCAACATTACTTTCTGATTATAATGAACCTATTGGTTACGAGACAAAAAGCTGTCTTTGTTAGCCTGATTCTAACATTGGGATCATGCATGTAAGTTATGACCTGCCAACACGATGAATACGTATGCCTATATTCGTATAGGGCCTACTCTTTCACTGAATTTTCTGGACTTTCGTTTCCAAAGGCATGCCCATTCAGTGAAGGAAAAATGTCATCAATTATATCTCCTAAAACGTTAATTTCAGTCTTCGAGATAAGGTCCAAAGAATCTCATTCACGCCGACAGGGAAAAAAACTGCGAAGTCAGCGCAAATAGGCCAATCCATATGACAATAAGAGTCACCAAAATATTACTTTATACGAAAATAAATTTCAAGTAACACGCATGTGAAATGATATGCCGTTGCAATTTTTGAGACTGGCAGTTTTCCTTAATAGAAGTATAATACTTCAGTTTATCGGGAATCTCCAGTGGTGACAGTGTCCTCCTCCGTAGCGTAACGGTTAGTGTTATTAGCTGCCATCCTCGGAGGCCCGGGCTCGATTCCCGGTACTGCCAGAAATTTAAGAAAGGCAGGAAGGCTGGTATGTAGTTAAAATAGTACGTGCAGCTCACCTCCAAAGGGGGTGGGGGTGTGCTTAAAAAGAGCTGCACATCGGGATAAGGATACGAGTTTACATTTACAGTGGTGACAGTGCCAAACAATCCAGCTTTTACCAAACAGCGCGCTCGCTCAACTTCGCACGCGATTACAGCGCCAGTGGATATTTTACTTACTCTATGGTCTGGCCAACCGTCCATACCTTACATCACAGCCTGTACGGTTGCTAGGGTTACACTTCCGTCACGCTAAGTTCCGTAATTTTCAAATAGACCCCAGTCATAAGATATATTTATTTCAAAGAAACTTGCAAAATATTTTAGATTATTATATTGTAGTCCATAATGAAATTGGCGGGTAATACTGTGCTGACCCTTGTAGGCAGGGGAGAAGTAGTATTTCTGCTATACTTTGAGACGATGTCATTAAGGATAGATTAATTACTTTAGTAGAATGGATATGTCCCGGTTCCCGGTATATAAACAAACAGAGTTAGATTGCGCAGCGATTCAGTAATAAACATTGATTTTTAATACGGTGTTGATACCAATGCTTGGGCGTCCGTGTCACAGAAAATATTAAACTTGCTATGGATGGAGGGGCTGACATATTGGTGGGCTAAACACTCGTGCGCACTAAACAAATCCTGAAGTAGAAGAGGAGTCACTCGATGCCAGACACAATGGAACTTGCAGTTACAATACTTGCCGCTTCTGCAATCATTCATTTCTTCAGATAACTATGTATTTGTGCTGGAAACGTGACAAATATTGCAGCTCAGGCGCGGCTCCATAATACGATCTGTAGAGCTGCATAACCACCAGAATGAAAGATACAATATACAACGATTAGCGGTCCTATCCTTCATATTGAGTGTTTATGTAGGGCCAAAGATCGATACACATACAAATACTGGTGATCTGGCAACGCTGTTTAGATCTGTGAAGGATACAACATTATGAGAGCACACTTAATTACACATTTCTTCTGATAGGTGGCTAGGAGAAGCCCATAAGGTTCTGTATGAACTGTACGCCTTGCAGCACGGCTGGCCAATTCGAACGTGTGTCGCTAAGATCATAGAGTTAGAGATTAATTCACAAGAGGTAGCAACAACGCCACCGTCTGCATGTGTGAGAGAATCACTACAGCGAGCGAGCATGTTGAAATCTCAGCTGTTTCGCAAAAAGCTCCCTCCACTGTGCTCAACAGTGTAAATAGAGAACTTTTAAAACTGCATGGATATTGATATTTAAAATTCTTACATGTCAACATTCTCAGATACTACAGTATTGTTTTGATGCTTCTTGTCAGTAGAAATAAATCCCAGCTAGCTTAGATACAGAATAAATGCGTGAGAAAAGCTATTTGCTTTACGTCGCACCTACACAGATAGGTCTTATGGCGACCATGGGATAGGAAGGCCTAGGAGTGAGAAGGAAGCGGCCGTGGCCTTAATTAATTTACAGCCCCAGCATTTACATAGTGTAAAAATGGGAAACCACGGAAAACCATCTTCAGAGCTGCCGACAGAAAGATTCGAACCCACTATCTCCCGGATGCAAGCTCAGAGCTGCGAGACAATAACCGCACGACCAACTCGCCCGGTCGTGATAAAAGAGGATGGTTGTGATTAAGTAACACAAAGTCAATTTACTGTTTATGTTAAGTCTTCGAACAACGTAGTTTTGTGTAAATGGCCAGGACTTAAGCATAATTCTATCCAACGACCGAAAACGACCTCTCTCGTACGAAGCGAATGAGCGAGTGTCATGAATATGTTTCTCCGTAATGGTAGTGAATTAATCCGAGTTAGGTAGTCATGAAAATGAAAACAGGAACGTTAGTACCATCAGATGATATTCCCCCTCCATTAAGAAAGCCGGCTCACAAAGATTAATGTAGGTATGAGTGTGT
The DNA here is from genome assembly GCF_040414725.1 of Anabrus simplex. Classification (NCBI taxonomy): domain Eukaryota; kingdom Metazoa; phylum Arthropoda; class Insecta; order Orthoptera; family Tettigoniidae; genus Anabrus; species Anabrus simplex. Next base: position 160,794,985 of record NC_090267.1, on the reverse strand, counting down.
TGATACTAGATCAACATTTTTCGATAAGTGGAAGAGAGTTTTTTTGTAACTTTTCCACTTTTTTTTTGTACACGTCAGTGTTATTTATATAGTCGATGTCCCTTGGAATCGGGGTCTTACATATTGAACGTCTACCTGTATACATTTTCGAGAACTTAACACTGATAGGACATGGTGTAAAGCGTTTCCACTGAGTTTGGGGACGGGCGCACATGAGCTCAGCTGGCACTTCCCTTATGCAATACGAATTTTGATGTGTCTATTACATTTACTGCAATGGACTGGGCGTCACAGAGCAGAACCTACAACATAATTCAGCACGAGCCGCCACTGCTACAGCTGATATCAGTTTTTTAGTCGGGATTCGTGTGCGGTGCTGATTCGGCAGCATGTGGGTCCAGTATTTTGCTTACCGGGATACATCACGTTACATAGGGTTAACGTAAACAGGCGTATATGAACTAGGTAGCCTGACTGCTTAGCTGAATGGTCAGCGTAACAGCCTTCTGTTTAGAGGGTCCCAGATTCAATTCACGGTCGGGTAGAAAATGTTTCCCATACCTGCTTAATTCCTCTAGTTCGGAGACTAGGTACTTGTATGCTTAGCAGACACACATCACACTACCAACCACCATAGACACACGCAGTAGTGAATACATCCTTCCAGGAAAAGATGACATTAAGGACAATCAGCTGCAAAACAGAGTGAAAACCGTATTTAATGCCATCATCAGAATAACTGGGAAAAAGTCATAAAAATTAAGTAAATGAGATAGTCTGGAAAATTTACACACATACAGATACACAGATTTCTCATAAACTAACGCCCACCACGTAAAATCCTTTGAACTTCATACCTAGGCGACTCTCCTTTATGCTATACATCAAAGTAATCCAAATATGCGATTCTCAAGTTTGGTAGTGGTAGTTCGAAGCCCGGTGACCTGGTTGATAATCTGCCTGGTAACCTGTGTTGAAGTGCGGTGTACTCTGGTCTGTGGCTAGGGATAATTAGTCATTAAGATGGATTTAAAATTCAAATGAAAACATATTTTCCTCTACTGTAAAGTATTCGCACATGGAACTAAGTTACTTATAATATCACCGTTGCAACTGAAAAAAATCGCTGTGTGAAATATTTTAGCTTAGAACTTTGGTCGGTAAGTTTCTGTCGTCTATCTTTCTTTCTTAATCCGTTCACCGTCCAGGGTTACTTCTTCCCTACTGAGCGAGGGTTCCCACTTCTACCGCATCAAGGGCGCGAGACTTATGTGCGGGGATACAACTTGGAGGTGGACCAGTAACTCACTTAGACGGCCTCACCTAGTATGCTGAACAGGGGCCTTGTGGGGGATGGGAAGATTGGAAGGGATGGACAAGGAAGAGGGAAGGAAACGGCCGTGGCCTTAAGTTAGGTACCATTCCGGAATTTGCCCGAAGGAGAAGTGGGAAACCACGGAAAACAACTTCAAGAATGGCTGAGGTGCGAATCGAACCCCTGTCTACTCAGTTGACCGCCCTTAGCTGAGTGGACTCCGTTCCAGTAATCATACCTACTTTTCATATTTCGTGGTAGAGCCGGAAATCAAACCCGGGCTTCCGGGACTGGCAGCTAATGACACTAACCACTACACCACAGAGGCGGACTTCTGTCATCTAAGGTTCAATACTGTGTGACAATTGCCAAAGTATTCTCTCTTCATAATATATGTGCTACAGGTCAGTATTTCTCCGAACATATTATCCTAAAGCGGTTTTCGCAGGCGCAACGACGATATATAATTCAGTGGTGCAGTCGTGTTGCCGCTGTACTTCTATTCTCAAGTCTGGGGGTTTCCACCTGGCTGAGATTGGTGGCATTTGAGAATGTTTAATTACAACTCCGTGACATTTTATTCGGGTACGTTAAAGAACTCTTGGGAAACATTATTCCGACCACACGATGTCTAATGAAATTTACTGCAACTCGAAGGACGACAAACTATTATTATTATTATTATTATTATTATTATTATTATTATTATTATTATTATTATTATTATTATTATTATTATTATTATTATTGGTATAGTGTGCCAGCCCCACGTTGTAGGGGTAGCGTGCTTGCCTCTTACCCGTAGGCCCCGGGTTCGATTCCTGGCCAGGTCAGGGATTTTTACCTGTATCTGAGGGCTGCTTCGACGTCCAACAGCCTACGTGATTAAAATTGAGGAGCTACCTGACCGTGAGATGGCAGCCCCCGTCTGGAAAGCCAAGAATAGCGGTCCAGAGAATTCATCGTTCTGTTCGCACGAAACCTCGTAATCTGTAGGCCTTCGGGCTGAGCAGCGGTCGTTTTGTAGGCCATGGCCCTTCGGGTCTGTTGCGCTATATGGTTTGTTTTTGTTTTATTGGTATAGTATCGGCCTCCGGATCCCAAGATTACGCGTTCAGACCTAGCATTGTTATTAAGACAATATTATTGACATAGATTAATAATTGAACAATAATGATAATCGCGCAGCTTCTGGTCGCACTTTGCCCTCATGCTGTCATGGTATTTGTATTCCATATTACAGAAGCAGCAAGCCTCCGTGGCTCAGGTGGCAGCGCGCTGGCCTCTCACCGCTGGATACCGTGGTTCAATTCCCGGTCACTCCATGTGAGATTTGTCCTGGACAAAGCGGAGGCGGGACAGGTTTTTCTCCCGGTACTCCTGTTTTCCCTGTCATCTTTCATTCCAGCAACACTCTCCACTATAATTTCATTTCATCTGTCAGTCATTTATCATTACCCCGGTGGAGTGCGACAGGCTTCGGCAGCCGATACATTTCCTATCCTCGCCGCTAGATGGGGCTTCATCCATTCCATTCCTGACACGGTCGAATGACTGGAAATAGGTTGTGTATTTTCATTACAGAATCAGGTTTGGAATAATTGGCACTGGAAATAAAGTGTAGGTATGAATATAAAAGAGTAAATTTGTGATATTTCTGAAGTTAAAAAAATAGGAGTTTTCTCCAAAATATCTCTCAATATGCTGAAACCGTTTGATTGTGAAACTCTATCCAGAAGTTGGGGAAGGTTACAGCTCATTTGACAATTTTAAAATAGCTTAATAACCTTGTCGATAGTTCATATATGATTACAGAATATAATATACAAATTCTCCTCTCTTTCCTGTGTGACCGAATTTCACATTATTTCGCTCAGCACAATGTAAAACTGGCCTTTACGCTTTAAAAATATATAGGCCTAAGCCAAATGACTGTTTTGTCTTGAATGATATTGTATTTTCCTGTACATTAAAATGTTCTAAATTATCTCGCAGAATTATAAATTAAATCCATGGCACTAAATCTCTGATGGCCTTGGCTCCCAAGCAGTCGCTGCTTAACCCAAAGACCTGACAATTACGAGGTGACGTGGTTACGCGAAGAATTCCTTTCCAGCTGTAAATCTTGGCTTTCTAGATCGAGACAGCTACCTCACCATCAGAAGCACTCAACTGTCTCAGAGTAGACTGTATAACCTCGAACCAACCATCAGATCCAGGTGAAAACCCTGGTCTGACCGGGGTATCACACCCGAGGCCTCAAGGTTAGCAGCAGGCTCGCTAACTCCAGCCTGAGGAGCCGGCTAGCTTGTAAATTTAATTAAGAGGTCAATCAATCAATCAATCAATCAATCAATCAATCAATCAATCAATCAATCAATCAATCAATCAATCAATCAATCAATCAATCAATCAATCAATACTGATCTGCGTTTAGGGCAGTCGCCCAGGTGGCAGGTTCCCTATCAGTTGTTTCCTAACCTTTCCTTAAATGATAGCAAAGAAAGTGGAAACTGATTGAACATCTCCCTTGGTAAGTTATTCCAATCCCTAACTCCCCTTCCTATAAACGAATATTTCCCCCAATTTGTCGTCTTGAATTCCAACTTTGTCCTGATATTGTGATCTTTCCTACTTTTAAAGACATCACTAAAACTTATTCGTCTAATAATGTAATTCCACGCAATCTCTCCGCTGACAGCTCGAAACATACCACTTAGTCGAGCAGCTCGTCTCCTCTCTCCCAAGTCTCCTCAGCCCAAACTTTGCAACATTTTTGTAACGCTACTCTTTTGTCGGAAATCACCCAGAACAAATCGAGCTGCTTTTCTTTGGATTGTTTCCAGTTCTTGAATCAAGTAATCCTGGTGAGGGTCCCATACATTGGAACCGTACTCTATTTGGGGTCTTACCAGAGACTTATATGCCCTCTCCTTCATATTCTTCTTACAACCCCTAAACACCCTCATAGCCACGCGCAGAGATCTGTACCCTTTATTTACAATCCCATTTATGTGATTACCCCAATGAAGATCTTTCCTTATATTAACACCTAGATACTTACAATGATCCCCAAAAGGAACTTTCACCCCATCAACGCAGTAATTAAAACTGAGAGGATTTTTCCTATTTGTGAAACTCACAACCTGACTTTTAACCCAATTTATTATCATACCATTGCCTGCTGTTCGTCTCACGACATTGTCGAGGTCATATTGCAGTTGCTCACAATCCTGTAACTTGTTTATTACTCCATACAGAATAACATCATCTGCAAAATGCCTTAGCTCTGATTCCACTTCTTTAATATCATTTTTATATACCCTATATAAGAAAACATAAAGGTCCAATAGGTTCGATTAAAACTATTTACTCAACAGGAGCAGAGACATTTCCATTCGGAACTTCATGTCATACGTTGTCGGCATACAAAATAATTATCGGGACATTTTTGGTGTTTACCCGTCAAAATTAATTAAAACTCAGCCATAGATTGTGCAACAGAGGTATCTGGGAGAGCAAATCGAAACCACCGAAACTAAAATTAATATAACTGGTTTTACGTTCCACTAACTATTTCGTTCACGGTTTTCGGAGAACCGTAGTTGCGGGAATGTTGTCCCATAAAAGTTATTTTACGTGCCGGTGATTATATTGACACGAGGCTGACGTATCTAAGCACCTTCTAATATCGTCGACCTGAGTCAGGATCCAACCTGCCATCTTGAGCTCAGAAGACGAGCGCTCTACTGAGTAAGGCACTCAGTCCAGAAAAATGCAGAAACTCACAAGCAGGCAGCTTAAATGGCGTCGAATTAAAATGCCTGCACACAGCTGCTGAGAACCATACGATTATAATAATAATAATAATAATAATAATAATAATAATAATAATAATATATTGTGCCTTATCTGGCGGGACCTAGCGTTTACAGTGCACTATGTCTTCTGGTATGGGCTAGAGCAATTTTGTTACTTTCATTGATCTGTCTCAGCTTTATCCTTGGCTTTGACAAAATGAAAGTGACTGAGGTATGAGTGATGCTAGTAATGCAATTCCGTCTGCAGCCAGTCCCTGCTATGAATGGTGTGAAAATATTGCTCATAGGGTCAGTTGGTGCATGCATTTCAGTGGGCTTGGCAGACTGATGTGCAATAGCAACTTCTGGCTCGGTGAGGAAAGCAACGGGAAACTACCTCACTCCTCATTTCCCTAGTACGCCTCTTCAGTGATGCCTAGGCCATCTATGACAGCTGATGGCGGAACTGTTGAGGATCCAACCAGCCTTTGGGCTGAGGACTAAACATACATACAATAATATATTATATTACTAGCAAGATACCCGTGCTTCGCTACGGTATTATACTGAAATTTATAATTGAATGCTTATCGTTTTATATATAACCCGCCGATATTCGCGATCTGACTCGTTTACTGAGAGATTACAGCAACGTTCCTCCAATTTTTCAATCGTTTTTCCAGCAATCGATTTCGTATTTCCCGGGCTAGGTCCAGGTATTGCACCCTGTCAGTTGGGTTCCTAAATCTTAGCCATGCTTTCCTATAAGCATTTTGAATGTGGATCAAATCCTTGAGGAGATCCGGCGTGGTGTCCTCCTAGGTGCCTTGGCGGCACTGAACCGGCGGCCGGACTGCAATTGTAGTCATTACCCGTCCAGGACCCGTTTCCCGCACGGTCCGCACATTTTGACGACGGTCCAGAACATTATTATTATTATTATTATTATTATTATTATTATTATTATTATTATTATTATTATTATTATTATTATTATTATTATTATTATTATTATTATTGATGTTCTGGACACCACAGCAAGATGCAAGACTTCTACTTGGCGGTAAATTATATCCGCTGCCATTGTCATTGATGACAGTATGACCAGCACCATTGTCGCCCGTAGGCAAGTGCGCAGGACTTCTGGCGATACGAATGGCATACTTCCGTGTATTATTGACCTTATTATAGAAGTGAACAATTGCACGGTCAATCTTATACCTATCGTTTATTTCAAATGTGTTTAAATTTCTTTTTTTTACGCCAGAATAATCTACTGTAATCTAAGAAGGTTCTCCAAAGGAAAAGATGGCTCTTGGAAACAAACCCAGGAAAGATTAAAAACGATCGGTTTATGATCAGAATAAGTCCATTGAAAATCGACAGTCATTCAACCGGGTCAGGAATGGAATTAATAAAGCCCCCAGCTAGCGGTGAGGATAGGAATTTTGCCGGCTGCCGAAGCCTGTCGCACTCCTCTGGAGCAGTGATTATTGAATGACAAATGAAATGAAATGATATTGGACAGTATTGCTGGAATGAATGATGACGGGGAAAACCGGAGTACCCGGAGAAAAACATGTCCCGCCTCCGCTTTGTCCAGAACAAATCTCACATGGAGTGACCGGGATTTGAACCACGAAACCCAGCGGTGAGAGGCCAGCGCGCTGCCGCCTGAGCCACGGAGGCTCCTTGTAAGTACATTAGGAACATAAAATCAATTGGTCACACCTCCGTTTTCACCCCACCGCGGTTATGTTGATTTAACGCCCCCCCCCCCAAAGAAAGAAGGCGTGTTTCTTTATGATTAAAGGAGATTCCAAATACCAATGTTTACGTGTGTTACCTTCAGGTTTGAGATTTAAATATTCCCATAAAAATAATTAACTTTTTTCACTTACTTTCACACTCCCCCCACCCCCTTAAGTGAATTTTCACGCAAAAAATATTTCTTTCTTTAATAGTAAAGGATCTTTTAAATAACGATAATCTTCAGATTTTGAGATATGTGTCCTCATGAAACGAATCCAACTCCTTTTCACACCCGCCCCCAAAGATGATTCCCCGATACCCCCTCCCCCAAAACGCGTCGTTTTATTTTTAAAGAAGATCTAAATACCACTTTTTACGTCTGTAACAACTTTAGATTTTATTAGATGTAAGTATCCTCTTACAATTAATTCAATTAATTTTTCAATTTTTCACCCCCCTCCCCCACCACCCACCCTCCATTCATTGGGTTTTCTGAGAATACCTGTTTCTTTACTTTAACAGGAGATTCCAAATACCAGATTTACGTCTGTAACATTTTACGTTTCTGAGATATACTGTAGATATAGCCTTTCTAAAAATTCACCCCAATTTGTCACTCCTGTTTAACCCCCATTAATTAGATTTTCCAAAAACAAAATAATACATGTTTCTGTATTTTGAAAGGAGATTCCATATACTAACTCTCTGGTCTGTAATGTCTTCAGTTTCTGAGATATAAGTATCCTCATTAAAGACATTCAACACCTTATTCACACTTTTCACCCCTCCTGTTGGGATTTACAGAAAAAAAAATGCATGTTCTTTTATTTTTAAAGGAGAATCTAAATATCAATTTGTACATCTGCAAACTTTTGACGTTTTGAGATATAGATACACTAATTTTTAAAATACACCCCCCCCCCTTTCACCCCTCACTATTTGGATTTTCTTAAAACAAAAACTACTTTTTTCTTTATTTACAAAGGTGATCCCAAATACCGATTTTCAAGTCTGTAACATCTCCAGGTTCTGAGATATAAGGATCCTTATTAAAGGCATTCAACCATTTTTCACCCATTTTCACCCCTCCTATTGGGATTTTCCGAAAACAAATATACGTGTTTCTTCATTTTGAAAGTAGATTCTAAGTACCAGTTTTTACATCTGTAATCTTTGAATGTTTTGAGATACAGATATACTCATTTTAAAAATTAACCCCCCCTTTCAACCCTCCACTATTTGGACCTTCCAAAAACAAAATGTACATGTTTCTTTATCTTTAAAGGAGATCCCATATACCTTTTGTCAGGTCTGTAATATCTTCAGTTTCTGAGATATAAGTATCCTCATTAAAGACATTCAACCCATTTTTCACTCCTTCTCACCCCTCCGATTGGGATTTTCCGAAAACAAAAAAATACGTGTTTCTTTATTTTGAAATGAGATTCTAAATACCAATTTCTACGTCTGTAAACTTTTACAGTTTCGAGATATAGATACACTCATTTTAAAAATTCACCCCTCCATTTCGCCCCCATTATTTGGATTTTCCAAAAACAAAAAATACGTGTTCCTTTATTTTTCAAGGAAGTTCCAAATTTAAATTTTCATGACTGTAACATCTTCAGTTTTTGAGTTATAAGTCCATCATAAAAGGTGTTCAACCACTTTTCCCCCTTTTTCACCCCCTTTCATGGTATTTTCCGAAAACAAAAAATACGTGTTTCTTTATTTTGAAAGGACATTCTAAGTACCAATTTTTACATATGCAAACTTTTAAAATTTTTGAGATATAGATACACTCATTTTAAAAATTCACCCCCCATTCAACCCTCCACTATTTGGATTTTCCAAAAACGAAAAGTACATGTTTCTTTATTTATAAAGGAGATCCCAAATACCAATTTTCAGGACTGTGACATCTTCAGTTTCTGAAATATAAGGATCCATATTAAAGGAATTAAACCATTTTTCACCCCTTTTCACCCCTCCTATGGGCATTTTCCGAAAACAAAAAAATACGTGTTTCTTTATTTTGAAAGTATATTCTATGTACCCATTTTTACATCTGTAAAGTTTGAAAGTTTTGAGATATAGATACACTCATTTTAAAAAATCACCCCCTTTTCACACCCCCATTAATTCGATTTTCCAAAAATAAAAAATACGTGTTCCTTAATTTTTAAAGGAGATCCCAAACACCAATTTTTAAGTCAGTAATATCTTCAGTTTCTAAGGTATAAGTACCGGTATCCTGATTAAAGGCATTCAACCACTTTTTCATCCTTTTCCCTGCTCCTATTGGGATTTTCTGAAAACAAAAAAATACGTGTTTCCTCATTTTCAGAGAAGACTTTAAATACCAATTTTTACGTCTGTAAACTTTGCAAGTTTTGAGATATAGATACAGTTATTTTAAAATTTCACCCCCCTTTTCACCCCCTTAGCGACATAATATCCAAAAATCCTCTCTTAGCGAGCACCTACATCTTAATATGAATATATCCCCAAAATTTCATTTCTTTATGTCCAGTAGTTTTGGCTCGGCGATGATGAATCAGTCAGTCAGTCAGTCAGTCAGTCAGTCAGTCAGTCAGTCAGTCAGTCAGGACAAGTTATTTTATATATATAGATATTATATTATATTATATATTATATTATATTATATTATATTATATTATATTATATTATATTATTATTATTATTATTATTATTATTATTATTATTATTATTATTATTATTATTATTATTATTATTTATCTGTTTACCCTCCAGGGTCGGTTTTTCCCTCGGACTCATTGAGGGATCCCACCTCTACCGCCTTAAGGGCAGTGTCATCTAGCTTCAGACTCTGGGTCGGGGATACAACTGGGGAGGTTGACCAGTACCTCGCCCAGGCGGTCTCACCTTCTATGCTGAACAAGGGCCTTGCGGGGGGATACGAAGATTGGAAGGGATAGACAAGGAAGAGAGAAGGAAGCGGCCGTGGCCTTATGTAGGGACCATCCCGGCATTTGCCTGGAGGAGAAGTGAGAAACCACGGAAAACCACTTCCAGGATGGCTGAGGTGGGAATCGAACTCACCTCTACTCAGCTGACCTCCTGAGGCTGAGTGGACCCCGTTCCAGCCCTCGTACCACTGTTCCAATTCCTTGGCTGAGCCGGGAATCGAACCCGGGCCTCCGAGGGTTGCAGCTAATCACACTAACCACTACACCATAGAGGCGGAAATTATTATTATTATTATTATTATTATTATTATTATTATTATTATTATTATTATTATTATTATTATTATATTTTCAGCCCTTTGGCTGAATGATCGGCGTAGTGCTGTTCAGTTCAGAGGGCCCTGGATTTGATTCCCTGCCGGGTTGGTGATTTTCACAATACAGTAGGTTAAATGGTTAGTTCGCTTGGTTCGGGGAATGGGTGTTTGTACTGTCCCCAACATCCCTGCAACTCACACAACACACAACACTATCTTCCACTAAAATAACACACAGTTTCCTACACGCGGCAGATGCTGCCCACCCTCGTCGGAATGTCTGGCCTTACAAGAACTGCACCATACTGGAAATAGCCATACAAAATTATATTATTATTAATAGCATATTAATTAACGTGTATATATTATATACGTAGTGCCCCCATGGTTCAGGCGGCAGCGCGATGGTCTCTCACCGCTGGGTGCCGTTGTTCAAATCCCGGTCACTCCATGTGAGATTTGAACTGGACAAACCGGAGCCGGGATAGAAACTTTAATTACACCAACATTTCCCAATATCATTTCATTTCATCTGTCTTGTCATTAATCATTGCCCCCAGAGGAGTGCGACAGGTTCCTATCCTCGTCTCTAGATGGGGGCCTTCATTCAATACATTCCTGACGCGGTCAAATGACTGGAAACAGGCTGTGGATTTTCATACCACATATGTATATGTTCATAATGACTTGGGTTTATACCTGACAGAGCCTCAATAACTTGTTTGTTTTATGTTTTTTTTTTTTGTTTTTTGCTATTTGCTTTACGTCGCACCGACACAGATAGGTCTCATGGTGACGATGGGGTAGGAAAGGCCTAGGAATGGGAAGGAACCGGCCGTGGCCTTAATTAAGGTAGAGTCCCAGCATTTGCCTGGTGTGTAAATGGGAAACCACGGAAAACCATCTTCAGGGCTGCCGACAGTGGGGTTCGAACCCACTATCTCCCGATGCGAGCTCACAGCTGCGCGGCCCTAAACCGCACGGCCAACTCGCCCGGTGCCTCAATAAATAATTAAATAAAAACTGCATATAAACACGAAGAAATCCACACAGATAAACAAACCAGAGCACCCTGTCGTAGATTCGTCCTTCACTGTCTTACTTTTAAAACCACAACCAGAACGTTTAGCGAGGGAGAAAGCAGAGTTCAACGCGTGGGAACAAGGCGATGATATTCTCTTTCTGGGAAAGTTACCTCCGGTTACTGAGATATGCAGCTGTCAATGTTGTCTTGTCAAGCCTCACTGAACACAATTCAGTTTTCTAGAGCAACGAAAAGTGAAATGTTTTTGTTCTTGTTTCAGATTGCGGAGTGAGCAACGTCGTCAACCATCGGCAGCCTCGTAACGTGTCGTCATCGCCGGTAAAGGGCCGTATTATTAACGGCAAGCAGAGCCGCAAAGGGGCGTGGCCATGGCAGGTGAGCTGACTCATCTATGTTTGTCCCGCTACCTTTACCTCATATACCGGGTGGGAGATCCCCGCAGCCTGGTCCCCTCGCTACGCCCCGAGTTGACTGAACCGGAAGTTACGTAGTGGTGACGTCATGCAAAGATAATTTGTCACTTTGTCGCGCCAGATTCAAATACTTCTCGAGTCATTCATTCAATGCTCGTGAGTTCGGCTCCTTGGTTGAATGGTCAGCGTAGTGGTTTTTGGTTCAATGGGCCCGCGATTTGATTCCCGGCTGGGTCGGGGATTCTAACCACGTTTAATTAACATTCCTCCAGTTCGGGGGCTGGGTGTTACTGATAGTCTTAACACACATCTTCATTTATATACAACATATCACGCTACCAACCACCGCAGAAAATGCAGTAGCAAATACATCCTACCACGTAAAGTTGGCGTCAGAAAGGGTACCCGGCCGTAAATCTAAGCTTAATCTACGTGACAACCCGAGGTAGCTAGGAAGAAGCTAGGGAAGAAGAAGAAGATTATATGCTCGTCACGTCCGGCTCCTTGGCTGAAAGGCCAGCGTAGCTGTTTTCGGTTCAGAGGTCCTGGGTTCGATTTCCGGGAGAGTCGGAGATTTTAACCTTACATGAAAATGAAAATGAAAATGAAAACCTACAACCTGTTTTCCAGTCTTTGACCGGGTCAGGGATGCAATGAATGAAACATATATAGGCTGTTATTACAATGGGGTCGCCACTCCCAAGGTGATTTTTATTAATGAGTGATAAATGCTATGAAATGATAATGGAGAGTGTTGCTGGAATGAAAGATGACAGGGAAAACCGGAGTACCCGGAGAAAAACCTGCCCTGCCTCCGCTTTGCCCAGCACAAATCTCACATGGAGTCACCGGGATTTGAACCACGGTATCCAGCGGTGAGAGGCCGACGCGCTGCCGTCTGAGCCACGGAGGCTCCTTAACCTTACATATACTCTCCTATTATTCGACTCCTTGGCTGAATGGTCAGCATCGAGGCCTTCGGTTCAGAGGGTCTCGGAATTGATTCCTAGCAGAGTCGGGGATTTTAATCACGTATTATGCCTATTAATTCTTCTGGCCTGGGGACTGGGTGTTTATGTTTCTCCTAGCACTCTCCTTTTCACATTCACACAACACACCGCACTATCAACCACCACAGAAACACACATTGCGAATGCATCCTTCCACACAGGGCCGGCATCAGGTAAGACATCCGGCCGTGAAACAAAGCCAAATCCACAAGTATGACACAATTCGCACCCACGACCCGACAGATGTGGGAAAAGCTGTTGAAGAACAATAAGAACTCGTCTTCATTAATGATCCCTGGAATGTCCTTCCTGGAACCTGTTTCTAAGATAGCATAGTTATATATGAAGCTACTGGTATCAAATGGACCAATCTCCAATTTTCGTCAAAATTGAGTTACTAACACCCTTGTATTGTACTACTAGCCCTCTACTAATCTATGTTGTTTGCTTTTTTGCCGAAAAGAAAATTGTTACCGTTTCAGGGCATTCAAGTACGACGTTGCTTTCAAATAGAACAATCTTCACCATTTGTTTGAATCAAGAGGAACAATCTCCATAAGTACCAATCACCTCTTTCCGTTCCGGTCATGTGAATGCTGTTGTATTGTTTCAGAGGAGTTATAAAGTCAGACTGTCTTACTAATTTGTCTGATTTGTAGTTATATTTGAGGTATATTCGGTGTTTTGAAACTATATGAAGGTGCATGAATATATTACATTACCAAAACAAGCTGTAACCTTCTTAGTAGTGTTCCGTGATTGGTACTGTGCCCTACAATACCCTGGTTGCAGTCAAGCAATTGCTGAGAACCAACCAGGTGTATTATAGTGGATAACTTACTCACCAAACGATGAGTAACCTTGACACATAGCTTACCTGAATAGTAAATCCTCTTCTGCTTCACAGCATAACTCAGTCGGAGAAAAGGGGGTAAGTGGGTAAAAATGGGTCAGCGAAACCAAAAAAATATGAAGAGGAATTTTGCTATCAAGATATAAACTAACACAAGCTAAAATAATAAAATGTGTGAGTTGCAAATTTTGGTTAAAATAACCAAATTGTTTTACAAAATGAGAGTAAGATGACTAACATATAAATGAATAACAAGTTTGTACAATGAATTCTTCTTCCGTTTATACTAACATACAAATTATGATCTTCTATCGTCGTCTGCGGAAATGACGTGAAAAGTCCGCACCCCCCAAACATAGATGCTTCGGGGGTCTGGATTTTATAAATAGACGGGCTAGCCAACCGGCTCGGCTGTAAATGGGCCCCTTTAGACAGAGACTTTATTGTACAAGCCAGACATGTAGAGAGTTTCCGTAGCAAGTGACGTCAGTAACCTTCCCCTTTTGCGAGCCTGTGAGCCAGCTCGACTCGAGCGCCACTCTGAACCGCGGTGATTTACGAGCGGCTGACAAGTTGTAAACAAACCAACAGGCGAACTTCCAGCCATTTCAATATTAGCCCCATTCAAGATCACCAGGCCCTCTTATAATACAACTCACGTGTAAGTACAACACATATTCTTATTCATACAGTGCGAAACACAGCACTCTAAATTTATTCATAATTCAAGCTCACCTAGAGCCTTTATTCCATAACTATAATTTCACTTCATATGCCTGCATTCATTGCGCAAATTAGGGCTCTTATCTATCGTTTCTGGGCTTCTCAAATACATGTTCCTCGTTTCTGATTTATTTATGCGTGCGTTCATGGCAAACTCGAATTCGTGCAAAACCCCAGGTGCATTAAGGAACTATAGAAGGTCTTATAGCAGTACGTCTGCCAACAAACGACTTATCTCTAACATGCTTTATGCTTTCTAGCTAGGCCCTTAGACTCTTGGTCTATCTATAAGAAACTTTAGACTGTGCAAGTCTCCTGGTTGATGAAATCACAACTACCCTTTTATCAGTGACTGAAGGCATTATGTACAACAGTCATGACACAAATGAAAGCAAATAATGAAATCTAGCATGCAAATTAAACTATTCTAATCGTGTGGGTCCTGGGCATAAATTTATGTACAGGTGCCCGAGGACACATTTATTATTTACATGTTAACTTCAAACGTAAATTTACATGTTTAAACAGTTGAAGCTATCCTATCTCTGCTCCAAGCTGAGAAACTAGACTTTGTCTGCCCTGCATTCTGCAATTACACCTGAGCAGTTCTCCTTGTGGACATGCGACCTAGTAAGCCATGGTAATGTTGTGGATGGAAGGCAGCAGTCCGGGGTTCGTGACTGGTGTCATCACGAGACTCTGCGTTGTTCCGCTTGATGCTCGTGCTGGTGAGTTGATCACCGCCATCTCGTTGTTTACGTTGCCTCGACTGGATGCGATGTAGGCGGGTCCTTGTTCGCTGCCTCGCTGCGGTGAAGGATGTCCCGTTATTTGCACGTACCACAGCTCCCAGCGTGATGAATTTTTAGTATCAGGTGAATTCGTGATGTTAGAGAACTGCAAGGAAAACCATGTTATTACGTATTCTTATTTCGATGCCTAGGTTCCCTTCTTGTCTTCTAACTCATTCCCTTAGCTATCTACTGTCATTGAAGTTTATCTTTATGAAACAGTCACACGATTCCCAGTAGAAATTGAACTTATAATTGACCAAGATTAATCTGACATACTTGAAACAATACTGTCTTTCCGAGCATACACTAACTTGTAACGCTAATTGAGAACACGTTAGCATCAGATTGTTACATACAACTTTGCGTGGAAAAGTTAATGCCAAAGAAATATTTTTAAGAAAACAAATTCAGTCAGTTTGCTGTATAAAGTTCCTATTTACATCTCACAAGATTGTTACTTACATGTCACCAGGACAATGCAGTCTCTAACTGCGATGCGTTGAGACAAAGGCTCTCTTCTCGTCGTTGAGTAGCCGTCAGGCATGAACACCTTTCAGTCAGCGATGCGCAGAGCGAATACTCCTCGCTTTTTTTTTTTTTCGGGGGGCCCCCGAAGCCCGCTCCCCCCGCGTGACCAACGACTCAATCTACATGGCCTCCGACATGCTATTATTTCTAAGAAGAAGAAAGAGATAGCAGGGAAGAGTGGGAAGTAATACAAGGAGTATCTGCCTGTTTCCATGTCAGACACGCTACCAGGCGATATTGTATTAGGTATATGGTGTTGAAGTTTGGTATTGAAGGGTCAGGGAAAAACCACATAGGCAGAAAGAAGAAAGAGCCTACATGTAAAACATGCAAGGATGTGGGCTGGGAAAAGACCAGAGGTTGTGTTAGTTAGGAACAGGTAACATGCACAAAACATAAACCAATTCCTTGCCATTCCATCGTCTGGGGATCAGTCCGTCTGGGCACTGCTGTGACTAGCACGGTCCTTGCCGGCTGCGGAGCCATGCGTCAAATACCACTAGGGCCTGTCGCACGACTCCACCTCCTTGGGGTACCTCGTACCCAGTCTCCGATCCCGGAGAGTGAGGCCAAGCCCGCCGAGGCGGGGGCCTCCTGGAAGGGGGTGGGTCATGGCGCCGGGCCTCCTTCCTCTCTGCCCGCGCCATGGCCCGGTAGACAGGGCAACTGCGATGGGAGGCCGGGTGGCCCCCCGAGCAGTTGGCGCACACCGGCGCGTCTCTAAGTGCTGCGCAGGCCGTGTAGTGGTGATCACCACCACAACGGTTGCACCTCACCTCGAGCCCACAGCTGACCTGACGGTGGCCCCACCTCAGGCAGCGGAAACACTGCAAGAGCTGCTGAGGGGGACGTTTTATTCTCACCTGACTGCCGCTACCCGCTGAGGTCCTCTCCTGATTGGCTCCTCGGTTGACTGCTGTCCTGGGAGCAGTCCTGGGTTGCGGCCTGGCGGTCCTCTCCTGGTGAGCCAGCGACGCCTTCTGCTTCCTGGTGCGGCGTCGTCTTCTTCTTCTTCCCGGGGGTTGCTTCTCGACGGGGGAAGAGGCCTCGTCCTGGTGGCCCTCCTCCCGGCCTGATGACCCCAGGGCAGCTGATGGCTCTGCTGCGTCGCCGTCTTCTTCCTTCTCCTGGCTGGCGGCAGCGGCGTCGGTCGGTGCTAACGCCTGAGTGCGTTCCCTGTCCTGTGGGGCGCACATCGAGGTCTGCAGCTCGACAGACATGCTGGCAGGCTGGGCCTGGACAGCAGCCTCAGAACGCCTGGGGGCGTCCTCCTCCACTGAAGTCGCACAGTCGCGGCGCCAGGGGGCGTCATGCCCCACCTCCGTGATGGCGTCGCTGGTCGCCGGCTGGGTGGCCAGGACTAGGTCGGTATTAACCGCCCTATTCCTTAGCCTCCTCGGCGTCTCCCTGGTCTCCGTCGCGGCCCTGACTGCGCCGGTGTTCATCCCTGGCACGCCGTCCCTCCCTGGTAGACGGATGACCTGGAACAGAGTAGAAAGCTCCTTCTCTGCGTCGCGCATCCGCTCCTGGTCGTGATGCCGGATAATGAGGCCTCCTGGTAGGAAGCTCTCGATGGCCATGGTTGTCGAGATGATCCTGCCTCCTCGGCGAGGGCGCCGCATTCTGTCCAGGACGAGGCCCCGTTCAGAAATTACAGGGCGCCCCGGCCTGTAGTATACGAGCAGCGCCTCGTACTCCGGATCGGTGTGGCCTTCGGAGAAGAAAAAGCCATCAGGGGGGTCGCACCCGTCCCTGTACGGCTCCGTCTCCACCTCGATATCCGGCTCCGGCTCGGGTGCAGGCGTCTCGTTGTCCTCCGCTGTCCAGCAGTAGTCCGGGGATCGCCACACGTCCGTCTTCTTCATCCTGGTCCTCCTGAAAGAGAATAAGAATAAGCGAGCACTGAGAAGTGCTCAGCTCAGACAAAAGCTCTTTCGAAGTCGTACTAATAAGTACAGCTGCCTGGTTAGCACTTGAAAGTACTGAGCGCCTGGCAAGGAGAGAGAAAGTGGAGCGACAGGCACGTACGACCTCTCGCTACGACAGTCAGCTGCTCCTTAATACTCCTCGCGTCCTTGCGGGCTCTATTTATGAAGGAGCGTTATCCACGCCCGCGAGATCTTCTTGTGTGGTCCACTCGAAAGCGTGTACGCGGAGATGGAAATTCTCTCACGGTACTCGAGATAATTATTCATTAATTCGTTGAGATTACCGGCATGTAGCATATCAAAATGCGCAGAAAATTATGCTCATTCCAACTATTATTTCCAAATCTCGCTATTACTCGTGTGGGCGGAAATAATCAATGAGTTTCGTTTCCATCCAAGCTGAATTCCCCGCGGTTTCTCATGAAGTTGCTAGCGTCGGACGCTATAAGATAAGTGGTTAGCGTGGGTTCATAAATTTAATTGTTCATGCTGGACACTTCAGCTCGCTACTGACGCTCTGCTCTCTAAAAGAGCGCGCAATGTCGCGTCCTATTGCACAATAATATGAAATGTAATGTCCTTCCTTTGTGGTATCATCGGCCATATAATAATTGTCTCTATTAGACCATGAACGGAACGGTTCAATACAATGCCACAAAAGTTGACACTTGCGAGGAAATGGACCGTGGATCAAACGAAATGGAAATCAGTTGTTGCTAAAAATCTGAGACAATAATAACCTGTGCAGAGGAGGAGGAGAAAGAGGAGGAGGAGGAGGAGGAGGAAGAGGAGGAGGGGAAAAGATGAAAAACATGGAAAGCAATTTCAAACAAAATTTTATGTTAGGAACAGTAAAAGTACAAAGGTTCCTGTATGTCAGCAAGCTTTTCTGAACACCCTTCATGTCTCCAGAAAGCGTGTTAATACTATAGCTAAAACATATGCACGAATAAGTAAGCCCCCTGTTGAAAATCGCAGGGATGATAAGAAGACACAAATATTCTGACCAAACAAAGGAAAGCCTTGTGAAATTTATATCTTCCTTAGTGTGTGTTGAATCACACTATTGCCGTAATTAGTCAACGCTGAGAATGTACTGGCCTTATGAATTAAGTGTTTTTCCGCGTAGATAATACTACCCGTCACTTTTGTAACAACATTAAATAAACGTACGGTATAGTGTCATTCTTGACCTTTCAATTTACTGTAAAGTATATAAATAATATTTGAATGGTATTTATACTCAAATAATGAGTGTATATATCAGAACTCTGTATTTTATTTACAGAAAGATCAATCTCCATGCATGTTGATATCAAGAAAGAGCAATATCCACGAAAATCGTTCAGGTTGTATCAACAGGCACAAGCTCCAAGATAAAATTCGATATTTTAATCTAATTAACTATTAATCATACGCTTGGTTTTCTTTGAATATTCGCATACAACCCGTCTTCTGTATGTATAAGACAAAACCAAACGCATTAGATAAAAATTGAATCCTACTGTAAAATGTAGGAAAGTGAAGATTGCTCCTTTCGATTCCAATAGCTTCATATAGCCTATAATTAATCTGGAAGAAATAAGAATTACTGAAATCGCTTGAGTGGATCATGGGATTCACTTCCAGACAAACAAGCAAACTTCTAAAAAAGTTTCACCATCGGAATGTTGGCCGCATTGTAGGGGAAGTGGTGGTGTACACATTTCTAATCAATAGATTGCGTGCCAAAAGCCTGGATTAAATTCCAAACCTCTCCGCAGTGCTCATATACAATGAGGGCATATGACGCTGTTGATGGTGATTCGTCCGTCGGATGGCGACGTTAAGCCGTCGGATGGGGACGTTAAGCCTTGAACAGACCCCTTGGTACTATTCGACAGGAGTAGGCTATGTCCCTGCACCCGGTTTCACCCTCTCCCTACTATCATATAGCACGTCAGTTCATTTGATCTCATTAAATCCTCTGATGAGGTTGACGTCAGGAAGGGCATCCGGTCATAAAAACACGCCACGATACATTCATCTCACCTCATACCCGACCCCGTAGGGAAACGAGACAAGGGTTGGACAAACAAACAATTTAGCGAATACCTTTTTTTTACGTGTACAGGAAACCGACACCGTGAGTAGTATAATGGGAGAGTTCGGCCGCCACCTCCACCTCAGGCTCCCAGTGGCCACCTCCACCTCCACCTCAGCCAGAGGCCTCCCAGTGGCCACCTCCACCTCCACCTCAGCCAGAGGCCTCCCAGATGCCTCCTCCACCTCCCGCGGGAAATTTGAATTTGTAAACAAAGCCACGTGCTTTTTGACAGCTGTCATCGACAACAACGCATCGCTAACCTCAGTACTGCCATCTTGACGGGCCTAAACCTCAGTAGTGCCAACTTAACCTCACTAGCTCGAGATAAACAAAGCCACGTGTTTTTTGACAGCCACGTGCTTTTTGACAGATTTGTAAACAAAGCCACGTGCTTTTTGACAGCTGTCATCGACAACAACGCATCGCAAACCTCAGTACTGCCATCTTGACGGGCCTAAACCTCAGTAGTGCCAACTTAACCTCACTAGCATGAGGTAAACAAAGCCACGTGTTTTTTGACAGCCACGTGCTTTTTGACAGATTTGTAAACAAAGCCACGTGCTTTTTGACAGACAACAACGCATCGCTAACCTCAGTACTGCCATCTTGACGGGAATAAACCTCAGTAGTGCCAACTTAACCTAACTAGCTCGAGATAAACAAAGCCACGTGCTTTTTGACAGCCACATGCTTTTTGACAGCTGCCATCCGCCATCTTTAAACTACAGAGCGCTGTGCTGCCCTCTTGCGTCACCTGTCATCGGCAGTGCTGCCATCTTGGCGGGCCTAAACCTTAGTGCTACCAACTTAACCTCACTAGCTCGAGATAAACAAATCCACGTGCTTTTTGACAGCCACGTGCTTTTTTGACAGCTGTCATCCGCCATCTTTAATCCATAGAGCACAGTGCTGCCCTCTTTAGCTACTTACCTTTGAAATGTGGTGGCGGATAATTTGAAAAATGCTTTTTGACAGCAGCCATCTTGCATCGCAAACCTCAGTGCTGCCCTCTTTAGCTAGATACCTGTGGTAGCAGACAATTCCACGTGACAGCAGCCATCTTTAATCAAGAGAGCACCGTGCTGCCCTCTATGTGGTGGCGGCAAATTGAAAAATTCCACGTGCTCTTGTTTGGAAACAAACTCACGTGCTTTTTTGACAGCTACCATCCACCATCTTTAATCAACAGAGCACAGTGCTGTACTCTTTAGCTAGATACCTTTGAAATGTGGTGGCGGCAATTTGAAAAATTCTATGTGCTCTTGTTGGGAAACAAAGCCACGTGCTTTTTTGACAGCTGTCATCCGCCATCTTTAATCAACAGAGCACCGTGCTACTATCATGCGGGCAATTTCATCACCTGTCATCCGCCATCTTTAATCCACAGAACACCGTGCTGCCCTCTTTATGACTACTACCTTAAGCATGTAGTAGCGGGCAATTTGAAAAGTTCTGTTAGCTATCATCCGCCATCTTTAATCAAGAGAGCACCGTGCTGCCATCTTTAGCTAGATACCTTTGAAATGTGGTGGCGGCAAATTGAAAAATTCCACATGCTCTTGTTTGGAAACAAACTCACGTGCTTTTTGACAGCTACCATCCGCCATCTTTAATCAACAGAGCATAGTGCTGCCCTCTTTAGTTTGAAATGTGGTGGCGGCAAATTCCACATGCTCTTGTTTGGTAAACATAGCCACGTGCTTTTTTGACAGCTATCATCCGCCATCTTTAATCCAGAGAGCACCGTGCTGCCCTCTTTATCGCAGTAGATGTAAATTCGTCACCTGTCATACGCAGTGCTGCTATCTTTAGCTAGATACCTTTGAAATGTAGTGGTGGATAATTTAAAAAGAAAAATTCTACAGCAGTCCTCTCTCGACGCTAATTGCATAAGATGGCGGCTATACATGACTCCTTAAGGGTGCTTACGCAAGATGGCTGCTATACACAGGTTCTTATGAGACGCCCTTGGGATGCTTGCGCAAGATGGTGGTTATACAAGGCTCCTTATGAGACACCCTAGTGATGCTTGCGCAAGATGGCGGTTGCTCTTATGAGGCGGCTTAAGGGTCCTTGCACAAGATGGCTAGAGACGCCCTAAGGATGCTTGCGCAAGATGGCGGACACAAGATGGCGGCTATACACGTCTCCTTATGAGACGCCTTAAGGGTGCTTGCGCAAGATGGCTGCTGCTCTTAGCTTAGAGGCTAACGTGTCGTGCTAGTTCGATTCATTAAATTTAGGGCTTAAATGCAAAATGTTAAATATCTCGAAAGCAGTGCACCGTAGAGCAAAACGGACAAAATTTTTCTGCCTAATACCTAGGTTCGCAGTATGAGGAACAAGAAAATCATAGTCTAATGATGGGATCAACGGTTCGGTTCCTACTTAGGCCCTTTGGCATTTGCTCTGTTTTAGCTTGTATTGAAGCGAGTCTTCGTAACATGATCAGGTTTAGCTATGGTAGAGAGTATAACGTGCCGTGCAGGTTCGATTCATTAAATTTGGAGGCTTAAATGCAAAATGTTAAATATCTCGAAAACGGACAAAATTTTTCCGCCTAATACGTAGGTTCGTAGTATCAGGAACAAGAAAAAACATAGTCTATTGATGAGATCAACGGTTCGATTCCTACTTAAGCCCTTTGGCATTGGCAGCTATCTATTTCTACAAGATGGTGGCTGCTCTTATGAGACACAAGATGGCTTGAGACGTCCTAGGGATGCTTACGCAAGATGGCGGACACAAAATGGTGACTATACATACCTCCTTATGAGACGGCCTAGGGGTGCTCGCACAAGATGGCGGCTACTCTGATGAAGAAAGCTAGCTTAGAGGCTACTGCGCAAGATAACAGCTGCTGTTATGCATGCGGTGGAGGGCAATTTGAAATTCTATGTGCTTAATCAACAGAGCACCCTGCTGCCCTCTTTAGCTGAAATGTGGTGGTGGATAATTTGAAAAATTCTTTTGACAGCTATCATCTTTAAACAAAGGCGACTATACATAGGCTGTTAAGGCCTTATCATTCTCCTCCTCCTCCTCCTCCTCCTCCTCCTCCTCCTTCTCTACCTCCTCCTCCGCCTCTTATGTCAAGGCATAGCTTTATATCGTACAAGATTAAACCTGCATCGCGAAGGCAAGCGTGTGCAGCGATAACATTATTGTGCATGTTTAGACTTTCGAAACATAAGAAGAGTAGAATCAAACGCTGTACTCGATACGACATGTGATCAGAACATTGACTGATGCGTTCAGAAAACAAAATAAGTGATCAAGACTAGAATCGAACAATGTACTCAATACATCATGTGTTTAGAATATGTCAGGGGATACGCTTGTTCTAAGAAGATCAGATTGAAACATAACAAGACTAGAATAGAACACTGTAATCGATGTTGTTAACTTCAACATGTGATCAGAACATTGATTGATGTGTTCAGAACACAAAATAAGTGATCATGACTAGAATCGAACACTGTACTCGATACAACATGTGATCAGAACATTGATCGATGTGTTCAGAACACGAAATAAGTGATCAAGACTAGAATCGAACACTGTACTCAATACAACATATGTTTAGAACATGTTAGGGGGTACCCTCGTTCTAAGAAGATCAGAATGAAACATAACAAGACTAGAATCGAACACTGTAATCGATGTTGTTAACCTCAACATATGATCAGAACATTGTTTGATGTGTTCAGAGCAAAAGTACAATTTTGATGATTTGCGCAGCTAACTCGCTCGGTAAACGATATAGCCAAAGTATAACTTCAAATTATTTACCTTCCATCATTCGTCTTGTGTGTAAAAATCAGTCGAACAAGTTATCGCATAAACATGGCTGAAAAAAAATCGTAATAGGGTATGGAACCCAGGGGTTACATCTTATCAGAAGGGCAAAAAGGATGAAAGGACTCTTCCTCCTCCTTACCGCACATTCCTTGGCTAAAGGGCTAATGGGCTAAAGGGCTAATGGGCTAATGGGCTAAAGGGCTAAAGGTGCAACAACCTCATCGATCGCTATCAGCAAGAACGCTTGTACTTTGTTAAGTGTAGAAAATTAATCTTTATTGGTAAATGGTTTTATGTTCAGAACAAGGAATGGAACCTAGGGGTTACGTCTTACCTAATAAAATCCCCGAGGTGCGATGAGTTACGTTTTTCGAACTAGTGTTTGGAACACTGAACTTTTCAAGATGGCAAGAGTGAGGTTAGCAATGTTCTGTTGTTGGATTTTAAATTCCGCGCTACAACATGCATAAGGTGACAGCCCTTGAGGTTTACTCCCGTAAAGATGGCAAGAGTGAGGTTAGCAATGTTCCGTTGTTGGATTTTTAAAATTCCCCGCTATAACATGCAAAAGGTGGCAGCCTTGAGGTTTACCGCCGTAAAGATGGCAGCAGTGAGGTTAGCGACGCTCTATTGTCCTTCAAAGTGAGGTTAGGGTTCGTCAAGAAGACAGCTGTCAAAAAAGCACGTGGCTATGTTTACCAAACAAGAGCACGTGGTCGTGACGTCACGGTCACGTAATCAATCCTTAGCTCGACGTCGCTAAGAGCAGCATTAGGATTAGCTATGCTTAAAAGTCTTGGGAACAGAGCAGCAGTATGAATTGCTATGTTTCAAAGCGTGTACACATCACCTATCGATTTTACATACATCGACCATCGAACTAAACTTCATCCGCTAGATCGTGCTGCTATCTTAGCATGACTTTAAAGTACAATGAATAGCCATGTTTCAAAGCGTGTACACATTACCTATCGATTTTGCACGCATCGACTCTCGTACTAAACTTCTCCCGCTAGATTGTGCTGCTATCTTAGCATGACTAAGATGCATGAACTGAAAGTACGAAGAATAACCATGTTTTAAAGCGTGTACACATTACCTATCGACTTTGCATGTATCGACTCTCGTACTAAACTTCTGCAGGTAGATTGTGCTGCTATCTTAGCATAACTTATACGCATGAACTTAAAGTACAGAGAATAGCTATGTCTCAAAGCGTGTACACATTACTTATTGATTTTGCATGCAACAAATATCGTACTAAACTTCTTCCTCTAGATTGTACTGCTATCTTAGCATAACTTATACACATGAACTTAAAAGTAGAAAGAATAGCCATGTTTCAAAGCGTGTACACATTACTTATTGATTTTGCATGCATCAAATATCGTACTAAACTCCTTCCGCTAGATTGTGCTGCTATCTTAACACAACCTATACGCATGACCTTAAAGTAAAAAGGTGTGTACACATCACCTATCGATTTTGCATGCATCGAATCTCGTACTGAACTTCGTCCGCTAGATTGTGCTGGTATCTTAGCATAACTTATACACATGAACTTAAAAGTACAAAGAATAGCCATGTTTCAAAGCGTGTACACATCAACTATCGAATTTGCATGTATTGACTCTCGTACTAAACTCCTTCCGCTAGATCGTGCTGCTATCTTAGCATAACCAATACGCATGACCTTAAAGTAAAAAAGAATAGCCATGTTTCAAAGTGTGTACACATTACCTATCGACTTTGCATGCAACAAATATTGTACTAAACTTCTTCCGCTAGGTTGTGCTGCTATCTTAGCATAACCTGTACGCATGTACTTAAAGTACAAAGAATAGCCATGTTTCAAAGCGTGTACACATTACTTATTGATTTTGCATGCATCAAATCTCGTACTAAATTTATTCCGCTAGATTGTGCTGCTATCTTAGCATAACCTATACCAATGAACTTAAGGTACAATGATTAGTCATGTTTCAAAGCGTGTACACATCAACTATCGAATTTGCATGTATCGACTCTCGTACTAAACTTCTGCAGGTAGATTGTGCTGCTATCTTAGCATAACTAAGACGCATGAACTTAAAGTACAAAGAATAGCTATGTCTCAAAGCATGTACACATTACCTATCGATTTTACAAGCATCGACTCTCGTACTAAACTTCTTCCGCTAGATTGTGCTGGTATCTTAGCATAACCTATACGCATGGCCTTAAGGTACAAAGAATAGCCATGTTTCAAAGCGTGTACACATTACCTATCGATTTTGCATGCATTGACTCTCGTACTAAACTTCTTCCGCTAGATTGTGCTGACATCTTAGCATAACTTATACACATGAACTTAAAAGTACAAAGAATAGCCATGTTTCAAAGCATGTACACATTACCTCTGGATTTTGCATGCATTGACTCTCGTACTAATCTCCTCCCGCTAGATTGTGCTGCTATCCTAGCATAACCTATACGCATGACCTTAAAGTAAAAAGAATAGCCATGTTTCAAAGTGTGTACACATCTCATTCGATTTGCATGCAACAAATATCGTACTAAACTTCTTCCGCTAGATTGTGCTGCTATCTTAGCATAACTAAGATGCATGAACTGAAAGTACGAAGAATAACCATGTTTTAAAGCGTGTACTCATTACTTATCGATTTTACATACATCGACTCTCGTACTAAACTTCTTGCGCTAGATTGTGCCGCTATCTTAGCATAACCTGTACGCATGAACTTAAAGTACAAAGAATAGCCTTGTTTCGAAACGTTTACACATTACCTAATGATTTTGCACGAAACGACTATCATACTAAACATTTCCCACTAGATTGTGCTAAAATCATGTAAGTGTGCTGCTATCTTAGCATAACCTATCGATTTTACATGCATCTACTATCGTACTAGACTTCTTCCGCTAGAGCATGTAGCAATCGCTTTTGAGTATCCCTAACCCATGTGCATGAACTTAAAGCATAAAGATGAGCTATGTTCTAAAGCGTGTACACATCACCTATCGATAATGTATGTATCGAATATCGTACTAAACTTCTCCTGCTAGAGCGTACGAGTATCGCTTGTGCGTGCACGAACTTAAAGCATAAAGAATAGCAATGTATAAAATCTTGTAAACAAAGCAGCAGCATTACGTATAGTTAAGATTAAATGCGTGCACACATCATGTATCCATGACGCACACAGTACTAAACTTATTCCATTAGAATGTACAAAGTTCGCATGTGTTTGTGCTGCTATCTTAGCATAGCCTATGTGAATGAACTTAAAGCTTAGAGAATAGTGATGTATAAAAATCTTGTGAACATAGCAGAGTGTTAACTACGTAGGTGTAGACATTGAACTTTACATGCTGAGGCAGCATACTACGTGACCGTGACGTCACGACCACGTGCTCTTGTTTGGTAAACATAGCCACGTGCTTTTTTGACAGCTGTCTTCTTGACGAACCCTAACCTCACTTTGAAGGACAATGGAGCGTCGCTAACCTCACTGCTGCCATCTTTACGGCGGTAAACCTCAAGGCTGCCACCTTTTGCATGTTATAGCGGGGAATTTTAAAAATCCAACAACGGAACATTGCTAACCTCACTCTTGCCATCTTTACGGGAGTAAACCTAAGGGCTGCCACCTTATGCATGTTGTAGCGCGGAATTTAAAATCCAACAACAGAACATTGCTAACCTCACTCTTGCCATCTTGAAAAGTTCAGTGTTCCAAACACTAGTTCGAAAAACGTAACTCATCGCACCTCGGGGATTTTATTAGGTAAGACGTAACCCCTAGGTTCCATTCCTTGTTCTGAACATAAAACCATTTACCAATAAAGATTAATTTTCTACACTTAACAAAGTACAAGCGTTCTTGCTGATAGCGATCGATGAGGTTGTTGCACCTTTAGCCCATTAGCCCTTTAGCCCATTAGCCCTTTAGCCTATTAGACCTTTAGCCAAGGAATGTGCAGTAAGGAGGAGGAAGAGTCCTTTCATCCTTTTTGCCCTTCTGATAAGATGTAACCCCTGGGTTCCATACCCTATCACGATTTTTTTTCAGCCATGTTTATGCGATAACTTGTTCGACTGATTTTTACACACAAGACGAATGATGGAAGGTAAATAATTTGAAGTTATACTTTGGCTATATCGTTTACCGAGCGAGTTAGCTGCGCAAATCATCAAAATTGTACTTTTGCTCTGAACACATCAAACAATGTTCTGATCATATGTTGAGGTTAACAACATCGATTACAGTGTTCGATTCTAGTCTTGTTATGTTTCATTCTGATCTTCTTAGAACGAGGGTACCCCCTAACATGTTCTAAACATATGTTGTAT
Organism: Anabrus simplex; assembly: GCF_040414725.1. Lineage (NCBI taxonomy): Eukaryota > Metazoa > Arthropoda > Insecta > Orthoptera > Tettigoniidae > Anabrus > Anabrus simplex. Next base: position 160,767,315 of record NC_090267.1, on the reverse strand, counting down.
TGAGTACAGTGTTCGATTCTAGTCTTGATCACTTATTTCGTGTTCTGAACACATCGATCAATGTTCTGATCACATGTTGTATCGAGTACAGTGTTCGATTCTAGTCATGATCACTTATTTTGTGTTCTGAACACATCAATCAATGTTCTGATCACATGTTGAAGTTAACAACATCGATTACAGTGTTCTATTCTAGTCTTGTTATGTTTCAATCTGATCTTCTTAGAACAAGCGTATCCCCTGACATATTCTAAACACATGATGTATTGAGTACATTGTTCGATTCTAGTCTTGATCACTTATTTTGTTTTCTGAACGCATCAATCAATGTTCTGATCACATGTCGTATCGAGTACAGCGTTTGATTCTACTCTTCTTATGTTTCGAAAGTCTAAACATGCACAATAATGTTATCGCTGCACACGCTTGCCTTCGCGATGCAGGTTTAAACTTGTACGATATAAAGCTATGCCTTGACATAAGAGGCGGAGGAGGAGGTAGAGAAGGAGGAGGAGGAGGAGGAGGAGGAGGAGGAGGAGAATGATAAGGCCTTAACAGCCTATGTATAGTCGCCTTTGTTTAAAGATGATAGCTGTCAAAAGAATTTTTCAAATTATTCACCACCACATTTCAGCTAAAGAGGGCAGCAGGGTGCTCTGTTGATTAAGCACATAGAATTTCAAATTGCCCTCCACCGCATGCATAACAGCAGCTGTTATCTTGCGCAGTAGCCTCTAAGCTAGCTTTCTTCATCAGAGTAGCCGCCATCTTGTGCGAGCACCCCTAGGCCGTCTCATAAGGAGCTATGTATAGTCACCATTTTGTGTCCGCCATCTTGCGTAAGCATCCCTAGGACGTCTCAAGCCATCTTGTGTCTCATAAGAGCAGCCACCATCTTGTAGAAATAGATAGCTGCCAATGCCAAAGGGCTTAAGTAGGAATCGAACCGTTGATCTCATCAATAGACTATGTTTTTTCTTGTTCCTGATACTACGAACCTACGTATTAGGCGGAAAAATTTTGTCCGTTTTCGAGATATTTAACATTTTGCATTTAAGCCTCCAAATTTAATGAATCGAACCTGCACGGCACGTTATACTCTCTACCATAGCTAAACCTGATCATGTTACGAAGACTCGCTTCAATACAAGCTAAAACAGAGCAAATGCCAAAGGGCCTAAGTAGGAACCGAACCGTTGATCCCATCATTAGACTATGATTTTCTTGTTCCTCATACTGCGAACCTAGGTATTAGGCAGAAAAATTTTGTCCGTTTTGCTCTACGGTGCACTGCTTTCGAGATATTTAACATTTTGCATTTAAGCCCTAAATTTAATGAATCGAACTAGCACGACACGTTAGCCTCTAAGCTAAGAGCAGCAGCCATCTTGCGCAAGCACCCTTAAGGCGTCTCATAAGGAGACGTGTATAGCCGCCATCTTGTGTCCGCCATCTTGCGCAAGCATCCTTAGGGCATCTCTAGCCATCTTGTGCAAGGACCCTTAAGCCGCCTCATAAGAGCAACCGCCATCTTGCGCAAGCATCACTAGGGTGTCTCATAAGGAGCCTTGTATAACCACCATCTTGCGCAAGCATCCCAAGGGCGTCTCATAAGAACCTGTGTATAGCAGCCATCTTGCGTAAGCACCCTTAAGGAGTCATGTATAGCCGCCATCTTATGCAATTAGCGTCGAGAGAGGACTGCTGTAGAATTTTTCTTTTTAAATTATCCACCACCACATTTCAAAGGTATCTAGCTAAAGATAGCAGCACTGCGTATGACAGGTGACGAATTTACATCTACTGCGATAAAGAGGGCAGCACGGTGCTCTCTGGATTAAAGATGGCGGATGATAGCTGTCAAAAAAGCACGTGGCTATGTTTACCAAACAAGAGCATGTGGAATTTGCCGCCACCACATTTCAAACTAAAGAGGGCAGCACTATGCTCTGTTGATTAAAGATGGCGGATGGTAGCTGTCAAAAAGCACGTGAGTTTGTTTCCAAACAAGAGCATGTGGAATTTTTCAATTTGCCGCCACCACATTTCAAAGGTATCTAGCTAAAGATGGCAGCACGGTGCTCTCTTGATTAAAGATGGCGGATGATAGCTAACAGAACTTTTCAAATTGCCCGCTACTACATGCTTAAGGTAGTAGTCATAAAGAGGGCAGCACGGTGTTCTGTGGATTAAAGATGGCGGATGACAGGTGATGAAATTGCCCGCATGATAGTAGCACGGTGCTCTGTTGATTAAAGATGGCGGATGACAGCTGTCAAAAAAGCACGTGGCTTTGTTTCCCAACAAGAGCACATAGAATTTTTCAAATTGCCGCCACCACATTTCAAAGGTATCTAGCTAAAGAGTACAGCACTGTGCTCTGTTGATTAAAGATGGTGGATGGTAGCTGTCAAAAAAGCACGTGAGTTTGTTTCCAAACAAGAGCACGTGGAATTTTTCAATTTGCCGCCACCACATAGAGGGCAGCACGGTGCTCTCTTGATTAAAGATGGCTGCTGTCACGTGGAATTGTCTGCTACCACAGGTATCTAGCTAAAGAGGGCAGCACTGAGGTTTGCGATGCAAGATGGCTGCTGTCAAAAAGCATTTTTCAAATTATCCGCCACCACATTTCAAAGGTAAGTAGCTAAAGAGGGCAGCACTGTGCTCTATGGATTAAAGATGGCGGATGACAGCTGTCAAAAAAGCACGTGGCTGTCAAAAAGCACGTGGATTTGTTTATCTCGAGCTAGTGAGGTTAAGTTGGTAGCACTAAGGTTTAGGCCCGCCAAGATGGCAGCACTGCCGATGACAGGTGACGCAAGAGGGCAGCACAGCGCTCTGTAGTTTAAAGATGGCGGATGGCAGCTGTCAAAAAGCATGTGGCTGTCAAAAAGCACGTGGCTTTGTTTATCTCGAGCTAGTTAGGTTAAGTTGGCACTACTGAGGTTTATTCCCGTCAAGATGGCAGTACTGAGGTTAGCGATGCGTTGTTGTCTGTCAAAAAGCACGTGGCTTTGTTTACAAATCTGTCAAAAAGCACGTGGCTGTCAAAAAACACGTGGCTTTGTTTACCTCATGCTAGTGAGGTTAAGTTGGCACTACTGAGGTTTAGGCCCGTCAAGATGGCAGTACTGAGGTTTGCGATGCGTTGTTGTCGATGACAGCTGTCAAAAAGCACGTGGCTTTGTTTACAAATCTGTCAAAAAGCACGTGGCTGTCAAAAAACACGTGGCTTTGTTTATCTCGAGCTAGTGAGGTTAAGTTGGCACTACTGAGGTTTAGGCCCGTCAAGATGGCAGTACTGAGGTTAGCGATGCGTTGTTGTCGATGACAGCTGTCAAAAAGCACGTGGCTTTGTTTACAAATTCAAATTTCCCGCGGGAGGTGGAGGAGGCATCTGGGAGGCCTCTGGCTGAGGTGGAGGTGGAGGTGGCCACTGGGAGGCCTCTGGCTGAGGTGGAGGTGGAGGTGGCCACTGGGAGCCTGAGGTGGAGGTGGCGGCCGAACTCTCCCATTATACTACTCACGGTGTCGGTTTCCTGTACACGTAAAAAAAAGGTATTCGCTAAATTGTTTGTTTGTCCAACCCTTGTCTCGTTTCCCTACGGGGTCGGGTATGAGGTGAGATGAATGTATCGTGGCGTGTTTTTATGACCGGATGCCCTTCCTGACGTCAACCTCATCAGAGGATTTAATGACGTGACGTCACAGTACCTTGAGCTCTGTTGCTGCCTTAAAAAGTAAGAGCGGGAGAGAGAGTACAGTAGTAAATACTGTTTTGAGAGGATTTGATTTCACTGTTGGACTCTATGACTCATCAGTCAGCGTAGTGGCCTTCTGCTCATAGAGCCCTGGCTTCGATTCCTGGCCGGGTGAGAGTACGAACCACCGCAGAAAATGCAATAGTGACTGCAATCCTCCACTTAGGACTGGCGTTAAGAAGGGCATCACACAGTAAGACTAGACTTAATCCACATTAGTGCCCATCCTAGATTATTATAAAAAGGCCTAAAGAATAAGAGGGAATTGTTTCACGGCCAAACATGCCATAGACCGTAGGTCGTAGCAATATTGTTAAGGCTAGGTACAACACGTTTAGACGATATGTAGTTGCAACACCATGAACATGGGCACTTCAAATTTATGCAATGTTGACACACTTGAAGTGTATATGCTCTCTAACGTGTGACCCATCGTATTCATATAGTTGCCTTCTTTTTTTTTTTTTTACAATTTGTTTTACGTCGCACCGACACAGATGGGTCTTATAGTGACGACGGGATAGGAAAGGCCTGGGAGTGGAAAGGAATCATCCGTGGCATTCATTAAGGTACAGCCCCAGCATTTGCTTGGTGTGAAAATGGAAAAAACCACGGAAAATAATCTTCAGAACTGGCGACAGTGGGGCTCGAACCCACTATCTCCCGGATGCAAGCTCACAGCTGCGCACCCCTAACCGCACGGCCAACTCGCCCGGTCTTCATGTAGTGAACAGTAAATGAAATAGTGCCAGTTTATCTCATTCAAGACTAATTTAAGAAATATTTAGTCTCCCTGAAATTATTTTTGCCCTCATATCATCTTCAAAGTCATCATTAGAACTCGGATTTTAGGAAAAAGCCTATTTTGTTCCTTAATAGGTAACTTAAAATGAAGCTGTATTTATTGTTTCATGTAGTTGTAAGGTTAAAAGCTTTGGCCATATAGTGCCTAAAATTCCTAAATTGACGTTAGAACCTATGTTCGCCTATATCGCTATTTTTAATCTCTTAAAATGCTTTTAATTTATTGAGAGAAACTAATAATATTTGCGGACTCATTTTCAGCATCTTGAACAATATATAGGGTGTTAGGTGTATACGTGCAGATATTAAGCTAGTCGGCAAAGAAAAAGACATCTCACAATATATGCTATGTACTTTTTATCTTGTCCTATTAGTTTGCCCATAACTGAGCCAAATATTTCAGGACCTAATGTGTTTTGAACGGCCGTAGCAGGATATGCCGGTTACGTCATTCTGTCCACGCGTAGTGGAAGTACAGTAGCAGAGTCTAGGGCTTGTTGAACCTGTTTCTTATCGCAGGCCAACACATGTTGTTGTGCACTTCCCCTAAAGGCTTGGCAAGTAGGCGAGGATGACTCACGTGCCAGGCCACTTGCTGTACTCGAAAACCGGTCTAGGGTACTCTGTGTGAAATGTACACAGGATCCTTACAGTGACCTCGAAGATACGCACCAGCACATACGTGCGAATAAAGTATTGTGTAGTTGTGTGTGATTTATAAGACGTCAATGGCATTACTCAGTGATCCAACCTGACAAAATGAAAGGAAATAGTTAATAAGTAAATGAAAAATGAGCGCAACATTTCTGTGCTGTTATTGCGACAGTCTACGATGAATTTCTGACAATAGACAATGCGAGTTGTCTATGCTTATTCATAAACTTTTCAAGTCAATGAAAGGACGGTGGACACTGAAAGAAAAGGCTGTAAGTATTCAGTCATATTGTTATTAATGAGACAGATTTCAAAAACCGTAGTTGCAACCATGCGTGAACATTGCTCGAAGGAAAAATAGCTACTGTGGATTTCTTTTGCTAGATGCTTTACGTCGCACCGACACAAATAGGTCTTATGGCGACGATGGGACAGGAAAGGGCTAGGAGTGGGAAGGAAGCGGCCGTGGCCTTAATTAAGGTACAGCCCCAGCATTTGCCTGGTGTGAAAATGGGAAAACACGGAAAATCATCTTCAGGGCCGCCGACAGTGGGGTTCGAACCTGCTATCTCCCGAATACTGGATACTGGCCGCAGTTAAGCAACTGCAGCTATCGAGCTCGGTCTACTATGGAATTGCCGCCGGGCATTTCTAATAGAAGGCTTATTCTTCTTTTTCCTAATCTGTTTACCTTCCAGGGTTGGTTTTCCCTCGGACTCAGCGAGGGATCCCACCTCTACCGCCTGAAGGGCAGTGTCCTGGAGCGTGAGACATTGGGTCGGGGGATACAACTGGGGTGAATGACCAGTACCACGCCCAGGCGGCCTCACCTTCTATGCTGAACAGGGGTCTTGTGTAGGCCTTGCGGGGGAATGGGGAGATTGGAAGGGATAGACAAGGAAGAGGGAAGGAAGCGGCCGTGGCCTTAAGTTAGGTACCATCCCGGCATTTGCCTGGAGAAGTGCGAAACCACGGGAAACCACTTTCAGGATGGCTGAGGTGGGAATCGAACCATCTCTACCCATTTGACCTCCCGAGGCTTAGTGGACCCCGTTCCAGCCCTCGTACCACTTTTCAAATTTCGTGGCGGAGCTGGGAATGGAACACGGGCCTCCGGGGGTTGGCAGCTAATCACACTAACCACTATACCACAGAGGTGGACAGAAGGCTAATTACCGGACAGTAAGTGCCGATAGGTAATGTAACGGACCCGTTTAATTAAAACGTCCGTAATAATAATGTTACTACTACTACTACTACTACTACTACTACTACTACTACTACTACTACTACTACTATCTTAACGTTTCACTAACTAATTTTCACGGTTTTCGGAGACGCTGAAGTGCCAGAATTTTGTACCGCAGTACTTTTTTAAATGCAAGTAAATCCACAGACACGAGACAGGCGTATTTCAGCACCTTCAAATACCACCGAACTGAGCCGCCATCGAACCTGCCAAGGTGGGATCAGAAGACCAGCGCTCTATCGTCCGAGCTACTCAGACCGCCATTGGAGCTTAGAGTAAGTTGATCGTGCGGTTAGGGGCGCGCAGCTGTGAGCTTGTATTCTAGTGATAGTGGGTTCGAACTCCACTGTCGGCAGCCAGGAAGATGGTTTTTCGTAGTTTCCCATTTTCACATCAGGGAAATGCTGGGACTGTACCTTTAGTAGACTTCGAACGCTTCCTTCCCACTTGTATCCCTTTTCTCTCCCATCGTTGCCGTAAGACCTATTTGTGTCGGTGCGACGTAAAACAATCTGTAAGTACACGTTTCGGTAATTTCGGAGACATGTCTGCAATTATAATATTAATAATAATTCGGACCTGTTAAAAGTTCACTATTTTCTTTAGGGTTTTCTGACAGATTACGAGCTACGATGTTTGAGTGGGGCGATTAACTTTTATTTTCATAATAGTTAGTAATAATAGACTAACACAGTTTTTATAATAATATTGTTACTGGCTTTTCGACGGATGCAAGCTGACAGCTGCGCGCTCCTAATCGCACGGCCAACTCGCCCAGTAATAATAATAATAATAATATTAATAATAATAATAATAATAATAATAATAATACATCTTTACGTGCCAATGGAGACGCGCGGTGTCGGAATTTTGCCCACAGGTATTCTTTAACGTGCCTGTAATCTACCGATCAGAAGCGGTCGTATTTGAGCACCTTGAAATACCAGCGGACTGAGCCAGGATCGAGCCTGCTAAGTTCATGAAACCAGTGCTTGAACAGTCTGAGCCACTCAGCCTGGCAACGTTTATTTTGATTCGTTTAATAGGCACTGCAAAATCAGCAGTAAGCTAGAAGGCTTTCATTTACATTTAAACATGTTCTCTTCGGTTGGAAGCACGAAAGGAAGGTACGTCTAATTCATTTATGTTCAAAACATGTCCCTTACTTGTATGAAGTAAAACGTTCGATGTGTTTTGACATTTCAGTTCCGATACTACTCACTTGGAAATCATATCCCATGCATTCTTTCGTTGACGTAATAAACTTTATTTACATAGACGTCAACGCGGGATGTTTCTGCATACGGCGAGTTGCACTCCCAAAAGACCATGATATTGAAATCGCACTGTGGGAAAATATTCCACGTAAGCAGTTCGACAAAAGCACTAAACGTGTCTCGTGCCGATTCCGTTGTCTGCTGTACCTAGGGAAGGGGATGTGGCTGGACGGGTTCCCCGCCCCTACATGAAACCGGTCTGTCTGACCTTGACCTAAATAACAGCTGTCAGAGATGCGAATTTATTATCGTCCGTACTAGTACGCGAGTTACTTCGTAGTAGTAGAATCAGTAGTATTACTTGAATAATGCCAGTGTATGAATACCACGAATACCATGATCTGCTGCTAGTGTATCGTGTGGCAGAACAGAACACGGGTCGCCCTTCATGAATCTATCGGGAAAGGCTTCGAGCAATTTATATTTTGTTTTTTATTCACCACGAGTTAAAACAGAGGACACTTTGATTTTAAGGGCCGATGACATTAAGACAGCAATCATCATCATCATCATCGTCGTCGTCGTCATCATCATCATCATCACGTATAAATATTCAATAAAATAATTGTTTTATATTCATCATTACTGAAATAGGAAGTATAAGTTAACATTTAACTTAAGAAGGTTGCCTAGAGTGTTTTGTTAATTTACAAAAGAAAAATTAAAATTTCTTTTAGTGTAAGGCAATCTGTATGTTTTTGTTTTCTAAACTGTTGTACTGTAATGTTTAACAAAGGTACATTTTGTTGTTCACAGGCGTTTTCGTGTACGTTCGTAAATCCGTACTTTTCTATTCGAGATAGTCTTGTTACCGTCCACCTGGAATTACGGAGCCCGTACTGTATGGTAGTTATTTTTCTACAACAGAGTGTTACTCATGCGACTGTAGTTCCTACGACCACGCCACTCTTATGTCTGTGTCACTAATGTGCGCTTTGTTCGGCTCTGTACTGCTTGACCATGTGGCTCTCGTTACCTTCTTCTGCCACTTCTTCTACTGCAGCCTTATGTCTTATTCTACCGACATCATCTTAACACGCAGTAGCGTAATCTGTTGCGATTTACCGAGCTCGATAGCTGCAATCGCTTAAGTCCGGCTCCATGGCTAAATGGTTAGCGTGCTGGCCTTTGGTCACAGGGGTCCCGGGTTCGATTCCCGGCAGGGTCGGGAATTTAACCTTAATTGGTTAATTTTGCTGGCACGGGAACTGGGTGTATATGCCATCTTCATCATCAATTCATTCTCATCACGACGCGCAGGTCGTGGATACAGGTGCTTATGTACCACAACATCACCAGCTTTCAGGCCGGCTCCTTGGCTAAATGGTTAGCGTGCTGGTCCTTGATCACAGGGGTCCCGGGTTCGATACGCAGCGGGGTCGCGAATTCTAACCATCATAGGTTAATTTTGCCGGCACGGGGGCTGGTTGTGTGTGTTGTCTCATCATCAATTCATTCTCATTACGACACGCAGGTCGCCTACGAGTGTCAAATCGAAAGACCTGCTTCTGGCAAGCCGAACTTGTCCTCGGACACTCCCGGCACTAAAAGCCATACGACATTTCATTTCAGCGTGGCCAGTGTCCATTATTCGTGAGATAGTGGGCTCGAACCCCTCTCTCGGCAGCCCAGAAGACGGTTTTCCGTGGTTTCCCATTTTTACACCAGGAAAATGCTGGGGCTATACCTTAATTAAGGCCACGGCCGCTTCTTTCCCTGTCCTAGCCTTTCCAGTCCCATCGTCGCCATAAGGCCTATCTGTGTAGGTGCGACGTAAAGCCAATAGCTGCTGCGATTTGTTATTAGCACCATCATAGTAAAATGTAATATAGTTGTGGCGGAATCTTCTTAGATACCTTCGATATCTGTGGATTGTGTATACTTTGATAACTCATCTGTACTCATGAAAGCGACCGTCGGCCTGGCGTTCAGGTTAATAGCTACATCTCTCTAACGCGTAACCTTGATTATGTTTCTTAGATTTGTTGATGTGTATGTTTGATGTTTATACCCAGTACGAGATTACAGCTGACTCATCCCCACGAGCTTGACCTGGTTCTCGTCTTAAGCATAGTAATCTGTAGGTAACTACTGCGTCCGATGCTAACTCACGTGACATACATTTCATCTTGTTTCCTCTTAAACCACGCGTATTTTACTATTTTCTTCCACGTATTTCAGCTTTTAATTACGGTACCTGATAATAATAATAATAATAATAATAATAATAATAATAATAATAATTGCTTTACGTCCCACTAACTACACCGAGCTCGATAGCTGCAGTCGCTTAAGTGTTGCCAGTATCCAGTAATCGGGAGATAGTGGGTTCGAGCCCCACTGTCGGCAGCCCTGAAGATGGTTTTCCGTGGTTTCCCATTTTCATACCAGGCAAATGCTGGGGCTGTACTTTAATTAAGGCCACGGCCGCTTCCTTCCAACTCCTAGGCCTTTCCCATCCCATCGTCGCCATAAGACCTATCTGTGTCGGTGCGACGTAAAGCCCCTAGCAAAAAGACCTATCTGTGTCGGTGCGACGTAAAGCAAAATAGCAAAAAACTACTTGTACGGTTTTCTGAGACGCTGAGGTGCCCGAATTTAGTCCCGCACGAGTTCTTTTTATGTACCAGAAAATCTGCCGACACGAGGCTGACGTGTATTTGAGCACCTTCAAATACCACCGGACTGGGCCAGAAGTTGGAGTCAAAAGGCCTGCACCTCAACCGTCTGAGCCACTCAGCCCGGAAGGAGGTACGAAATATAGGTACGTTTAATTTATTTAGTTGTATAACATGTATTCATTTGAAACTAAACGTTCGATGTGTTTCGATAATTCAATTCCGATGCTACTCATTTGGGCATCCCATGACTGTTTTCGTTGGCGTAAGGAACTGCCACCTTTCTTCTACCTTTACGCAATGCACAACGGGGATCGTACCGTATTTCACGTCCTGGCGCGCTTATCCCAACCAATAATTATATCAGTCGTACTGGTCCCGCACCGATACAGGTTTTCAGGTCATTTCCATACTCACTAGACCACGGGGCTGATGACCACAGATATCCCAACCCCCTAAATGACAAAACAGCAAATGAACCAGTATTAACGCTGAGAATTCGGTACATCTTCAGGGTCCGAAACCGATGACCAGGGTTGTCTGAAGCCCCTAAGACGGAAACTAAATACTGACAACAACGAACCCAGTCTGGCGAGAATGTAACGTAATATGGCATACACTACTGTAGTAGTCACCTTCAGCTGTTATCATAGCTCAGTGGCTCTTAAACATAAAACCAGTTTGACAAGTATGTTACGTAACATCTCGTGCAATACATTGGCAGCGTTCAGCTGTTACAGTAGCACACTTGCTTGTAAACATAAACAGAAACCAGTTTGGCACGAATGGCGCGTGACTCGCCTGTTCTCAATGCGAAGCTATTCATTCACAAGAACAAGTCATACTACCTATTCTAAAAACATCGTATCTTTTTGCTCTCGAAAATAACTTCCGAGGATTACTAAAAGTTTGATATATAGTGGTTCGTCACATCGTTCTCTATTGCTAGAAGAAATATCTGCAGGTATACACCTAACACCCTGTATATTTGAAATACTTTACAAACAAAGTCTTAAAATCGGGAAGCTGTAAACCAGACTCCACGGAATACCTTAAGAACCTCCCGCAGTCTGTGTCACGTGAGTCCATTGACCTGCTGTGTCAGCTTCCATGTCGTCTTTAATTAAAATGTTACAGGAGTTTCCCCACTTCCCATCTGGTAATAAAATTATATTCTGTGATGTAGCAAAGAGATGAGTGAAATTTGTTTTATTTTATCCTTAAAGAGTTATTATCAATTTAGCAAAATGAAAATGGTATTTTATTTGATAAATACCTATTAAAATACGTAAAATTTAAATTGCCAAAAATATATTTTTCACAGTTGAGAGCCTATTTTAGGCACCTAAAATAACACTTTTGGCACTTAAAAATTCTAGGTCTAGTTATAATTAATCATCACTGATCTGCATTTAGTGCTTTTGTCCAGGTGGCAGATTCTCTTTCAGTTGTTTATCTAAACTTTTCTTAAATGATTTCAAAGCGATTTTTCGAAGATCTCCCTTGTTATTCTAAACCCTAATTCCTCTTCCTGTAAACGAGTATTTGCTCCAGTTTGTCCTCTTCATATACTAACTATAACTTCATATACCTTTCCTACTTTAAAAACTCCATTCGTTCTAATTCGTCTGCTAATGTAATTTAACGCAATCTCTCCATTGACAGCTTGGAACATACCACTTAGTCGAGCAGGTCGTGTCATTACAAGTCTTCCTAGGCCAAAGTTAGCAGTATTTATCTAAGACTACAGCACTTCGTCATCGGGAATCAACCAGAGAAAATCGTGCTGCTTTGCTTTTGATCTTAGCAAGTGCTCAAAATGATGACCTGCTTGGTTTATGCGCATCTGGGAACGCCGCTGATTGGACATCCTAGTGGGCTGTAGCATAGTCGGAGTTATTGATCAAGAGCTTTCAGCGATGAGTTCTCGAAGGCGCTCGGGATTTTCTGGCTGCTTGGTGTAAGGCGTTTGCTTGAAATGTTCTCACAAGAAGAAGTAAAGTGGTGTTACATCCGATGACTTAGTGGACCGAGTCATAGGCCCCCCCCCCCCTACCAATTTCCCTGGAAGTGTGCTTTTCGAATCTTTGTGGACGGTCAATAAATAAATAAATAAATAAATAAATAAATAAATAAATAAATAAATAAATAAAAGAAACTCACAGTCTCTCTTAATTATATTAGTATAGAGTTTTCATGGGTAATTTGGTTTCACCGAGCTCGATAGCTGATGTCGCTTAAGTGCGGTCAGTATCCAGTATTCGGGAGATAGTAGGTTCGAACCCCACTGTCGGCAGCCCTGAAAATGGTTTTCCGTGGTTTCCCGTTTTCACACCAGGCAAATGCTGGGGCTGTACCTTAATTAAGGCCACGGCCGCTTCCTTCCCACTCCTAGGCCTTCCCTGTCCCATCGTCGCCATAAGACCTATCCGTGTCGGTGCGACGTAAAGCACCTAGCAAAAAAAAAAAATTGGTTTCATAAACTACGTTATAGACACCAACCGAAGGTTTCAAAGCACAGTGCTAAAAAAAAAAAAAAAAAAAAAAACTTTCGCATACTACTACTGTATTTCAGACGTTATATGTCACGGTACATCAAACAAGTTTGTAGTATGCATTGTAGGCCAATGTCTGAGATACATAGTGACGCCAGACATAGCTCAGGTAGGCCTGCTATATTTGCCCGATAGGAGGCATTTGGTCGTGCCGCTCATTTATCAACATCACTTATAATTTCGAT